>NC_058130.1:478852108-478860377 GCF_016433145.1 Gracilinanus agilis
GAGAGAGAGAGAGAGAGAGAGAGAGAGAGAGAGAGAGAGAGAGAGAGAGAGAGAGAGAGAGAGAGAGAGAGAGAATGTAATTCCTTTACTGGGATTAATTTGAAGTAGCTATTATTATTAGCACCAGAAGAAAGCTACTCAAGTAAATGGTTATAAGTACTTCCACTATTTTTTAATGTACTAAATAGAGAAAGCAACATATTTATAATGTTCTTATTTTGGAAGCCATTTGTTTTCAACTGTCGTTAAGACCATGAGAACATATTTCTATAGTTTTGCTAAAATTGTCTGTACAATGGAGATTAAGTCAGACTGTGGCTATTGTATAGGCTAAGGGACCATTAAATATATAATGAAGGATAATAATTATTCAGGTTATAAAATTAATTTCCCCCAGGTCACCCTAGAAATTCTTACTTCTCATGTATTCAGACTAATGGCCTCAATCTGTTTTCTCTAGGTAGTCTAAAATAGAATCACCACATGAAAAAGCACCAAAAAAAGTGTAGTTGGAGTGGGAAGAATTAATCTGAAGATTCTTAAGCAATTGATTTTCTTTCCCCTAAGTCAATAACATTATAGAAATTACAAAGTAAGTGACAGAGACAAGAAAGTGCTATGGTCTTAAATGAGATCCAAAGAAGTGTCTATATTCTATTACCCCATAACCAGAAATGAAGAAACACTGGATAGGTAGAGGTGGAAGTCCTATGTAAGTGTACATATTTCCATTCATGAGGCCTGGCAGGTTACCACAAAAAGAGCATAAACTCATCTCCGATACATGGCCCCAGGAGAGAATGGAACCATTTGACCTAGGCCCTTGGATAAAAAGTGGAGATGTCCTAGAAAAGTCCAAGTTCCAAGAACATGCTAGTATTTAGTGTTTTATAGAGAGGAACTGAAGTTTCTTTTTAGTACTTATTTCATGAAGGGAAGAGTATTATTCATGAGTTAGGGATTAACACAGTTTAGAGCAGTAAAATTCTGGAATGTGTCTTCTGCTATTTCAGTGAGTCACTCAGCAAATATACTTTGGACAAAAAGGAGTTTGCTTCACTATCAGACCATGTTTTTTTCCTTCTGAGGAGAGTCCAACTCCAAATGAGTCAATATACATAAAAGCTAAAAGCTTTGCTGACCTTGAAACATTGCATACATGCTAGTTATTTTTATTAGGGTCATTCCATAAAATTAGAGCCCTGTATATATCCCTGGAGGGTAGCTGGAGCTTGATATAATATAAAAGGACTGTTCTCTAAGACTAAGCTATTTCCTTTAGAGAAGTCAAGGAACTGATTATTTACAGATTACAGTACTGTGAGGCCCTTATGTTGGATATGAATTTTCTGTGTGGTGAAATAAGAGTTGTTCTAAACTTGTTATCTACTATTATTTTGAGAGATTGTGTGGGAATTAAGAGCTCTTTCTATCCACATTTGTGGAAACTTAAAATTGATCTATATTCTGGGGTTTCCTGAAGAAAAAAAAACAAAACAAAACTCTGGTTCGGGGCAAAATCAACCACAGACATTTGATTTGGGAGCCACCACCAAGATGACTGACAAACATATCACAGAAACAGATAGAAAGATACAGATAAGCAGAGAACCCTGAAGAGAGACAGAGAGAGAGACTGACAGAGTACTTCACTTCTGTGGGCATGCAACAGGGAAGAGATAATTATTTTTGATAGAGGCAATCCATAAGCTGGTGTAAATATGTAAAGTTCTCTTTTCTTCTCTGTTCCTTGAGATCATGATCTCTTAATTGCTAAAGGAGAACAGTGGCTGAACCTTTGTTTCAAGCATACTTGGATACTAGGAGGCAGAAAAAACCAAGAATGCCGATTGTTTGTGGATCATTCATTAATGTGATGCCAATGTGATCGTGATGACAAATCTGTCAATAAACAGAACCAGGTGAGAAGACTGAGACTGTGACCACCATTACCCGGACTCCATGGCACCCAGAGAATTAGTTAGTAGTGATTAACACTACAAGGGAGAAACTGGAACTGGCCAGCCTGACAGTCACTGTGATTTCTTCTTGGCTAGCAAGTTGAAAGTAAAAGATTGCTTCTCCTTCTGCATTTTTTCTTAACCTTCTTTGATATAATCTGAGAACCACAGCTCAGTTCCCAGATGTATACATCTATTCCTAATTTATAGCAATGAAGTTCAAAAATTTCACCTGCCACTCTCAAAAACCTGAAAGAGTGATATGGGAAAATGTTTGTGAGATGAATGGAACAAGATTCTTAATTGTAGGAATACTTAATATTTCCCTCTCATTTTTCTAGGTATTAAATTATGGGACCACATTATTTTGAAAATATATATGTATGTGTATATATATATACATATATATATACACATACATATATCCTGTGAATTTGCAGGATATTGATTAAACAGATCCAAGATGAATTGCAGAGGTTCTAGAATCATAAATTTAAACTTTTACAAAAATATTCTTCTTTTCCATTTCCTAGCTAAGATTTTTATAAGATTCTGTTAGCTTTACCTATTCAGCTCTACTGTTTTTGAAAATGAATGCCAAAGGGAATAACGACAACAGTCTAGGCATCTGTGGACTGAGTGTTCTCTGGCACTCAGAGATGAACAGTTTAGGTTTTGGGGAAACCGTACCAACTTTTGTACCAGAGAGGCTCTAAGTAGACCATTTGACTGCTGTCTTGAGTAGAGAAATAAACTGTGGATCATTCATTAATTATATTCTCTTGCTGAATAGTTTATGTGACAATATGGTCATGCTGGAGGCTTTAGGCAGGTTGCATATTTAGTTTGCTTATGCTACCAGGTCACTACTTCATTTCAACAAAAGTAACTCAGCATCACATGAGTATTAACTTGTAAAACATACATATACACATGTGTATATGTCATAAAACATGACACAGTGTCACAAAAGCATTACTTATAAAACCTACTATATACTAAATCCCAAAAAGATTCCCAAAGTGGGTGCCACCGCCACCTGATGGGTGCTGCAGCGATCCAGGGGAGCGGTGATGGCCACAGGTGCATTTATCTTTCCTATTAATCACTATTAAATTTTTAAAAAATTGATTTCCATGAAGATAAGTAATATTTTTTTCTGGAAAGGGGGCAGTAGGCCAAAAAAGTTTGGGAACCACTGTAATGGTCAATCTAAATTCTTCCAAGTCAAGGATATTACTTTTTCCAAAAAACATATTATTCTTTATTTAACCTACTTTAGTCAGTGGTTCCATCATTTAGTCTGTCAAAACCTTAAATCATTTTTGACCACTATTTTTTCTTCATCTCATGGATAATCCCTTACTAAGGCCTTTTAAATTTACCTACATTACATGTCTTGCACCCATTTCCTTCTCTAATCCTTCTGTTTCTTTACCAATTTTTGGTGTCTATTTTCTGTCATTCTCAACTCTTTGTGAACTGATTTGGGGTTTTCTTAGAAAAGATACTGGACTAGTTTATCATTTCTTTCTCCAATTCATTTTACAGATGAGAAAACTGAGGGAAATTAGGTTAAGTGACTTGCCCACGATCACACAGCTAATAAGTGTCTGAGGTCAGAATTGAACTCAGGAAGATGATTCTTCCTTTTCTTTAGGTCTGGTACTCTATCCAATGGGCTAGCTGTCCAGTATGTGTCTTCATTTCAATCTACTTATACAACTCTAACAATTTCATATCAAGTATCTTTGTTTACACCGTATCTCCTTTCCAATCTTGGTTCTAAAAGTCCTTATCACTTTACTCCTCTAGCATGTTCTCATGTTACTTTAGGCTGTGACTATTTATGATTATCATATATAGGCTGATAACTTTGTAAAAACAATAAGTGACTAGTTGATCAGGGAAATTCTCTCACTAATTGTGATGAGCTTACCAAAAGGTGAAACCTATTTTGGAATTTCTGATAAACTAAGCTTTTTTCTATAGGGTTTGGCCATGCCCACTAGGCCGTTGTAAAGAAGCCAAAAGACTACTTTGGCTTAAGAATCAGTGACTAGGACTGTAATGTCAAAGTAATCCTGTGAAAAGATTTAGTGACATTATTCCTCTGTTTAAGGATCTTCTATTGCTTACAAAGTAAAATTTGAGTATCTCTGCTTGGCATTTAAGGCCTTCATATTCTAAAATTACTGCACCTATTTAGCCTTATTTCACAGAACTCCCTCTCACAAATTGCTCATTCCAGGCAAATTTATCTACTCTCTGGTCAATAAATATAGTCTACACATTTTCTATTCTGCTTCCCTGCTCTCAGGATCTTATGTGCCTTACAATGTCCTCTCTCAACTTTTCTCCCCTTGAATTTCTACATATTCATTTTAATTCCAATGTCATTGTTTCTTTGAAGTCTTTTAATTAGTAATATAGCTTCTTTTTTTCCTTCTGACTAGCTAGTCACTATTTTAAATTATATTTCTCTAAATCATTAATCATATATTATACTTATCTGTGCATTTCTTACCACCTTTAATAGACTATAAGCAACATTAGGGGAAGAATAGGAATGAGAGGAAAGACAATTGGAAAGTCAATAAGCAAAGAATTGTTTCTGTACAAGAGACAAGCAATATAAATTGAAGGTAATCTTGGAGGGAAGTCTGATAGGGGAGAAGACTGGAAAAAGTCTATTGCTGAAGGTGAAATTTGGGTTGTTTTGAAAAAGGTCAATGTGGTCAGGAGGCAGTGATGAAGAGAGTATTGCAGAGAAAGATTTAGTCCCTAAAAACGCATGGAGTCGGGGAGATGGAGTGTACATGCGAGTTATAGCCATAAAGCTGGTGTCTGTATTGTAGAGTCTGTGGAAGGGAGTATAAGAAGGCTAGAAAGGTAAGAAAGGACCTTACTCGGTCATTATTCTCCTGCATGTTTTTCTTTCCTATTAGAATATGCCCCTTTCACTAGTAGCAGATGTTTCACTTTTGTATTTATATTCCCAACAAAGCACAGTGTCTGGCACATACCGCTTCATAAATTCTTTTTTATTTATTTATTCATTCATCCATTGGATCCATCTATGGTATATGTGAGAAGTATTTTTTTAATCGACACATGATAATAGAAAAATGAACAATTCTCTTTTGTTGGCTTGAGACTTACAATTTTATCAGTCTAGAGAATTCCTGACAGAAGAATATCTTCCACCAATGTAATTCAATCTAAACTTAGTCTTAGTTGCTAAGAGCTCTGAAAAGCTGAATTATTTGTTCAGAGTTACAAGCTACATGCCAGAAACAGGGCTTCAATAAAAAGTCTTGAATCCAAAGCAAGCCTTCTATCCATTATGCTAAAAAGCCCCATACTACTTCCATTCTGACTACCTTTATAATATATTCAACCCTTAGAAATGATGTAATTCAACCTTGATAAATGATACTAGAGTTCTCTTCTATTTTGTTAATATTGTTTAAATTAACAATCTCTATTAAACTAATTAAATGTCTTTTAAGAAGGGCATGCAGTGTTTTATATATTTACAAATGCTTCCCAAAAAACCCTTGAAATTAAAATAAAATTTTGGAGTTTAAAATGGGAAAAGGTTACATTTTCTAGAACGTAATTTATGTGATAGTTCATTCTCTGATAATAATAGATAAATGAAGTGTTGCCATAAAATGCTTGTTGACTTTGACTACAGCATAATCAGATGTGCTGCAGTGGGGCTCTAACTAACCATGGTGGTATAGATTTACATTCTATCATTTGTTTATCACTAAGTAATCTTTTCTGTAGCAGAGTGTAGCTTTGCTTTGATTTCTACGCTAATAAATGATTTAAAGGGAGACATGTTTAAATGCAGCCATCCAAAAATGAAAATACATGATTTTCTAATTCCTCTTGAGATTCAAATGTATAGACACCCAATATTCAGTCTTCCTTCAGAAGGAAATGAAGAATTTATGTTAATAATTTTATACACTATACAATATACAAGACAAAATTATCATATGTTTTAAATTTGAATTAAGAAATTTGAGAATACATTTTAATAGTTAGGAATCTCTGACAATACAGAATGTATGTCAGTTGAAAATAGTTTTAAAAATTGGCTCTTTATTTAGATTATCTATTTTATGTGAAAATTCATGAATAAAAACTCTTGCATGAAGTCACAATAGATATTTACTGTCAATAGTTTTATGCTATTAACAAGGTGTATTCATAACAAAGTGAAATATTGGAACTGTCAGGAATCTTATAATATATGGCATTTTTGTAGGCCTTCAGCAATGCAGATAAGCTTTGCTCTCACTGAGAATATTGGATATATCCTCCTTCTTGAACTTTGAAAAGCAAATACAGTACATACATTTATCAATCCTGACGTTAATACCTCTATATAAGAAATCATAGTCTAGCTCAGCAAAGAGTCATCCACAGTAATAACAAAGCAAACCTGTTGAGCCAATCAGACATCTTCCAAGGATGTAATTAGAGGATTGTTGTGGCTGAGTTTAGTAATTCTTATGTTGATTTGAAATGCTTTTCTCTCATGTTTCCAATCCAAAGAAGAATCAAACATAATATAGAATGCTTATCACAGCACATTCTTTTATATAAATGGAAAACAAAAGGAAATTAATGATGAGTAATCTAAATGGTCAATATGCCCCTCAGCTGATCCATTCACGGCAAAAACACTGCAGCTTGGGTCAGCTAACTTACTGATAGGTATTAGGCACCTCTAGCTTTGTCTAATGTAGTTTTAATATGGCTGTCTCTTCTTAGAATGGTTTATTTTCAACAGGAATGTGACCCTGAGCTACTTGAATTTTATGGTTTATAAATCCATTTGCCACAGTGAGATAGGAGCTTAAGACAGGAATTTGTTTCCTTTTCAATTTCCAGGGAAAGACAATTTGTACCCATGTCTCACTGAACAGGTACAGAGTTTAATTTAATAGCAACTATATATTAACTAGTATTTTGTAACTGGTGTTAACTAAACGCATGATTTAAAAGAGACATTCTATACCTGTTTTTATATAAAACACCTTGCCACATGAAGGTAAACCCAGTAATCATTTTTCTTGTTTGTTTTACATTTTGCTTGTTTAAGATCATATAAGAAGAAAGCCAGTCTTTTAGGTAGCAGAGTTATATTAGCATGAATATCTGTGAGTTTTCTGGGTTATATTATCTGAATCTTCTCAGAAGCACTGCAGGATTATCAAATAATAATGAAGCATCTTCACAACATTTCTGCCCAGAGTTCCATCATTTCATTAACAGAATAGAAATAAGAAATTCCAATGTCTATAATCTATGATAATATTTATCAAAATTGAATGATTCTATGATTTCTACGTGTTGATTTTAATAGTAAGTTTGAAGATGGTAAGGGGAATCATAGTCTAGTGGACCTGAACGGTCAGTCATGAATTCAAGGAGATTTTTTGTTGTTGTTTCTTCTGAAACATAATTTATGACCAAGGGCAAATACTGCAATCTTTAAGCACACTGGGCAACTAAAGCTAAGTTACAGACTGATTTATATTGGTAGAAGGGGTTTCTTCACTAGGAGTTCCTTTGACTGATGAAATCATAAGTTGCAGCAAAAGAGAAAACAAAATGATTTTTTGATGTTTACATATGACTTTAAAGAGTGAAAAATATTATGTTGATAATATTAATAATTCAGGTTCATTATTAAGGACAATGATTTTTGTACTATGCAGTAATGCCCATAAGAGTCATTGAGGTATATGAGGTAGGTAGGGAATATTTGTTCCTAAAGTAAATATGCAAGACAGATTTATTTTTTAAGTTTTTTATGTCTGCTATAAATTTGTATTTCCTAAAGCATTTTAAGGACTCAATTGTCAATACTAGGGATTTAGAAGTAGATAATTTTAATTTGAATTTTCATAAGTGTAAATAGACTCCAAATGAAAACTAGCCTAACAATTAATCAAAAAGCATTCAGTCGGGGCAGCAGGGTAGCTCAGTGGAGTGAGAGTCAGGCCTAGAGACAGGAGGTCCTAGGTTCAAACCCGGCCTCAGCCACTTCCCAGCTGTGTGACCCTGGGCAGGTCACTTGACCCCCATTGCCCACCCTTACCAATCTTCCACCTATGAGACAATACACCGAAAGTACAAGGGTTTAAAAAAAAAAAAGCATTCAGTAAGTGCCTTCAGTTTACCAGGTACTGTGAATACCAATACTTTGAAACAAAAATGAAAGAATCCAAGCTTTGAAGAAAATAGCACTTGATTGGGGAAATAACAAGTATATATATATATAT
>NC_058130.1:478863361-478867944 GCF_016433145.1 Gracilinanus agilis
TATATATATATATATATATATATACAGAATAAATATAAGAGAATAAATGCAAAGTAGTTTGGATGGAAGGACACTAGCACTAGAGGGGATTAGGAAAGATTTCATGCAAAAAATGGTACTTAATCTACATCATAAAGGAAAAGAGCGAGTTTATGAGACAGAATTGTAGAAAGAAGAATTAAAAGCATGAGGAATGAACACTGAAAAGAAAAAGTCAGGACTACGTCTCCCATTTGTGAAGAAAAGGGGTAAAAAAACACAAAGAAAACTTAGACTGACTGTCTTATGGAGTATTAGGAGGAGGAAAGTAATGGCCAATAAAAGCAGGAAAGACCCTAAAAGGTTCTAAAAGTGAAACAGAAAAGTGTATCCTATGGTCAACAGGAGCTATGAAGGTTTTCTGAATAGGGAAAATATGTTGTGTTTTTCACTAAAGAAAAATCATTTTGATATCCATATAGTGAAGTGGATAATAGTGCCAGGACTGAAGTCAGGAAGACCTGAGTTCAAATCCAGTCTCATACACATATTAGCTATGTGACCCCTGGCAAATCACTTAATACTGTTCACTTCAGTTTCATCATCTGTAAAATTATTTGGAGAAAGAAATGGTAAACGACTCTAGTGTCTTTGCCAAGAAACCTCCCAAATGGGGATCCTGAAGAGTCAACCAAAAAATGTCTAAATAATAAATACCAAATCATTCCAGTTAATGATAATTGGTGAATTATGAAGCCTATGGACACAAATAGTATGTTATGAACCAAGGAGCCATTCAGGCTGGAATAAGTGGTGCAGCTCATAGAGCACTGAGCCTGTATTGGGAAGATTTGAGTTAAATCTGGCCTTGCATCCTAGCAGGCGTGACCCTGGGCAAATCACTTCACTCTGTTTGCCTCAGTTTCTCATCTGTAAAACTGAGCTGTAGAAGGAAATGGCAAGCCACTGCAGTATCTCTGCCAAGAAAACCTCAAAAGGAGTCATGAAGAGTGAGATGTGACTGAAATGATTGAACGACAACAACTATGTGGAGGACAGACTAGCATAAGGAGAGATTCAAGTCAGAAAGTTTAATTACAAAACTGATGCAACAATTTAGGTGAGAGATCACAAGGGTCTAAACTAAGGGGTGCCTATGAATAGAAAGTAGGGGTCAAATGGAAAAATGCTATGGAAGTGTAAAATTTAATAACTAATTGGATAGGTGTGGTTTGGTTATGAATGTGAGAGACTAAGAGAATGGTGATATCTTTGGCAGAATAGTGAAGTTTTTTAAGAGTAATAGCTTTGGGGGAAAAGATGAGTTTTGGTTTAGACATATTGAATTTGAGATGTCTCCAGGACACACAGATTACATAGTTCAGTAGGCAACTGTTGAAAATCAGAGGAGAAAATGGAACTAAATAAACCAGATCTATAGAGGCAATAAGAAAAATCCATGTGACAAGAGAAAGTAGACTAAGAAAAGAAGAGGATTTAGGACAGAGCCTTGTGGAGCAAATATATAAGCTACAGAGTACATTGTCATTACAGGGATTTTTGCTTATTTGGAGATATGTTTTGCTTACTTTCAACTTTCTCAGGGGTGTTTTCCATAGTTGAGATTAATGACCTCATAAATTTTTGTTAAAGAAATTATCACTATGGTATTATGATGATTATGATGATGCATAATAACTCTGATTTATGTAGTCCTTGAAGGTTTACTTCTTAACAACTAGCTTAAACGAAGAAGGAGAGGCAATTTTAAAAAAGAATTCTTCTGAGATCGTTTCTTAAATAGTTTATATTCTTAATAGAATAAACTTCCAAAAACAATATTAAAATATTCAAAAAAGTACTTAAATATTTTTCAAGTGCTTTCACCACACTCATGTAAGTTTTATTTAATGTCTTCACATGTTCGTATGACTACTGCATTATGAAATCCATCTTTTTAACTTAAATATTTCTTGAAGATTATATTTGGTTGAGCATTTCATAAAACACATAAAGTTGAAAGTGCAGAAGTAGGGATGAAGGATGAAAATTACAGAGAGACATTATTCAACTTAATCTTTCAAAGAACCTTCTAATAATTAGACATATTTAAAAGTAGAAGTGTTGGGGCAGCTGGGTAGCTCCGTGGAGTGAGAGTCAGGCCTAGAGACAGGAGGTCCTAGGTTCAAACCTGGCCTCAGCCACTTCTCAGCTGTGTGACCCTGGGCAAGTCACTTGACCCCCATTGCCCACCCTTACCAATCTTCCACCTATGAGACAATACACCGAAGTACAAGGGTTTAAAAAAAATAGTAGAAGTGTTTGTCTAATGAGATAGTGAATTTCCTGTCCAAAAGTGGTCAAACACAGGATGGATGACCACTCATCAAGGACACTGTCAATGAGATTCCTTAGACTGTGTATAAAAGACTATACATCTCTAATTAATCTATTTGTGAAATCATAGTTCTATCTGTATACTTACTTTCCAAACAACAATTAATTTTTCCCATTGTACTAGATCAATCATCATCAAATCTTGCTTTTTTATCCCAATATGGAAATTAAAACAGCACTAAATGCATGTTAAGTTATTTTTAAAATACTGTACTTTATCAGTAGGTTAAATGATGTCAGCAATCCTAATTCCACAGATTGCAATTTAAAGCTAATATTTCATTGCTATAATTTAATTATCTTTACTTCAACAGTTCTTAAGTTAAATGTACATTGTGTTCTAAAAACAATGCTAACTATGAAAGAGTTATATATAAATACTAAAATGTGTCCCCTGAGTTCATAGAGTTATATTTTAGTAGAAGCAATAGCCTATTAAAATATCTAGTCTATGCAGTAATACATACGTGCATAAGAAATGCACAAAGTGGCATGCAACATCTGATAATGGGACTGAGGAGGATATGGCAAGCTTTGAGAAAGAAGTGTGTTTTAACAAATTAAATGGGTAAGGATAATAGAGAAATAAAGAATAAAGAAAGAAATGGTATTTTGACAGATAAGTGTTGGGTCTGCACTGGAGATGAAGACAAGTAGTATAGTTTGTAATAGAAATAACATGAACAAAATGAAGTATGAATACAAAAATACTATGGCACCAGATTGTGGAAGACTTTGAATGCTGGGCTAAAAGATTTTATTCAATAGGTAATTTGAAACCATTACAGGGTTTTGAGCAGAGAAATCATATGATTGCGTCCCCCAATAAAGAAGATTAGTTCAGCACTGGAATGAAGATATAGAAGAGGAAGAATGTGAAAGCAGAAAAACCTCTTAGAAGACTATTGTTCTGGAGAGCAGCAAAGCTGGAAAATATTAGAGATGTGACAGTAAAAATTGAGAGACAGAAGTGCAAAGAAGCATAATATATTGGACTTAATAAATGGATATGAGAACCAGGCAGGAAAGAATCCGTGAGAGCACTAAGGCACTGAATTTAAGAAACTAATGGAATAATAAAGATACAGATGGAGGTTTTGAGGTGTGGCTATGCTCTCCTCCAGTTTGACTTAGCTTTGTCTCTTACTCTAAAGATTGTATATAAACTATATGTTGCAATGTAAGTACTGGAGTGAATAAGCAGGAAGATAATATATGAATATGTTTTTTCATGCTCAACTAATCCTAACATACATTTTTAAGTCCAAAAGGAATATTGTAGTTGAAAATGTCCTCTTCCTTTCAATTTGGCCAGTCCCTTCTTCCACCTAGTTTGCAATGAATTGATATTGATTTCTGTCCACTCACATAATAAAGAAAATTCAATGGAAGTTCAGAGACAGAATCATGGAATCTGAACATTAGAAGGGACCTCAACAGTCATCTAATTTAACCTACAGACAAAAAAGAACCCCCATTATAACATAGTTGAAAAATAATCATGTACCAGTGCCTGAAGACATCCAAGTAAAAGTAACCCATTACTTCTTAAGGAAGTTCATTCCACTCCTGGACAGCTCTAATTGTTCAATTAAGACCTGGGTAATGAATTGAGATTTCTTTAAAGTATGTAGTTTTTTTTTTTGATCTGAATTTCCTTTATAGGAAATACTACCTTCTCCCTAATGTTACTTTCAGGGTCAAATGATATACATATAAGTTCTTTGGAAAAGGTATGAGGAAATACATAGTTCTAACCTTTTATTAATGGAAATTCTATACTTAAAAAATCATAAATAGACACTTTAAGATTCACTATATTCATCTAAAGCACTCATTCATTATTTTTCAAATAAAGACTATCACTTTTACTATTTGCTCTCAATTAGATCACTTTTTCTAGTTTTATAATAGATTTTAAAGAGAAAAATTGATAGTGAAATTTTAGGAAAAGGCTTATGGCTCTATTAACCTCTATTAACTACTGCTCCATAACACAAATTTCATGCCTATTGGATGAGAGAGAGAAAGAAGAAAAAGAAAGGGAAGGAAGGAAGGAAGGGAGAAATAAAGAAAGAGAAGGGAGAAAGAAAGAAAGAGAAGGGAAGAAGAAAGAAAGTAAGAAAGAAAGAAAGAAAGAAAGAAAGAAAGAAAGAAAGAAAGAAAGAAAGAAAGAAAGAAAGAAAGAAAGAAAGAAAGAAAGAAAG
>NC_058130.1:478868026-479077402 GCF_016433145.1 Gracilinanus agilis
AGGAGGGAAGGAAGGAAGAAAGAAAGAAAGGAGGGAAGGAAGGAAGAAAGGAGGGAAGGAAGGAAGGAAAGAAAGAAAAGGACATTGTCAATTTGATAAAGTACAACTCACAACTCATTAGTGTTGGGCACAGAGGTAATATTCCACATCAAAAATGACTGCTGAAATATTCACAATTACCAGCTGTTCAGAAACCATTTTATATGGATAAAAAACATGTCACATTTAATTTATCAGATGCTTTCTGCTGTCGTACTTTTTTTCGTTCAATGTACTGAAAAGTTATAAAACTATTTCAGTCTCGCTATCTCCATGTATAGACATTAAGAATAACACAAATCCATTATCTTCTCAGATATAATTGTATCTACACGGATGAATAATCTTCTGTAGCACTGAGCTCTGAATTAACTCTTCCTTTAAAGATATCTGAATGTGCAACATTTAGTTGCTTTATTCGAAAGCTACCATTTCTAATAGAAAAAAAATACAACACATTAATTTTGAAAGCCACAATCCTTGAATGAGATATTCTTATTAGACCTATTTCTGTGTTGATTACAATGGAAAACATCATTAAAATCATAATGCTGTATTAATTTCCTAGAACAAAACATAAATCATACAATTGAATCCTTGCAAAGGTGTAGTACAATAGGCTGAAGTTGCAGACTATGTCATTCTATTAGGGCTTTGCCAGCTGAAAAAAATTTATTATTTTTAAGCCAAAGATTATTGAATATATACCTTGCTTCATGCTATTGAGGAAATGCTAACAGTAAAAATACTGTTAGCATTACTATCCATAACATACTTATTCCTAATCATTAAATAAAAATGGCAATGTGCTGATTGCTACTTCTCTTATTTTCTTTCATCCATTATTGAATGCCGCTGCATTCAGACAGTGAGAAAGTAGATAGGAGCAGCCTTTTTCCCTTTGGGACTCATAAGTTTAGTGAACTCCATTTCTTTCTCATTACATTGCATCTCATAGCCGCTGGTTTGGAGGCTGACCTCCTGATGAGTTGCCCTCGCTTTCTACCTTCGATCTCACAGCCGTTGTTGCAGTGGCTGCTGTTTTAACTGCCCACAGAATGCAGGATGCTGTTTTAAAACATAAAAAAGAAATGATACTTGTTCTTTTGGAGCTTAGCATTAAAAAAAAAACCAAGTCAGCCAAGCACTGAAATTTAATTTTTACCCATGGATGTGTGATACTCCAACTGTTACAAAATAGTGAATAAAGCTACCTAAGTCCTTCTGAATCAATCACAAAATTTTTAAGCACCTCTTATATACCAAACACTATGCCTATTGCTGAACACTACTGAACGCTCTTCTGTTTGTATTAGGCAAAATGAATGCCTTTTCTTTCAGGAGTTTTTGTTTATTCCAAAGACTATGAATTCATAGGGAGAACCCTACCAAGGAGTTCAGTTAGACCCACAGGTCAGGTGAAAAATCAATGTTAGGCTACAGGAGAATGATATGATATTGATTATTTGGTAACAGGCAGGACTAAAAGTAGAAGTAAATAGGAAGATTAGTCATGCTACAGACCGATGGACAGGCAGGACAAAAGTACTATTAGGAATTTGGTCAAAGGCATTGTTCAGAAGCAGATATATCTATGGGTGTCTATTCGAATAGGAGATAGGACAGGTAAAAGGGAGAGGAACAAATCAATAAAGATCATGCCTCCATAAATGGAATAGATCTGAGTAACTTATTTCAACTCCTTTTATATTTAAAGAAACTGAGGTACAATTAGGATAAGTGACTTGATTAAGTTTCAATTAAAGGTGGAATTTGGAACTAGGTCCTCTGATTTCAAAGTCAGTGCTATCTCTACTCCCTTCCAGCAGAATTCAGGAAAATTTTAGTAATATTTGGTTTCCCCTACACGTGGTTCAGAAACATAGAATTCAGATGCTGGTGAAACTAGGTTGCTATGTTGGGATCTTGCATACAGGATTAAGGTGGGATACCTACTGTTGTAACTTTTTGACAAAGAAATGTTTGACAAATACCCAGGTTCCTTTTGTCACCATGTCAGCCACAACCTTGACCCAATACTGACATGATAAGTTTCGAGTCTCCTAACCTCACACCCCAGAGGCTTAAAACCAAATCTACAGATGGAAGTTAAGTGGTCCTAAGTTACTAAAGTTATATGGTTAAATGTGCAAGTGGACAAGATGATCATTGCAGTATAGAACAAAGCTTACAGTAAAATGAAAACTACTGTAATCCAAATACCCTCAAAGCTTAAGTTAAATGAAGGAAAAATTTGTATAACTTGGAATAATAGAACTGGATGCCTTAAATCAATGGCAAATGAAGAGACAGGAAAACTGTGATTAAGTTTTGATGAGCCTTTAACACTAAAATTTGCATACTTAAATTAAAAAAATAGTATGATAGAATTTCCAGAAAAGTTATTTACAAATTAGGAAAACAGTATCAAGGGATAGAGAAAGAAGTGAGATCATATTTATATAAAATTTAGCGATGGGAAAGAACTCAGAAATCATCCAATTCGAGTCCCTAATTTTGCAGTTAAGGAAACTAAGCTTAAGGGGTTTAGTTAACTTCCCTAAAGTCCCATACAACAAAGTGAAGATTTGATCCCAGATAGTTAACTCAAAATAGGTTGTATTTGCTCCTTTAGACCTGCTCTACTTCAGCTCCACCAACTCCTTCATTTACCATTATTGGCAGCACCTGCTCTCACACCAGGTACTAATATCAACCAACACCAACAAGAATTCATATATCCAGTGCTAGAGCAGGTCAGCATAACTGCTGGTTTGATATTAATTTTACTCTTCTCTAATGGCTCTAATTTAAATAATTAGGTCTTTATTGTTTACTTTTTGATAAGCTCCTCTTACCTTTTGATCTACTATTCCAATTTTCTATGTTCAAGACCTCTTTCTTATTCTCCTGTTTCTAAGTCCTTACAGACTGTCTTATCTGGTTTTAAATCTGTTTTAAACTGATTCAGTCTTCTCAAAGTCAAGTCTCTTTACTTGTGAACCCCAGTTCATCTTTTGATGCCCTATTTTACTTCACTTTTGTAAACAGTTTATTATTGGTTATATCCTCTAGATTTTTTTATGCCAACCATGAATCTTTTTATTTGTCCTTTGGGTGAAAAAATTCTAATCTATATTAGATTCATTTAGACACAGTGCATGTCATCTTTTACAATAAGGTTTCTGAGGAAACAGGCTATGTCTCATTTATTCCATCTATCTCAGTATCTTCCCTCATGGCTCCTCTAATACACTTCATGTTATACGCACTTAGCAAATATTTATTTAATGATTTAATTAATTAGTATTAAATATTAATATTCAATAATTTGTATACTTATTTAATGTAACTGTTTAATCGATTAGCCTATGGTCTTTACAGTTCTTGTTACAGGAATACTGAAGAAAATGTGATTATTTTTAAAGATTACCCAGCCTCACACCTTCATTTTGTAGGTGAAGAAGCCAAGGGCCAAAAAACTTATGTGGTTCCCCCAAGGTCACATCGATAGTAAGCAATAGACCTAGAATTTGAACCTATGTTCTTTTACTCTAAATCCAGTGATCTTTTCACTATGCCCTCCTACGCATGCCTCTAATGATTTGGTCATGATCTTATTTACAAATTAAAATTATCTTACAATTATAAAACTTGTATTTCAACAGCACTTTTAGTTTATATATGACTTTCTTATAATAGCTATGGAATGTAGACGTTGGAACTATCAAATTGCTCATTTAACAGATAAGAAAACTGAGGTATTTTGAATTTATTTGACTTGCCCAGAGTCACACAGCTTTTAAGTGTTCAAATTGGAATTCAAAACCAAATACACAAGTCTGACATTAAATCTGTGCTCTTTCTCCCATGACCACTCTGCCTTAGAATATCAATAACTAAAGTTGGGGCTCAAGGAAAGACACCCTGAGACTAAATCCTAATGGTAAACTTATAACAAGGTTATAATTTCTTGAGAAAAATATTCTATCTAGTTGCAGACAGGAGCTGTGTTTTAATAGTACTGGTGATCCCAAAAGTCAGTGCAGTTTTAAGCTATCAAATCTATTTAAAACTATAATTCTAAACTTTTTAAATTGCATAAAGACTTTTTTATAAACTGGGATCCCTAGCACAGAACCTTGAAAAAATTTGGTACTTAGTTTATTTTTGCAGAATTATTAGAAACATTTTTTTAAAATACAAAAAAAAAACAAATTTAAAATAAACTCTTAAAAAGATCTTTTTGCTTTCATTTGCTATTAATATCTAGATAGATCTTGTTTTCATTGACATCCAATACTTCAATTTTTCTTCTATGTAAAATGTTCTTATGGATATCAGATAAATAAGATAATTTTATAGCTGTTTACACCTGTGTGCACCACCCTTATGTACTGAATATTAAGAGACTTCATGGGAAACTACTATAACATATCAGACAAATAAAAGTCTTATCTCTGAAAGCATTATCATTGAAGCACACATTTACTAATGGTGGACTTTTCTGTATCTACAATTATCATATTCCAAAGTGATTATTGTTGACATATAATTAGTACTTACACTAGGACAAAGGTATTAAAGTAGGCAGTGATTATGTAAAGTACAATGTCTTCCGGATTAATGTGGGGAGCAATGAATGTTAATTCTGTGTTGCTACTATACAAGAAGAGCCCTTCAAAATCTGGATTTTAAAAAAACTGTAAGGTGATTCATTTTTTAGAAAAGACGTGAAAAATGACAAAGCTTTAAGACTGGATAGATTGTTCTGGCTTAAGTGCCCTCTTCAATTCTTAAGCATTCAACATGACCCTCAGAGGAGAAATTTCCTTAACTGTAACAGCTCACATAGTGTTAGTGTGTCAATGACTAAGTGAAAGAACATTTCAAATAATTAACATTACTGTGATAAATATTGGTTGAAACCCATTATCAAGATTTGACTAAAATGATTACAATTAAAATTAATCTGTTCTCTCACTTTTAATGCCGTTTCCCTTCCTTGGATAAACCCTGAAATACCTTCTATATAGCTTACTTTTTTCCAGATGGTAGTGAATTGTTTTAGCACATTCACTAGATTCCATCTATATTTGTTGCTTTAAATCCCATGTGCTGTATGCTATTCTGATATGGTCCTGTATTTTTATTTAAGCTAAAAATGTTAGTATATTTTTTCATATATAAGGCATTTTATCAAGACAGTCAAGAAAGTCTTGACAGCCTTTTTTTGTATCTTGAGTATGTATAATAACAGCTAAAATTTATAAAGTGCTTACTGTGAGTCAGGGTCTATGCTAAGCATTTTTAAAATGTTATCTCATTTGATCCTTACAACAACCTTGAAATGTAGGTGCTATTATAACTTCCATTTTATAGATGAAGAACCTGAGGCAAACAGAGGTGAAGTGACTTTCCCAGAGCCATATAACTAAGTAAGAGTCTGAGGGTAGATTTGAATTCAAATCTTCCTGACTGCAAGCCCAGGACATTATCCACTCTTTCACCTAGCTGACCCTTTTAAGTCTGAATATGAGTACTTAATAAGTAACTACATGATAATATTAAATTACATCATAATTAACACATACAAAAACAATGGAATATATAACATCTTATAATGCTCTGAAAGACTCGACTTTGGAGCTCTATGATCTATTGATCATATCATTTATCATTCTTTTAAAGATTTACAAAAAGAAGTGACTTAGAGGTCACCAAGTCCAAGCTCCTTGTTTTACTGAGAAGAAAACTGAAGCCCAGAAAAAGTTTAACAACTTGTTCAAGTTATAGTACATAGAGTTTTATATGTCTTAGGTTGGATGATTTTATAATTTGCAATACTTAGATTAGTAGAAGTTGAGTGTGGAATTAAACAAAAAACTACAAATATGTTTAGAAAATTTCTGTTTATGTAAGTTGCCCCACAAGAAATTCAGGGGGAAAAAAGGATTCTTCAATGGTGGTAAGGTCTGCAAAATGTTCCAATTAAAAAGTAGTACTCTGCAACAAACAAGAGAAGATTACTGGGAGTCAAGAGGGAAGGTTGGGATGAAGGAAGCAGAACATGTGTAGAATGACCTCCTAACTTCCCCCTCATTGAGCTCCTATCTATCTTTAAGACTCACATCAAGCTCCATCTTCTACATGATGCCTTTCCTGATACCCCAACTGCTAGTGACCTCCATCCCAAACTACCTTATCCCTAACTACTTTGTGTGTGTATATATATACACACACATACACATTAACTTTATATTAAGGGTCTACATACTTTTTCAAGTTTTTGTCTACACTATTAGAATTTAAACTCCCTGTGTGAGAGGATTGTTTCATCATTGGTAATTCCATTCCTAACATTCATCAGAGTTCTGGGCACATAGCACGTGCTCAATAAATGCTTTTTGCTTTCTTGCTTGACTGATTTAATAAAAATCTTTTAGATACTAGGAGGAGATAAGAATTCAGTTTTGTGGGAAATATCAAACAATGCTTAGATTCCATTTCCAAGCTATTTAGACAGTTGATAGAAACATATAGAGGACCTGATAGTAAAGAACGGACCTAGTTCATTTGCAAAGGAATGGTGGACAGGATAAGAAGCATATCTTTTTGGATATCCATAGGATCATACAATTATAGATTTAGAGCTTGAAAGGACCTACTATACTATCCGATTCAACTCTCTCTTTTTTTACAATTGAGGAAACTTAAATAACTGAATAGGGGCAATGAATAAACTGTTCTGAAAAAAAGAATTACATTCTATCAATAATCAAATTAAAATGGTCTAAATAACTAACAATACAGAAAATGCAAATCAAAACAATCATGAAGTTTCACCCAATACCCAACAAAATGAAAAAGATGACACAAGATAAGAATTTTCAAAATCTGAGAGCTGTAAATCTGTGAACTGATTAAAAAACACTCTGGAAAGCAATTTGAATCATGTTTTAAAAGCAATTAAAATGTCCTTTAAACCAAAAATTCTACTGATAGATCTATTCTCACAAAGAAATCAGTAATAATAATAAAGTTCATGGCCTCTCTATACACCAAAATAATTATACTACCATTCTTTGTGCTAGCATAATATGGAAAGCAAAGTATATCAGATGAGATGGTATATGTAAAACACTTTGCAAAACTTAAACTATATAAATGTAAGCTATTATTATCATCCCTATTGATTTGGGAATGGCTAAAGAACTTGTGGCAGATAAATACAATAAAATAATATCATATTTTAAGAAATAATAGATATCATGAATATAAAATGGAAAACCCTATGAAGTGATGCACAGTAAAGAAAGGAGAAAGAAAACCTAGATATATGATGACTAAAATAATGTAAATGGAAAAAATAATAATAATGAAGCAGTGGAAATAGATATTGCAAAATTATAATGACTGAGATTGCCTCCAAAATGTTCTAGAAAAAATATTTACAATCAAAACAATAACAGCAAAAAGTCAACAAAATATAAATATTCTTCGACTCGGAGGTACCACTACCAGCCATATACTGTAAGAAAGTCATTTAGGTCAGATAAAATGATCCCATAAATAAATATTTAGAACAGCAATTTTGGCAAAAGCAATAAACTTAGAGGGAAAGCCAGTGCCTTTTGATTGTGTAATGCCTAAACAAATTCTAGTATGTGCCAGATTATTTTACTGTAAGAAATGACAAGTGAAAAAATTAAGAGAAGCTAGCATAAACTAATACAGGGCAAAATAACTAAAGCTGGACATCATTTCTCCCCATATCCCCAATAATGTAAAACAAATATTATTAAAAAGACTTCAGAACTGAGACAAATGAAGTGACACATTGTAACTTCAGAGGACTTGATTGTAAAGAATGGACCTTGTCCATCTACGGAGGGATAGTGAATAGGAAAAAAAAAGCATATCTTTTCAGACATAGTTAATATATTATTTTTTTAATTTAACCATTTTTATTTCTTATAATGGGGGATTTTATGAAGATTGTGGAAATTTTGGGAAATGAGAGGGAATTTTTTTTAATTAGTAATACAGGAAGATTTATGGAAATGAATAGAAAAGAATCACAGAGGATGACAAAATGAGAAAGGATTTAGACATGCATAAGTGGAGAGAATATCCTTATGGATGAAATCAGGTAGCAACCAAAATTATCAATGAAAGTTAATTAAATTGCTTATAAGAATTAATTGCGTTTTCAGCTTAAGAGGCTGGTTAATTTATCACCATGATGTGATGAATGAATGATGTGGTGAAGAATCACCCTAACAAACTTTACTAGACCAGTTTTTTTTTTAATCTCAAGTCTGCATTTCTATTACTTTGCCCTTCACAGATGCAACAGGTCAAAAAGAAAGGAGATGACAGATAAGACATAGAATACGGAGAAGGAGAAAGTTTATTTTCTAAATGTCTGTGGCTTTTAAAAGACTTTTAGTAGGAAAACATTTTATTATGCTCACAATATAGCTAATAAACTTTTTATCAGAGTAGGAGAAAATGACAGGCAATGAGTTAAGTTCAGACATACCCAGAGAAAAACAGACTTTTTAAGGTATTCCTATGTATCCCAGAAAGCTTATTTGACTAAGCAGAGAAGTGCTCTGAGGTCATATGAAGATAGATTTGCCACCTTTGGAGACAAAAGTTACTCATAACAGAAAAGCTACTCAGCCTGGAAAGTTTCAGCCTTTTTATTCTTTAGTTAGAACGAAAGAATTAGCTTTTTTAAAGAAAAGTAAAATTATTTAGAGTTGTACCTCGGGAGGAGAGAGAAAATACTTTAATTTCTCTCCTATATTAAGAATGAACAGAATTATTACAGTAATAAAAATCCATTAAAAGACAACCTACCTAGAAGACTGGTTTAAAGAGGATTATAAAGATCTCATTATCTGAGACTACACTAAAAAGTCTCTAAGGTATCACAGTAAGCTAAGAACATAAATGAACATACTTTGGACCTAGTTTACAAATGCTATTCTTCAATATGTGTTTTCATAAATACTTATGAAGGTATGACTCAGGCCTGGTGATAAAAACAAATTTACTGAAAATAGAAAGAAGTTCAGTTTAATTCTCTATAAAATTAAGTAGTACAACCAAATGATTTTTAAAGGTCCTAAGGACAGGAATAAAGATAGGGATAAGTTTAAGGATAGGAATAGGGAAAGGACCCATGATTTTATTGATATAGAGAATTCCTAGACAGGGGAAATGCTTCTCCTAATGGAAGTCAGCTCTCTGAAATCATGGTCTTAGAGAGCTGCCCAAGATCCCGCCACTATTATGAATTAAAGGTGTGTTTCTTCTAAGTCTAAATCCTATGGTCCATCATTCCATATATTGACATAAAATGTCTCATTCTTTGATTTTTTTCCTTTAGAGTTAAGGCGTTCAAACAACATTCTATCAATAACAAAAAGAGAAAGGGTTATTATTATTTCCTAGCTAAACTTCATTGAACATGACTACTCAAGTGGATTTAATGATTTTGAACACCGTCTAGTGACTAATATGTGCTAATGTTCACAAAGTGAGTCCATGGGATCATTTTACAACTACAAATAAACTAGTTACTGCCCTCAAGGAGCTCGTAATATACCAAAATGGATAATATGCATATATAAATTATATATGCAGGAAAAGTTTAATAAAACTTACAAATGAAGAGAACTTAGAATTCAAGAGAGTAAATAAATCACTTCTCAGGAAAGGTCTAATAAAGAGCATGAGATTTGAAAGAATAGAGAGGATTTCAATGGGTAGAGATAATAGGAAGCATTCCATGAAAAGGAAATATTAACAAGGGCATAAAGAAGGAAAATTTTAAGTTTTATACAGGAAAGAGAAAGCAGCTTAGTTTGGGCAAAGCTCAGAATATAGGTGAGTTTAGAGGAGATATAAGTTTTGAATAAGTAAATGATTAATTTAATATGGTGCTGTGACCACACACACACACAGTTATCCAGTAGCATACTGTATGGATTACAAAAAAAATTAGTTAGGAGGATGTTTCAATTGACCAGAGATTTGGAATAAGGCCCTACATTAGAATGTTGACAAGAGAAATTAAAAAGTAAAGAAAGGATTGAAACATATGGTAAAGAATAATAACAATAAAAATAATAACAATAATGATATATCTGTATACCAACAAAGTGATTTCCAACAAGTATATGAGAATCTTTTTTACACAAAAGCATATAATTTATTTTTGTAATTCCTAGAGTATGACACATTTAAAGTACACTATTTGTGTTTAAGTTTTGGTAGAAATACAAAGTCTGGATAATATTGATACTAAACATGGTAAAAACAAAAACACAGAGAAATGTATACTCAACAAAGTAACTCATTATCATGGAGGATTCCCTGTGGTCCAAATGGAAAACGTGTTCCTACATGCTTTTCTGGGGCAATGGATAGAGCACCAGGCCTGGAGCCAAGAAGACTACTTTTAAGTTCAAATCTGGCCTCAGAAACTATCTCTGTGACCCTGCATGTGTCACTTAAACCTGTTTGCCTCAATTTCCTCATCTGTAAAATAAGCTTGAAAAGAAAATGGCAACTCCCCTCTCTAATCTTTGCCAAGAAAACTCCAAATGAGATCAGGAAGAGCTGGACTTGACGGAAAAGACTGAATAACAATATATTGCTTCTCTTGTTAGCTGCTGTTATTCTGACTATATCAAATCCAGAACTCAACAGGGCCTCTTAAATGAGAGTCTAGACCATCCAAAAGAAATTGGTTTAACTCCCCATTTAGGTAAAGCCAAGTAGATAAATAGGGAAATTTTCAGATTATGACATCAAATTGGATGAATGGCCATTAATTTAGTTTATCAGTACATCAATCCTGCAGAGCTAGAATAGGTAGGAAATGCTGACATTATCTATATTAAATAAATATACATATAGTTACATGTGATATCAAAACAATACACTGATTCAATAATCAAGCTCAGAATTTAATACTAAAAAAAAGCAAATTAAATTGTCACCTAAGAAAATATTGGAAAGGAGATGTATAAACATTTTTCCCCCATCTCTATCTGTTATATATTCCCTCACTTCCTTCAAATGTCAGCTAAATTCCCACCTTCTCCAAGAAAATTTTCCCAATCCTCATTAATCTTACTGATTCCCTCTTGTTGATTATCTCCAATTTATCATATATAATAATATGCATATATGTATGTCTATATATACACATATATGTACATCTTTTTATATGTTTTTTGTATGTTGTCCCTTTATTAGACAGTAGGCTTCTTGAAAGCCAGAACTATTTCCTGCCTTTCTTTTATAAACTCACCACTTAATACAGTGACTTGCATATAAAAGGAAAAATATATACTTACTGGTTGACCAAATGTCTTATTTTCTATCATGGTTCCCTATATTAAGTTCCATAGACACAAGCACACAAATAGAACAAAACCTATCCTAGTAGGTTTAGACATATAGTCAATATCACTATATATGGCTTGGTATCATAAAACTTTCCTCCTCAAAATGTTAAAAATGATTTAAAAAAACAATGGTCTCAGTGACATTATATGCTTTTAAATTTTTCTTGCATTTTAAGATTATTTGAATAATAATTATATCATAAGTCATAATTTACCACTTTCTCTTATAATGTAGACAACATTTCACCCAACAAAATACATATTTGATGGTGATTGATAAAAATCTGAATGTGAGTAGAAATTTTGCTTCATAACAGCTAAGTCTGCATTATTTCAATATAAACATATTTTATTATAGAAAATGGTACAGTGAAGAAAAAAAAAGAATGGATTCAAAATAGAACCTAAATGAAAATCTGAACTCTGTCACTTATGCAATATGCTATGTGGTCTTTGACATGGAGAAAATCTTTCTGAATTTCAAAATTTAACTTCTCTGAGCCTCCTCTTCTACAAAATATTGTAAGCAATGGCATATTTATAAAACATGTTTTAAAAGTGGAAGATCATCATACAAATTTAACATATTATTCAAAGTTCCCCAATTTAGATGTTCATTCATACCACATTTACTGGTTTACCAATGCAGAATATGATCAAAAAAGAGAGCTATAAGAAATTATAAAAATCATGATTGTAGAAATCAGTGGAAGTTTTTGAAATCTTCTGTTTGCTACAAGGAGAGAAAAACAAATCTTTCAACTTCCAAATATACTATTTTTTAAAGGCCAAATGAACCATTTTTAAAGTCTGCCCATATTCCAAAGAAGCACATAAAGTTGTGGTTAATTCACTGTTTAATTCTTGTTCTAACTAGCCCATTAATTTTTATTTAAATTAATAATATCTTCAAATTTTATCTCGTTTTTTATTTTTGTATTTCTTCTATGTTGGGGACTCTTGATTATCCATGTAAAAGTGCATGTATTAGCATTTTATAGGACCTGGAACAAAATGTTCCTATTTTAATTCATTATGAATGTTTAGATTATTTGCATCTTTACTTTTTTAATATACATTCAGGAATATTTGTTTTAAGATTTGGTGATGACAAGGGATGAAAGGTGAAAATCAAGTGCTCCAAAAGCATCCTTGGCACATTAGGAGACAATGGGGAGAGGTTTCAGCATGTGAGATAGGACCCCTGTTGCAAATGCATGGTTGAATTCCACAGGATATGGAGGTATAGAGGACTATGGTATGCATCCTTTGAGTCAGTACCCAAATCAATGAAATCATAGATCTATTTGAGCAGTTGAGGATTTGATTAGTGATTTGTATGCCTTCCCTGGTCCTGGGTCAGTAACAGTACGGTGAACTCTATCTAATAAATTATTTCCATGGGAAAACACAATCTGCTTTGTGGCAATCTGTTTTATGACAAGGAATTCAGGAATATATGTGGGAAAAGTAATGACTAACTTTCTATCTGATGGAAGAATATCATTTACTAAGCTAAGTGTTAGGGCCACACAGGGATAAAGTAGAACTAAAGTAGTATTGTAAACAAGTTCTTATCAGAGCAGGGACTTGTGTCATTTATCTTGGCCTTGGAGAAGTTTCATAGAGTAGGTACTCAGTAAATGTTTATCAAATTTAACCAAATTTGTTTAGAAGTGCTTCTGGCAATAAATATCTTTCTGCAAAATAAGAGTGTGGGACTAAATCTACTGATACAATTTCTTCTGATTCTAAGTCTGTGGTCCTAGAATAATCTTATAACCCAAGTTTCATCTAATATTGATTTCTTTTTGAAAGCATTGTTTCCCAATGACTGGATTATGATAATGATGAATTTTAAAAACGATGGACTGAAACATCTGTGCTTTGTGAAAAAAAGAGCCATTTAAGATGGGAGTATTACCAAAAAAAAATGAGGTAGCTAAGTGGTGCAGTGGATAAAACACTGGTCATGGGGTCAGGCAGATTGGAATTCTGAATTTAAATGCTGAATTGAAAACTGACATTAGACACTTACTAACTGTGTGACTCTGGACAAGTCATTTAACCACTGTTTGACTCAGGTCCTCATCCATAAAATGAAGACACACTGGAGAAGAAACTGGTAAACCTTGACAATTTCTTTCTGAAGAAAACCCGCAGTGAGATTCAGAGGACTCAATAAAATTCAACAAGCAAGAGTTTTTTGTGTAGTTTTTGTACTATTAGCAAAAAAAAGGCAGATAAGAAGACAAATTTTCCTTTCTATGACATTTAC
The DNA here is from genome assembly GCF_016433145.1 of Gracilinanus agilis. Taxonomy (NCBI): domain Eukaryota; kingdom Metazoa; phylum Chordata; class Mammalia; order Didelphimorphia; family Didelphidae; genus Gracilinanus; species Gracilinanus agilis. The sequence goes on from NC_058130.1 coordinate 478,881,773, forward strand.
TTGTTTCCTTCAATCCTTTATAAACTAAAAGATAATCTTCAAAACTTAGGTTATTTGAGAATTTGAGAGAAAATCTGAACTGCCAGACCAAAAAAAATCTAGTGGAATTTTATTGACTGAACTAAATCCAAGCACAATCAATACCTTACAACAGCCATCAAAGACCTCATAAGAACACATTATCATGCAGTATCTACATGAGTTAAAACTCTGCCCAACAAGTCCATACACTGGAAGGAAGGAAGGTGAGCCTATTTTAATTTTACAATTTATTTTTAACAAAAGGAATGACCAGTGTGTCTCTGGCACTATGCTTGCTATCAAAAAACACCAAGCAAGAGAGAGTCCCAGAAATCAGTGACACTAAATAAATGGCATTTTGCCTGTATGCTTTCATTTATCTCACTCTCCCTTCTAATGAGTCAGTTAGTCAATACACATTTATTTATAAAGCACCACCTAGTGCCAGGCACTGTGACAAGTACTAGATACAAAAAGAGGCAAAAAACAGTCTTTTCATTTAAAGATTTCCCTATCTAATGGGAAAGACAACAAGCAAGAAAACATGTTAAAATATTTATGAGAGATAAACAGAGGGACAATTAATATAGGGAAAGAAGTAGAATTAAAAGGGCTTACAAAAGACTTCTTATAGATAGAAAGCTTTTGTTGGGGCTTAAAGGAAGCCAGATACTTTATTAGAGTAGAGGAGGAAGAGTATTCCAGGCATAGCAGATATCCAAAGATATGCCCAAAGGTAAGAGATGAAGTATACTGTTAATGGAATAGAAAAGTGGCCAGTGCCATTGGATCAAAGACAATGTGTCAGGGAGTATAGGAGAAGAAGATTGAAAAATCAGGAAGGGACTGGGTTATAGAGGGCTTTGACTACCAGTGAATTTTATATTTGATCTTGGAGGCAATCAAGAGCCATTAGAGTTTAATGAGTATGAAGTGACCTAATCTGATCTGCACTTTAGGAAATTTACATTGGTGGCTAAATGGAAGATGGAGTGGAGAAGGAAGAGATTTGAGGAAGAGAGACCCACCAGCAGTCTATTGCAGTAATCTAAGTCTGAGGAGCTTTAGGTCCTGTAGTAGAGTGGTGGCAGTGTCCAAGGACATAAGGGAACCCATAAAAAGGATGCTGCAAAGGTGAAATTAGCAAGTCTTGGCAACAGACTGGCTATGGAGGGTGAGAGATAATAAGGAATCTAGGATAGCTACTAGGTTGTGAATTTGAGGGACTAGGAGAAAAGTGTTGTATTCTACAGTAACCCGCAAAATTGAGGGAAGATTTTAATGGGAAAAGATATTGAATTCTATTTGGGACATGGCTTATCCTCCCAGATATTTTTGTGAATATACCACCAGCAGTACCTCCCCACTGCACACACCGAATCTTAAGAAGAGAACCAAATGCTATTTTTAAGGTTCTAATCTGTCTTTTCCATATCTCTAAATTCATATTCTAAGTGGACATAGTAGGAACTGGCTAAAAACTACTTTAATTAAATTAAGTTGAATTGAATTCTTTTTTAAAAATTAAGACTGAAGGATTCAAAATTCAAATTTCTATAATAGATTAAGATTTGAAAAGAAACCTGGAGATTAATCAATCTCTTATTTAAGCACTAGCCCCTTTCTATGATGATAACTCCAAAAAGGACCAACTATATTCTGAACTATCATCTCTAGAGAGCACAATACCTACCACATGAGAACTTCTATCACTAAAAATTATTTGTAGCGTATCTTTATCCAGCATGTAAAATAAAAATATAAAATAAAAAATAGAAGATAAAAAAAGTTCTTTTCTATCCAGTTTTTCAGAGGAGAGGAAAGAAAAACAAATATTCTTTCAAAGAAGTGGGGTATCATTCAAGGGAAAAACAAAGCAAAAGAAAGACTTCAAAGTGGCAGAGAGGAATCCAAGCATTTATCAAGAAGAGAGAATAATGCTGTGACATTGAAAGAAGGAAGTGCAGGGCAGTGGATAAAAAGCTCTGGATTTTTATTTAATGTACTGGATCAGAGAAAAAACAAATGAGTTATGGAGGCTGCAGATTTCATTTTTACAATATATTAAAGAGACATTAGAAGAAAATGTTCTTTCTCAAACATATTACTGAAATTTAATGGAGATTTTATACAGCCTCATCAAAACTAAGACCATTATTAAATCTGAATATTTTTCTCCCATGCCTGCTTTATTTATTATTTTTTCATGTCCTTTATTTTATTTTAGTAACAAATCTACACATATATTTTCCAAGGTTACATGATTCATGTTGTCTCCCTCCCCTCTTCTCTTCCCTCTCTCATAGTTGACAAATATTTCCACTGGGTTTTACATGTATTATCACTAAAATCCTAATTTCATATTGTTCATTTTTGTAACAACTTTTTTAAAACCAACCCCCAAATCATATACCCAAGTAAACAAGTGATAAATAATATATTTTCTTCTGTATTTCTAATTCAACAGTTTTTTCTCTAGATACGGCTAGCATTCTTTTCATAAGTACCTCAGAATTATCCTGGATCATTGTATTGCTGTTAGTAGCAAAGTCTCTTATATTTGATTGTCCCACAATGTTTTAGTTACTCTGTTATAATTTTCTCTTGGTTCTACTTATTTAACTCTGCATCAGTTCATGTAGGTCTTTCCAGTTCTTATAGAAATCAACTGTTTCATCATTTCTTATACCATAATAGTATCCCATTGCCATTGTATACCACAATTTGTCTAGCCATTCCCAAACTGAGGGATATCCCCTCCTTTTACAATTTTTCCCACCTCAAAAAGCACAACTATAAATATTTTTGTACAAAGAGATCAATCCCCATTTTTATCTCTTTGAGATACAGGCCTAGAAGTGGTATTGCTGAACCAAAAGGCATATATTCTTTAAAATATGGAACGCTTCATGAATTTGTGTGTTATACATGTGCAAGAGTCAGGCTAATCTTCTCTGTATTATTCCAATTTTAGTATATGTGCTGCTGAAGTGAGCACTACATCTGAAAATTTTTCATGGCAATAAGTGATTCCATGGGCAAGAATATATAAAAACTATCTGGGGATTATACAGAACAAGGAATTGATGACCATCTCATCCTCTATTTTTAGGTGAAGGCATTTTCAGGACTCTCTTATCTTGGCCACCAAACTCTTAGCCTCTGCCTTTACCCCAGAGTTTTCTTTCTATCTATCTATCTATCTATCTATCTATCTATCTATCTATCTATCTATCCATCTATCCATTCATCCATCCATCTTCTATCCTTTTCTTCAATGAATTCAATGTTGAGCTCAGCCTTTCTACATTCTAAATAGTGCTTTCATACTAGGAAATGCCAGCATACACACTGATGTTCCTTCAATAAATTTACAGCTACTCAATCTGTTTAATTTTCATGATCTATTCCTGGATACAGAGTAGGTCACATCCTTATCCATATCTATTACTCACAGAGGTAGTCACATCCTTGATCCTTCAATCACCCACAAATGTTTTACCTCCATGTTTATTTAATCAAAATATTTTACCATTCCAAGATTCCCTATGTTTTATGGCCACTATTCTATTGTTTCTTCATTATACCCCTAATAACTTCACTTCTCAGTTCTTTCCAAGGCCAAAATCCTTACACTTTCTATCTCCCCCCTTTCCTGTCTCTATCTATTGGTAAATCAATTAAATTCAATACCAGGTATTCGTAATCTTTTTTTATGTCATGCCATTTTGGGCAGTCTGGTGAAGTCTTCCTCAGTATAATGTTTTTAGAAAAACATATGGATTATAAAGAAAACCAATTATATAACAATGTGGTCAAAATCATAAAAAAATTACATTCACAGACTTCCACCTTAAGAGATTCGTCATATCACCAATGAGGCCCTGCCAAGCCCCAACTATGGAATTTTCAACCATTATCCTTCATTTCTATTCATATAATTTATTTCTATTCGTATAATTGCAAATGGATATAACAAAGACAAACATGAATAAACATACCAACGAGGTTGACAAAAAAATTGTTATTTAATCTCAACTGGCCCTCATTGAAGCCTGAGATATAATTTTCACACTTTCCTAATCAATTTTCTGTCTTACTACGTGGCAACTATTCCAAATATTTCTTCCCTTCTCAAAACTCCCACAGGGGACTGCCTCCCTCTCAGCTAAGGTCCAAAATTCTTATTTAACTGAAAATAATTAAGGTCATTCAATGAAGCATTCTCTTTCTCCTCTTGTTTAAAATCACTCAGAAATCTTCCAGTAACTTCTATTTCATTTCCTTCTCTCAAGAAGAAATGACCCTTCTCATCTATAATGTAAATCACTTTACACATAAATCTCATCCAACAAATTTCTTCCCTTTATCATTTCCATTATTTCTCTTTTAATCTCTCCCTATTGACAAGTTCCTTCCCTCCTAATTATTAATGCACCTAAGTCTCCTTCATCCTTAAAAACTATTCTCTGATCTACCCATCCCTGCTAGTTATCTTTTTACATGTCTTATCTTTTCCCAGCTAAACTCTTCAACAAAGCCATTTTTACTATGTGATTCTAATTCACTTCTAAACACTCTACAGTCTCACTTCCAGCCTTATTCCATTTTGATAATAAATGGAACACCAATATCTTTGTGCTTTATACAAAGATATTGGTGTTCCATTTATTATCAAATTTAATGGCTTTTCTCAATCCTCATCTTTTTTTACCTCTTTACTCCCTTTGTTACTATTGATAACCCATTCCCCTTGAAAACTCTCTACTCTCTCCTATTTTAACAAAGATCTTTCCACGCTCACTTCCTACATATCCAATAGTTTCTTCTCAGTCTCATTATCTAAAGTTTCACACAAGTCACTCCTAACCAAATGTCTTCCTCACCAAGGCTATCTTCTGAGTCTTCTTTTCTTTTCTTTTCTTTTCTTTTCTTTCTCTTCTCTACTATATCACTTAGTGATATCATAGTTTACAGTTTATTTTATTATTATCTCCAGGTACTTGTTCCAGCTTTAGCTTTCTTCTGAATTTCAGTCAAATATCACCAATTGCCTTTTGGATCTCACAAATTGGATGTCCCAAGGTCATTTCAAACTCAACTTGTCAATAAAAAATACATTCTCTTTTCCACCATACATTTCCCTTTCCTCTATTTTCCTATTAATATTAAGAAGACCACAAGCCTTCCAATCACCTAGGCTTGCAACCTTAGTCTCATCCTTAGAGCCTTACCAACATTCACTCCACACATCAAATTTGTTAGCCTAAACTTATCATTTTCTAATATCACAAATTCTTACATTTTCTCTTTACTGACCTGTTTGTCACCCTAGATCAGATCTTCATTTTTTGGGAGAAGATAGGAAAGGGTTAAAACTAACTGGTTTTAATTAGTTTTAAAAAATAATTTTCTCCATCCTTTGTACAATTTTATTTCTATAGGGACAAGAAAGGTATTGCTTTGTAATATTATTCAAATAAAATATTAATAAATGCATACAATTTTAAATCTCTAGAAAAAGCATAGGCATAAAAGCAGAGGTTTTTACTATTAAACTGTAATGAATACCCATAGAGTGTTTATATAGCAAAACTGTCATTTATTATGTTACAATTTTATGAAAATAATTCTAAAAATTTTTGTTGTTGTATACATGTTAGTTTTTTTGTATAAAATTATGATTGTACAGTTTAAGTTAGTTAGGGGTCATTTTGCAAACTGCAAAAATTTAAAAATGAAGCGTCATAAATTTAATGTGTAAGATTAACATTAAAATTTATACATGTGTGTAAATCACAAACAAACATATTAAGGAGATTTATATTTCAAATGATTTTGAAATAAAGTTAACAATCATGTAACCTTAGGTTGTAGCAGTTGAATTATGCTGCATAAAACCATAAAATCAAGATAGTAGATTTCTAAAATGTCAACACAATTACTGAGCTAACATATATACAGAGATTAAAGTAATTTTCTCTAAAGTTAATTTTTAAATGCTACTGTACACAAGAATTATAATCTACTCTGTGTGATAATTATATGATAAAAATAAGAAAATAATTTATTTCATTCTAATAACTGTATTGGAATTAATTTGGTAAATAGAAGTCATCAGCATACATCTAATATTCAATATTGGGATATTTCTCTATTTTAAGTTATGCAAAGCACCTTTTTATTCAGTCGTGTCCAACTCTTCATAACCCTGTGGACCATAATATTCATGGAGTTTTCTTGGTAAAGATACTAGAGTGGTTTGTCATTTTGTTTAGAGAATTAAGGCAAACAGAAGTTAAATGACTTGCCCAGGGTCAAATAGCTAGTAAATATCTGAGGCCAGATTTGAATTCGTCTTCCTGACCCAGTGTTATATCCACTTAGCCACCTCAGTGCCTCTACAAAGCACCTTGAAACACATTATTCAAGTTTCTGATCTACTAAATGAAAATAACAGAACTTTAAGATGAAAATTCAATTTTCCCTCCCAGGTGAGATAAAATGGAATCATAACTAAAATTTGACCTTTGGACAATTGCCATTGAATATGAAAGTCTTTATTTTGTTTTGAATGATTCTTTGGCTTTAACTTCATATATACATATATACATATATATGTATATATGAATATTCATATATGTAATACATATATTTATTTTTAAGGAGCTTTAATTTCATATATATATGTATATTTATACACATATATACATATACATATATTTATTTTTTAAGTCAAGAAACTCTAGAAACCATTAAAGGAAAGTGGACTATTATGATAGATGTTTCATCTTTGGATGTTGCCATTCTTCTTCCACTTAGATTCCAAAGTGATTTTCCTTAAAAACAGGTCTGCTGACCATGTCATTCACTATCCTGCACTCAGTAAAGTCCAATGGCTTGCTATTACCTCCAGGATCAAATATAATGTCTATTTAAAACATTACTCAATTGCTCCCATTTCTACTGTTCAAGTCTTATTACTCCATACCCCTCCATGTATACTGTGTTCCAGCTATACTTGTCTACTCTTGTTTTTCACATCCAATATGCCATGACCATTTCTTTTCACTAGCTTTCTGTCATGTCTCTAATGATCCTGCTGTGTACTTTTTTAAATGCTTTAATGTATGATGAACAGGATGATTCAGAAAGAGCTAGAAAGATCTACATGAACTAATGAAGTGTGAAATAAGCAAAACCAGGAAGACAATGTATACAATAATAGCAATATTGTGGAATGATCAATTTTGATAGACTTAACTATTATCAGCAATACAATGATCCAAAACAATTCTGATGGACTTATGAAAAAGAATGCTACCCTTTTCCAGAGAAAGAACTGTTGGAGTAGGAAAGCAGATGAAAGCATACCATTTTTCACTTATTTATTCTGGTATATGTTTGGGGGTTTTGGATTTATAAGATTATTTACTTAGAAAAATGAATAATATGGAAATGTGTTTGTGTGATACATGTATAACCCAGAAAGAATAAACATTTTAAAACATGCTACAATGTCCTCCTTTCTTATTATTTTGGGCAAACAAAACTCTAATATCACAAATGCACAAAGATAACACAACATTTATTAAGTGTGAAAATGTATGTTATGTTCTTATACTTGAGTTGGTAGATAGCATATTTTTTCATTTGACTTCTGGAAACAGAATTAGTTATTACACTGATAAGACTGTAACTTGTTTCTAAGAGGTTTTTCTTTATAATGTTAATGCTATTAATGTAAAAATCATTCTCCAGCTCACTCCACTCTGCATCAGAACATGCAAATCTTCAAAGGTTTCTCTGAAATAATCCCTTTAGTGATTTTTAATATTCCAATAATGTGCTGTAACATTTACTTATCATTATTGCTTCAGCTCTTCCATTCTGAATTCTTTACATTTTATCTTCAAGCCTTTCTTTTCACTTTTTTAAAATTTCCCTACAGATACGTGACATTTCTTCCTCCAACTGAATGTTTTAAATCTCAATAATGTGGTAGATCAAAAACAGAGAAAGAAAACTATAGACCAATCTCCCTAATGAACAAAGATGCAAAAATCTTAAACAGAATAATAGCAAAAAGACTCCAGCAAATGATCACGAGGGTTATTCATTATGATCAGGTGGGATTTATACCAGGAATGCAAGGATGGTTCAACATTAGGAAAACCATTCACATAATTGACCATATCAACAAGCAAACCAACAAAAACCACATGATTATCTCAATAGATGCTGAAAAAGCCTTTGACAAAATACAACACCCATTCCCACTGAAAACACTAGAAAGTTTAGGAATAGAAGGGCCTTTCCTAAAAGTAATAAATGGTATATAACTAAAACCATCAACAAATATCATCTGCAATGGGGGATAAATTAGAAGCATTCCCAATAAGATCAGGAGTGAAACAAGGATGCCCATTGTTACCTCTATATTTAACATTGTACTGGAAACACTAGCAGTAGCAATTAGAGAAGAAAGATAAATTGAAGGTATTAAAATAGGCAATGAGGAGACCAAGCTATCACTCTTTGCAGATGATATGATGGTCTACTTAAAATATCCTAGATAATCAACTAAAAAGTTAGTGGAAATAATCAACAACTTTAGCAAAGTTGCAGGATACAAAATAAATGCACATAAATCATCAGCATTTCTATATATTTCCAACACATCACAGCAGCAAGAGTAAGAAAGAGAAATTCCATTTAAAATCACACTAGACAATATAAAATACTTAGGAATCTATTTGCCAAGACAAATACAGGAATTATACAAACACAACTACGAACCCTTTCCACCCAATTAAAATTAGATCTAAACAATTAGAAAAACATTGATTGTTCATGGTTAGGACAAGCTAACATATTAAAAAATGACCATCCTGCCAAAATTAATTTACCTATTTAGTGCTATACCTATCAAACTGCCAAAAAACTTTTTTACTGAATTAGAAAATACTATAACAAAGTTCATTTGGAAGAATAAAAGACCAAGAATAACAAGGGAAATAGTGAAAAAAAATATGAAGGAAGGTGGCCTAGCAGAACCAGATCTTAAACTGTGCTATAAAGCAGCAGTCATCAAAACAATATGGTACTGGCGAAGAGACAGAAGGGAGGATCAGTAGAATAGACTTGGGGTAAGAGACCTCAGCAAGACAGTTTTTGATAAACCCAAAGAACCCAGCTTTTGGGACAAAAAATCCACTATTTGAAAAAAAACTACTGGGAAAATTGGAAAACAATATGGGAGAGATTGGGCCTAGATCAACATTTAACACCCTTTACCAAGATAAAACTCAGAATGGGTGAATGACTTGAATATAAAGAAGGAAACTATAGATAAATTGGGTGAGCACAGAATAGTATACTTGTCGGATCTATGGGAAGGAAAGATTTTAAAACCAAACAAGAGTTAGAAAAAATCGCAAAATGTAAAATAAATAATTATGACTACATTAAATTAAAAAGGTTTTTTACAGACAAAACCAATGCTACCAAAATTAGAAGGGAAGGAACAAATTGCGAAAAAATCTTTATAACAAAAAACTCAGACAAAGGTCTAATTACTCAAATATACGAGAAGCTAAATCATTTTTACAAAAAATCAAGTCATCTCCCAATCGATAAATGGGCAAGGGACATGAATAGGCAATTTTCAGATAAAGAAATCAAAACTATCAATAAGCACATGAGAAAGTGTTCTAAATTTCTAATAATTAGAGAAAGGCAAATCAAAACAACTCTCAGGTATCACCTCACACCTAGCAGATTGGCTAAAATGACAACTAGGGAGAGTAATGAATGTTGGAAGGGATGTGGCAAAATTGGGACATTAATGCATTGCTGCTGGAGTTGTGAACTGATCCAACCATTCTGGATGGCAAATTGGAGCTATGCTCAAAGGTCTTTAAAAGACTATCAGCCTTTTGATCCAGCCAGAGCACTGCTTGGATTATACCCCAAAGAGATAATAAGGAAAAAGACTTTATAGCCATGCTCTTGGTGGTGGCAAAAATTGGAAAATGAGTGAATGTCCTTTGATTGGGGAATGAGTGGTATCTGTTGGTGACAGAATACTATTGTGCTCAAAGGAATAAAGGACTGGAGGAATTCCATGTGAACTAGAATGACCTCCAGGAATTGATGCAGAGTGAAAGGAGCAGAACCAGAACATTGTACACAGAGACTGATACACTGTGGTACAATCAAACATGACGGACTTCTCTACTAGCAGCAATGCAAGGATCCAGAGCAAGGCTGAGCGACTTATGAGAAAGAAAACTAGCCACACTCAGAGGAAGAACTGTGGGAAGAGAAACATAGAAGAAAAACAACTACTTGAACACATGGGTTGATAGGGATATTATTGGAGATGTAGACACTAAACAATAACTCTAGTCCAACTATTAAAATTCTATGTCAACTATGGGGGGGGGGAAGGGGGCTTTGGAGGAGAGGGAAAGAACATGAAATATGTAATTATGGGGAAATATTCAAAATAAAAATTACAAAAATAAATCTCAATAATGTGATCCTTTGGTAATTTGATTTGTAAGGCCTTGAATAAATTATTTAAAATAAGCACTATCATTTTTATCATATTAGTCTATCCCAACAAAAATAACAACAACCAAAAAAAAACCAAACAATTCTTTGCTAGTACCAAAAAAAAGCTACCATTAAAAGTTTTATTCATATAGGTCCTCTTTATTCTATCTTTTATCTCTTCCTTCAATAGACAGAGAACAAATTTCACTGTGTCAACAAGTTTGGCTGGACTAAGTCAAAGTTCCACAAATAATGGAGTAGTTTATTTCTGTGCAGCCAAATTAATACTTTTTTGGTAATTCTTGCCACTCTAATTAGGTAAGATAAACTCAGAGTTATTTTAATTTACATATTTCTCATTATATGTCATTTGTAGCATTTTTATCATAAAAGTATTGATAGCTTTTTTTGAGAATTGTCACCTCAATGCTGTTGTAATCCATTTATTCTTTAGTCATGTCTAACTCTTTGTGACCCTATTTGGAGTTTTATTGGCAACAATACTGAAGTAGTATGCTATTTCCTTTTCAAACTCATTTTAAAGATAAGGAAACTGAGGCAAACTTGGTTAAGTGACTTGCCCAGGGTTACACAGCCAGTGTCTGAAGCCATATTTGAACTCAGACCTTACTAAATCCAGGTCTGGAACTCTTTCTGCTCGGCCACTGTGTCATTTGAAATTGTTGTAAGCCCTGGGAGACCCTGCTACAACTTCCCCTGACAACTCCTACTTCCTTTGTGGAAGATGTCAGAGAAAGTATAAAAGAGAAAATTTGGCGACTTTTCTCTCTCTCCCTACCCTGGAAGTTTAGCTTTCTCTATTCTCAAATGCTCTGCTCTCCCCAGCCAGAGGCTGAGCCCTTCAGAACTCTCTCTTGGCGCCTTTTTCCCTTTCTTCCCAACTCCTAGTTTTCCTTAGACCTTCCCTTTTCTAATTTAAATAAAACCTAATTATTCTAAACCCTAAAGTTGCTCTCAGATCTTTTATTTGAGCTCTGTAGGGCTCTGATTGATTTCCCCCTGCTGGGGCTAAGGACTGCTACCTTCCTTTCCCTTCCTTCTACCTTCCTCTCTCCTTTCTCCCATTCCTCCAATCTTCCTACCATCCTCCCTTCACTGTCATCACACACCACCTAGCTGCCTAATATGTTTCATTAATCTCTGAAAGTAACATTAGTGTTGATGATTATTGCTTTGATATATTTTGTTACTGTTGTTGTTTTATTTTTATTTTTTGTTGTTATTGTTACTACTAGTAACATCTAGCTTTTATATCATTTCTTAAGATTTGTAAAGTACATTACAAATATAATTTCATTTTATACATACAACAATCCTGGGAAGTATATTTGGTAAGATTTCAGGCCCTACTCCCTTTGGTTTTCTTTCTTTTTTTTTTTTTTTGTTTCCTTTGAAATTCTTGGCCTTTTTTCATTTAAAATAAATTGTTCCTTTTTAGCTTACGAATGTAATTCTTTGGGAATCTGATTTGCAGTGCACTAAATTAATTAATTTAATTGAGTAGTATCATCTTTTTTATTATATAAGCCCAGGCCAACCATAATTACTTAATGTCTCTCCAGTTTCAGGATATATATTCCTATAAAAGTTGTACTATACTTTATTTCACATAATTCCTACGTGTTCCTTGGTAGGCTGACACCCAAATATTTTTTACATTCTTTAGTTATTTTGAACAGAATTTCTTTTTCACTCCAACTGAATTTTGTTCTTACCATACAGAATGGATGATTATTAGTGAGTGTACTTTATATCCTGTAACTATGCTGAACTTATAGTTTCAATTAATTTTAGTTGACTTTCTAAGGTTCTCTAATTAGGATATATCATGTACAAAAAATGATAATTTTCTTTTTCCATTGCCCATGATTATCATCTCAATTCATTTTTATTCTCTAATTGCCATAGCTAGCATTTCTGAAATTATATCAAATAATAGTACTGATAAGAGATATCCTTTTTTATTCATAATATTATTGGAAAAGTCTCCACTTTTCTTAATTATATTTAATAATCTTGGTTTTAAAGAGATATAATTTGTCCTTAAAGAAAAATATATTTACTATTTTTTTGTATTTTTGACAGAAAATGGGTACTCTATTTTAATAGTTTTTCTGGATTTATTGATATATTTGTATAATTTTAACATTTGAAATATTTCTTATATATGTGTGTATGGATGTGGGTTTTTTGTATAAATATACAGACACACACACACACACACACACACACACACACACACACATATATATATATATGAACGATAGGAGATGTGTATACATAAATTTTTATTCATTTGTTTAGTCATGTCTAACTCTGTGATCCTGTGGATCATAGCATGGCAATAATGTCCATGAGATTTTCATGGCAAAGGTACTAAAGTGGTTTGCTATTTCCTTCTCCAGTGGTGTAAGTCAAGCAGAATTTAATTCATCTGTCCTGGGTAACATCTGGTAAGGTCATATTTGAACTCAGGTCTTCCTGACTCTAGGTCTAATGCTCTATCCACTGAGAAATCTAGCTGCCTCTTAAATGAATACACATGGATAAAACAGGGGATGTTTCATATACATACATGTATGCACTCAAATATGTGCATGTATTCATGTATAAAAGTACATATTTATATAAACATAAAACAAGGAGTGTTATATCATGCATGTAAGTAAGTATACATTTATAATACACATATATCATGAAATGTGTTTGTATATTATATATGTATAGCATATATATAATCTTCATATATATGAGGGTATGTCACCTTAAGTAATTTTTTTCCTCTTTACTCCTATTTGTTTCTGTTCAAAGAAGCATAAGTAGGATATATAGATAAAGATTTGGAAAAAGATAGAAATACACATTATAGATCTCTAAAGTTTTAAATGGATTTTTATCCTCACATTACACAGAATATATATATATATATATACATATATATATATATATATATATAAAGAAACATAGCCTTAAAATAAATAGCATAAATTGTAAGACAGAACTTTAAAAAGTTCTCAATCTTGCCTATGGCTTAGGAATAGATAATGCAGAACACTGTGGAGATATTACGTACTCTATGATAACAAATAAAAATCCTAGGCAGAACACAGAATGTCTGATCCTGACACTGACTTCTCTGACTTTGATAGATTGATGTTCCTTACTAGACAAATGAATATAATGAAAGAAGTTGAGAATTTCAATGATATAAAACATTGTGTATTTCTATGGGAAGAAAAAAAGGAATATCTTTATTATGCAAGGCTATTATTTACCTCTTTAGAAGTACTGACAATATTTAAAGCATTCAGTGGCAGATCTATGCCTATCTTTTCTTCTTAAAAAAAAAGCTCATGATAAAAGTCAACATGTATTTGGAGTCAAGGTTTTTCACCCACTTTTGAGGAATAATATCTTTTTTGTAAATTTCACCTTTGTTCCTTAAACTGCTCAAAGGAGCCATTTTCCATGAGAGTTTAACCACAATCCTTTCTGACATCTTTGACTGATACCATGATAAAAATAAACTTCTTCAACCCCCCAAAAATAAGGCTTTTCTGTACACCAGTAATTCAAAAACAAATTAACAAAAGTTTTATGCTTAGTAATTATCAAGACCTCCCAGAGGACTGTCTTCTAGCTAAGATTAAAGGAGGGGAAAGTTAAAAAGGAGTGAGTAGCAATTACTATTAAGTATGTTCAGAAGGCATCTAAAACTAAATCTGAAGGACTCAATGTATCTCTCCTTTTGCCATACTTTAGCAGACAGTTAAAGATGAAAATGCCTATTCTCTATTCTTCAGGGGCAGAGGTTGTTTTCTCAACACTGTTGCTAAAATAATGTGCACAAGGAAGTTTTTATTCTGCCAAATGGACATAACAAAATTGCTTTCAAATCAAGGAAAAAATATTCTGTGGTTCCCAGAGTCTATTTTGATGCATTATAAATTCTTGGTAACATCAAAAACTTCATTTATATTTTAACATCTATATGTACCAGGAACATAAAATAACATAATAGAATATTGAAAAATAGTTTCCAGTAGCCTTGGTCCAACGTTAAAAGTACATATAACACAAGGAAATGCAAACCTCTTATCTAGCTCCACAGGCATCTAAATAGATACAAGCTGCAAGCTCTTCTGGGTAATGATGAGTAGAGAATCTTTTTGCTGTTTTCTGGATAGACTTAGGAAAGGGTGATATAGCTATTACTTTCAAATACATTTGTGACTGGACATCAGTCCCTACAGAAATACCCATTACTTCACCAAAAGATCTATCCTGCTGCATTTCTCAGTTTCATCAGTTGGCACAGTACTAGTCTCCACCTTCCACCAGACCCACATATGCATCTTTTCCCTTCTCTCAACTCATAAAGCCATTACCTTAGTTCATGCCTTCAACATTTGGTCTTTATTTCAGTTAACTTTTTATTATTATTATTATTATTATTATTATTATTATTATTATTATATTTTTCCCAATTATATGTAGATACAATTTTAAATAACAATTTTCTGACATTTTGCCATTCATTTTCTCTCCCCATCCCTCCTATCATACTCCCTTCCCAAGATGGCAGATAATATGATATAGTTTGTACATGTGCCATCATGCAATACATATTTCCATTTTTGTCAAGTTGTGAAAAATATCTATCACCTATACAAGAAAAAATTCATGATAGAAATGGACTAAAGATAAAATCTGTATTCACACTGTCAGTTTCTTCTCTGAGGAAAGAGTCCTTTTCCATATGAATCCTTTGAAGTTGTTTTGGTTCCTTGCATTGCTGATAATAGCTAAGTCATTCACAGTTGAACATTGTTATTTTTAATAGCTTCTTAATTGCTCTCCTAGCTTCCAGTCACTCCCATTTCCACCCCATCCTCCACACAATCATTAAATTTATATTCTTATAGCACAGATTCATCCATGTCAGTTCTCCACTTATGGGGATTCCTAAATAAAATACAAATTCAAATAAAATACAAACTTGTTTAGCATCTAAAGCCTTTTAAAAAATCTGCTTCCAAAGTACTTTGTTCAGGTTTATTTCATATTGCTCTCCCTCAGACAAACTACATTTCAGTCAACATAAACTACTTGTTATTTTTCATAGGCAAAACTCCCATTTGTCACTTCTCTTCCTGTTGACACTTCCCCTCTTCAACTCTTCTCTTAGAATCTCTATTTCCTTTGTTAGCTCAGATGTCACCTCTTACAGACTTTTTTCTTGAATCCTCTGGATGTTCTCCCTCTGCCAAAATTATCATGTATTTGTAGCTTATCTGGGTATATGCTGTAAAACTACAAACTAAAATTATACATTTCTTCAGTTTGAGGACTATTTCATTTTGGTATTGGTATTCTCTGTATCTAGCACTTTGCCTTCTATGTGGAAAAGCCTTAATAAATACTTTTCCAATGGGTGAATGAATGAGCCAATATTCCCAGGTGAAGCAAACACCTTTGCACCAAAACTCCACTCAAAGTTATGTGGGCTAATCTTACTTTCCACAGAAATATGACTAAGGAAAGTCAAGAGCTTTATAATAATAATTTAATATTATATAGATTAGAGTTAGTTCCACAAGTAATTAATATCATTTGAATAATTTAGTTATAGTAGTATTTAAATGTCATATTAAATATGTTCAAAATAGAAACTTGGTACTGTGAAAATAAGATAGCAATTTCAAAATTTTTTACTTTTTAATGATTTTTAAAAGTAAAATTAAATTCTGGCATAATAGATGGAAGGTTGGTATTGAAGGCTAGATGACTTCTATTCAAGTCCTACCTCTGATGCATTCTAACTGTGAGAAGTAATACCAGATCAAGTAAATACCTCAGCATACAAGGCAATTATTTACTAAAATTTAAATAGGGGAAAATGATAAAGACGTGTTTTAATAGGAGATAGGAGAACTATGAATTCTGGATATAGATGAAGCCACCAGTATGGTATATTGAATTCTTTGTGTTTTGAAGGGTAAATAAATTGAAGCATGTTGAGTTATGTATTAAAATTCAAATGTAATTGTCTAGCTCTGTTCTTCACTAACTTTATTATTTTATGTAAAATATTTATTGTTTTGTTAATTTCTTAATGTTAGTTCTTTTCTAGGACCAGGATTCAATGACTCTTCCAAACACATGTTGGCACTTAATAAAAATATTGACTGTTTCCAATGCTGTTCCTGAATTCACAATAGTTTGCTTGCCTCATATATTCCTATATGTCTGAACTTACTATACACCTTTAATACAGGATATTATTTTATTTAATAAGAATGTATATTTCACAAAACTAAGTTATATAGTCAAATGTAGGCCTGTTGGGAAGTAATATAAAGTGGTCAAACAAAATGTTAATCAATATGTCATTTAAAAATAATCAGATATACAGTTGCTTAATAAATTCATAATGTTTTAGAAATAATGGAGTGCTCCAGTGACATTCAACTATATATTTTTATTTCCAAAAAAGAGCTTAGAGATTTAACTGTTCCTTGAAAAATAAGGCATGCTTAAGTAGGGAAAAAAGGGTTGAATCAATAGTTGTGAATATAGAGGAACCCAGCACTCCCAAACATTCATCCTCTTGGAAGCTTCTAAGGATCATCTTTCCTGGAGAGGAATGAAACTACTGAATTGATGCATGCAGAATTTGAATGAAAATTAAAGCCCTAATAAATGAAAATCTACTAGATAAACAACTTTATTTAATTTTTGCAGAAAGTTCATAAGGCAATGAAAACAATGAATTTTTTTAAAAGGAAGAGGAAAGAAAATAATTGAATCACTCTATATTTATAATGATTAAGTTAAGATATAAATTTTACTAATTAATTTATAACATATCTTTTATGTTTATGTAGCTACCAATAAAAATTCCAACTGATTTTAATTTTTATGTGGTAAACATATAATAAATGCCAAAAACTGCATCATTAAATTTAGTTCATGTCTAATAATTTCAGTTATCTAATTTTCCTCATGTCATGTTTGGGGGAAAGTACAAATAATGATTCTAAATGAAGCTAAGGGTATAAGAAAGATTACTTATAATGGTTCATCATCAAATTTTTCCATCCTCTCCTTGAACAGAACTACAGAAAATGAATTTAAATTGCAGCAGAAGGGGTTTAGGCTAGACTTGAAACATTACTCTATAGTCTGGTCTACTAAAAAAGGCTATATATGTTGCTTCTCTTGAAATTTTTTAAAATTATGGAGTCATCTGAAATAGTCTGGTTATGGTCCAAACTCAATTCCTATGGTGATTGAGTAGCCCTTGTTTGCCATTCAACAATAGTAAGTCTGTACAACTAAGAACCTTTTCAATTCTATGATTCAATTGTTCTAAGTTAATAAAAGCATCATCCATCCTAAAAGTCTGAGATAGTTTGAAAATCTCATGCATGTGTAATTTAGAAGCCAAGGAACTGTAGCCACAAATTATGAGAGAGAGAGAGAGAGAGAGAGAGAGAGAGAGAGAGAGAGAGAGAGAGAGAGAGTAGGTTGGAAACAAGAGCAACAGTAGTTACACTGAAAGCCTTTTCTGAATAAATGAGAGTTTAAATACTAGTTATAATCAAAGCAACCCTNAGATGTGTATAAGAGACAGAGAGAGAGAGAGAGAGAGAGAGAGAGAGAGAGAGAGAGAGAGAGAGAGAGAGTAGGTTGGAAACAAGAGCAACAGTAGTTACACTGAAAGCCTTTTCTGAATAAATGAGAGTTTAAATACTAGTTATAATCAAAGCAACCCTAATTTTCATTTCAAAGGGGAGCATTCAAAGAGATATACATTTAAAATTGTACTGTTAATTAAACAAACTTTTCTTTTTAATGCAGGGGAACATCAAACTAAGGTGAATCATTCCCACAGGGTAAATATATGAAAGTGGTTTTAAATAACTTTACAATAGGTCCCTAATCAGTATAGACAAAGCTAGTGTAAACATACACTTGAACGTGCAAACTCATGACAACTATGTTGTAGATAATTTACTAAGTTTTGACAAAAAGAAAAACTTAAACTAAATTTAAAATCCACTAAGGTGAAAGATACTCAATTTCATTAAAGAGGAAAGCACACACAAAATATATTTTTTCTGAACACTGTTATGCTTGTTTTCTCATATGTAAAGTGACAATAGTAACATCTACTTCAAAGAGTTGCCATGATGATCAAATTGGATAATATATGCAATGTGTTTCTGGACATATGAAAGGAATGATACTGAGACCCTGAAGAAGATACCTAAGATACAATGGAAGAATGTCATTAACCTCAATAGATAAAGAGAAAGAGATAGGGAGAGTGAAGAGAAGGGGAAAGGGAGGAGAGGAATGAGGAGGGGGAGGAGCAGGAGAAGCAAGAGGAGAAAGAGGAGGAGGAGGAGCAGGAGAAGCAAGAGGAGAAAGAGGAGGAGGAGGAGGAAGAGCAGAAGAGCAGCAATAATGTGCTTCAGAAAATGAATGGGAAGGAAACAAAGTTGCATGCAGAAAGGATGGCAGTGGTGAAGAGAGGAGACCCTTAGAAAGAGACTGGAGTTAAGTGGGGAGAGTGTGGGAGAAAATATCAAGGGTATCTGAGATAAGGAGAGGAAAAGATAGAGCTCACAGGAAATGGCCCAGAATTTCTCAGTAAAGTGTAAGCTCATGTGTGAGGGTAGAAAGAAGTGTGGAACAGTTATTGTGTGAAGTAGGATAGAGAATGAATTAGAAAGGAGTAAAAGAAAAAGCCCTTGCTGCAGTGAAGTCTCAGTTAAGATTAAATTACATTAATCTGTAGTTGACACAATTAGTACTGTTGCGTGGCTCTCCAATTCTGTTTGGCAGCATATGAATGTAAACCAAGGAGGTATATCGTGGGAATAATCCAGGCCTGAGATTTATGACAGTATAAACAATGAAAGAACAAGGTAGGGAAGGAGTTGAGAGTATAGTTTAGAGCTGAACTGGTTAACAAAAGGGTAGAGGTTGGAAAGGGAGGGATGGAAACAAAGGTAAGAGAACATGATTATAGTCAGCCTCTATATCATGGAATGGCAACAATGACCACAAAAGTAAGAAATTTACTCATAAACTCATAAAGGACTCCCTGTATGGATTTGCAACATATTTCTCTCACCTTGCTGGATCAAGTTTAAACTATCCACTTAGACAAATGCTAATCATTTTCCCAGAATTTATTTTTATGCTTGTATCATTCTTAAATTCTTCACCAAATGATGTTGATACCTATATGAAATAATGTTTTACATTTTCTTGTCTTCCCCATCTAGATAGTAAACTCTTTTGATAGAAGAAATACAATATCCAATAAATGTACTAAAAAAGGCTAGTTTAATGTAGAATTACATATATTGAAATGTTGGAGGGGACGTGGCAAAATTGGGACTCTAATATATTGCTGGTGGAATTGTGAATTAATCTAAACATTCTGGAGGGCAATTTGGAATTATGTGCAAAGGGCTTTAAAAGAATGCTGATCTTTTGATCCTGCCATACCACTGCTGGGTTTCTACCCCAAACAGATGATAAGGGAAAATACTTGTAAAAAATATTTATAGTTGTACTTTTTGTGGTGGCAAAAAAATTGGAAAGTGAGGGAGTGTCCCTCGATTGGGGAAAGGCTGAACAAATTGTGGTATTTGATGATAATGGAATACTATTGTGCTGATAGGAATGTGAACTGCAAGATTTCTATGTGAACTGGAAAAACCTTCAGGAATTGATGCAGAGAGAAATGAGAAAGTGAAACATTGTGGCAGAATCAAATGTAACAGACTTTTCTACTAGTAGCAATACAATGATCCAGGACAATCCAGAGGAACTTATGAGAAAGAGTGCTGTCCACATCCAGAGAAAGAACTGTGGGAGCAGAAAGGCAGAAGAAAAAACATATGATCAATCCGTACTTCAGTGGGGATGTGATTAGAGTTTTGATGTTAAAAGATCACTCTATTGCAAATAGGAATAATGTGGAAATGGGTTTTGAACAATGATATATGTATAACCCCATGGAATTGCTTGTCAGTTCAGGGAGAGGGGGAGTAAGAGGGAAGTGAAAACATGAATTGTGTAACTATAGGACAATATAATCAATCAATCAATCAATCAATTAATTAGAAAAAGAATTACATATATCAAATTTAGTTTTGAAGCTTTGTTGTTTTGCAAATAACAGATTCTAAAATTGGAAATCAGATCTTAAGGACTGGTGAAACACTCATACATGAATATAATTTGTATGAGAGGTTATGACCTCCTAATGCTATTCCCAGATGTATTTTTTCAGGGGGCAGAGAAATATAACTTTGATGTTTGCCATATCAGCAAATATGACAATATAAATATATGATATATGTGCATATATTATATAAAATATAAAATAAAATATAAAAAACGAGCCATGATAGCTTCTTTAAGACTATGCATTTCCTTTTTATGTTGATGCTACTAAAGCAGCTTCTAGATGCATTAATGATCTTGCTTAAAGATTACTTCCTCATTTATATTAATGAAAATATTATATCAGCATTTTAAACAATGACTTAGAAAAAAGCTTTTATTTGTTATTATGTTGTGAAAATAATTATTCAAGTACCAGGAATATTTAATATCATAGTACCAGCTCCCCCACCAAAATTATTTGAATGTTTTTCTTTGTACTAAGTATATATGTCTAAGCCATAATTTTGACTATTATAATGAAAAGTTTCCCAAAAGCAGTATGAAAGAAATTGTACTTTGCTCTATATTTTATACTTCCTCTTCAATATTAAATCTTTGTTTTGGGAGTAGGAAGTGTAGTGTTGGGGGCATAGATTAGTCTATTATATATAAAATGAATTTGATACACAGAAATTTCTGATGAGATTTTGGTTTTTATGGATTCTTGTTACTGTTGATTTGCTTTTCATATTTTTCCTGAGACTACATGCAGAACAATTATGAAAACATTTAAAATCTATATCCTCCAGCTTTAATTCTAGCCATACGATGTTCCTACTTCTACCATGCTACAAATAATAAAAACTATTTTTCTTATGATGTTATTTCAGACAAAATAAAATTTCAACTTAATGCAGGAAATATTGGTATAATATTTCTACCTAATCTTGTAAATAAATTAAAATATTTTATAGAAAACTTTCAGAGCTACTCAAACTTTTTTCTAACACTTCACATTGGTGTCTTATACTTGCCATTGCAGTAAATAAGAACTCTGGCTTAACAGACCTAACATTTTTTCATATCAACCTAAACTAATTCTCAGAATTGCCTTGAACTGAGTATCTTGGGAAGAAAACTGATTTGTTGACTCAATTGATTTTTTGATAGTCAATCTAATGAAAACTCCAAATTCTACTTAAAAAAATATCCAGTCACCCTAGATCACAGGTTTATAGATTTAGAACTGGAATAATCTTAGAAGTCACCTAGTCACCTCCCTTATTTTAAGATGAGGAAACAGAAACCCACATGGGGATTTAACCTGGCCAAGGTCACACCAGTAGTTAACTAGAAGAATACTAATTCAACCCCAAGTAGTCTGCTCTTTCTTGTCTGTTGTTCATTTGTTTCAGTTGTGTCCAATTCTTTCTCACCCCATTTCCAGTTTTCTTGGCAAAAACATCGGAGTGGTTTGCCATTTCCTTCTCCAATTCACAGATGAGGAAACTGAGGCAAAGAAGATTGAGTGATTTGCCTAAGGTCAGATAGCTGGCAAGTGTCAGAGACCTGATTTGAATTCATGAACCCTCATCTTACTGATTCTAAGCCCAGCATTCTATCCACTAAACTTACCTAACTGCCCATGCTCTTTCTACTACACCATAAAACAGCAAAACACTCTAACTACATTTTTCTCCCTAAAGCAACTGATATTACTGCTTGTCTGACTCAAAGGAAGAGCTGAACTGCTTCCACATGGATACCCACTGTAGTCAATATGAAAAAAGATGAGACAGCTTTCTCCACATGAGAAACCAATTCTAGCAAAGCTGTTATAAAGACTGAATCATAGCTAAATAGGGACTTTTTGGAAAATACATGCCAAAACACTGAGCCACAGACAATTGGGACCACTGAAATAACCACTAAGAGACTATTCCTAAAATATTAATTTGTCTTTAAAACGTTTTGGGGGTAATGTATATATACTGTAGTCATTAAAACCAAAATGCTTATTGGAGAGAAATGTCATGATGATAGCACACCTGTTGATAATTTTTCAAACCTATATTTTTTCTTTTTTTTTCACTTTACCAAAGTCTGATTATTTCAAAAATCTTAATAGCTTGGAAAATTCATCAATTAATTGCTACTGGATTTGTCTCTCTCAGAATACCAATTTTAGCTTTTCTTCCATCATCTTCAACTCTGGGTCACAGATTTAGAGCTGGAAGAGATCTTATACTATCTAGTCCAAAACCTTAATTTTACAAGTGAGGAAATTGATGTCAAAAGAGGTGTAGCTACTTGTACATGGGTGATATCTGGAGAAAAAACTAAGTCAGGATCTAAAAATTACGTTTTCCTTCAACAAAAATGATCTATTCTTAACTCATTCAACTTTAATTGGGGTAACTCAACATAGGGGCCCAATCTTCTGTCATCTCTACTTGTTGTTTCCAAATTAGTTGATCACATCTTAGATGCAAATCAGACTTTCTAATGAAAGTCAACCTTAGGAAGAGCTGCTGTAAGTATGACCCTCCCTACTAACGACATTAAAAAAAATAAACTCCTTAAACCATCTTGTACATGTTCATTTGCCTAATGAGGTTAACCAAATTAGGCCCCCATACTTTCAAAGGGAGAATAAAATAACAACATAGACACTATTCTGAGAAATATGAAAGTTTTTTAGGGTTTTATTTTATAATACCTCTTTTTAATTCCTTTTGTCTCATCTTATATAACCTGGACCCATGAATATATATTCTTGTGAAATATTCTTTGTTTTCCTTAAATTAAAACAATCTGTATTTCCATTTATCTTTGTATTTAGTATTTCATAAACTCTCCCATTCAAGAATATAATCTTTTATATCTTTAATATAAAAACCCTAACTACCCTTTCATGTAAGCAAATAAAGACTTTTTATGCAATCTTTTATGCTCCTCCCATTAAAACTGTCAGAAGAACATTCCAGATTTATCTTCTCCATCTCTTGCTATATGCTAAGTTCACTGACTATCATTTCAAAGATTAGTTTTGTTTCTTTATAGTCATATGAAAAATAGATTTAATAAGGATAACATGTAACCTGATAATAAAATTTTCATCAGTAATACACAGAAGCACCAAGACCAAAACAGTTTAATGAGTGGTATCCTACAGCTTAAGGGCAGCATCACCATCTCACATAACTAAATTTTGTTATCTGTATCTACAATTCCATTTCTTTATTTAGTTTCTACTTAAAAAATATACTCCCAGAAACTTGGCCTTTTACATTCATCACTACACAATCTTTTCTTAAGCCTAATAAATTTTGCTATTAACTTTAATATGAGGAGAAAAAATAAGAATATGTGGGTATATATGATTCTTTTTTATGTTTTTTCCCTCTGTTAAAGGAAACAGAGAGACTGTAAGCAAATAATTATCTTACATTTAGAGTACACAATATTTGTATTAGGCTATTAATGTGTGCAAGTAGCAGTTGAAAATTTAATACTAGTTCCTACTAATACCTGGATTAAAAGAAGATAATATAAGGGAGACAGAATAAGTATGGAACATTGAAATGAAAAAATAATTTTACACCAGAATAAATAATTTGCATAGGAAAGAAAAACATTTTTCTTTAAGCAATGCAAATATTTGGAATATCTGCTATATCTGACCAGATATTTAAATTAGTGAATATTTAATATAATTAAGAATTAATGGATAAAGGAATGAAAATTATTAAAGAGAAAATGTATTATTTTATATTTTATCACCAGAATTCCTAACAAAAGTACTTCTGTGAGAAAAAAAAATCTCTAAAATCTATTTGATTACTATTTTGTTTTTTTTTTCTATTAAAATACATTTATTTTTCTCTCATCATATTCCTAATGAGGGGGGAGAAACATGTAGCAAATATAGATAATTAAGCAAAATAAATGCCCACATTAGGCATGTCCAAAAATGTTTACCTTATCCTGCATATTTAATCCATCTGCTCTCTGTCTGGAAGTTAGTAACATTTTTCATCTTTGGTATTCTAGAATCATCTTTGGTCATTACTAGCTTACAATTATGTTAGCAAATTATCATTATAAAGAGCTATTATGCCCATTAATTTATTTGATCCTCATAAATAACCCATTTTGCAGATGAGAGACCTGAGGCCCAGCACATTTAAATTAAGGCTAAAAGGGATATTACCTTCCTAAGACACCACCACTCATTCACAAGACATAATTAATTTTATAGTGCCAAGGATCCTATGAATCTGATCCTAAAGGCAATTCAAAGTTTTTGGGAAGATTAAGGGACCTATAGGTCCCTTTGCCAAGGGCAAAGCATACCTCACTTTTTCTATCTGTTCATATGGTCAGATGACATTCAGTAGGTACTGGGTTTGGGTCCTGATAATCAACAACTTGAAGATACCATACGACATCCTGTATGGTTTTTTTAAATTAAATTTTATTTCTTTTTCAATTTATACAATTTGTTTTCTCTTCCTCCCAGGAGAGAGCATTTTTCATGATCAGTGCTTTGGAGTAATGAATGGTCATCACACTGGTGAGAGTTTTAAAATCTATCAGTTTTTCATTTTTACAATATTTGAATAGTATAAATTCATTTTCCTGGTTTCCCTCAATTCACTGCATCTGTTCATATAACTATTCCCAGGTTTTCTTCCCTTAAACTGTGCATGTCATAATTTCTTAAAGCACAATATTATACCACTTTATTCGTATAGCATACTTCCTTCAGCCATTCTCTAATTGACATATATAAGATTAAAACATAAATTGCAAATAGATTACTGAGTTCTATATAGACCCAAAACAAAATCATTCTACTAACAATGAGAATAACAGAAAATATAGCTGATAGCTGCTGTATTTATAACACAATACGTACTACATTGGTTAAGGTGACAAAGTCCTCAACAGTTTATTTATTTTAAGCCAAACATTTCTGCCTTAAATTTCTTAGCATGCTTTAATAAAAGACTCCTAAATACCGACATCTCTTCCTGATTAGCTATCTTAGAAAACTAATTAAGTAATCAATAAACAGAATGAGTCTAAGTCAATAGTCACTCTGATAAGCATGCATGATCTTAAACCCACAGCAACACAGTTGTCAGCAATTACAGAGGAAGCTATATCTTAAGGTTCATTAAGATACACTTGTATAGCTATTAAATGTCATCTAGTAATAGCTTCTTTACTATTTATATTGAAGCTCTCTATTACTAAATCTCAATGGACACCCAGAATCTACTTTTTAGCAAAGCATATAAGAAATAATAAATTTACTAACATTTGAATAATATAATGAAAGATACAAATATGTTCTGTATTAAGAATAATCTTCCGGCGAAACATTTAATATTTGACTATAAGGAACTCAAATCCAAGATATGCAGGAGAATCTGTGGAGTTTCATATTTCAATTGCCCTGTGTAACAGATACTGCCAATATTTAGGGCTACAGGAAAGAGATGAATAAAGGTTGCTTCTTCATATTTTGTCTTCAAACATCTGAACATTACATGTTCTGTTCTTATTTGCAACATTACCACATATGCTCCTATGAGAGCAAATTGTAGAGGAAAAGTCTAAAGGGTTGTTTACGGTTATTTAGGGATCATCTAGGTTGCTTAGGCTTGTTTTCTTTGGATTAAGGTTTCTCAGAGAATTATCAAAAACTACCTCATCAAAAACTACCTTATCAAAAAACTACTTCAGTCAGATCTCAGAGGAATTTGACTTGCAGTAAGGAGCCTACCATGGATTTAGCTAAGGGATGTACACTGGTAATTCACAATCCTGGGAGCTATTAAAAACTCCTGGCCATCCATAAATAAAACGTGTGGACATGAACAAGCCTTGGTGAACCAATGAATCAAATGTAATATCAATGTAGGATTCCTGTCTGCCAACAGAGGCAGATGCTGGTCTGAAAGTCCAGAAATGAGAAGTTTTAGTGGGAATGGGATAGAACTATTGCAATTTTTAAATTGTCATTCAAAAAATGCAGTGCATATGTTTTCTTTTGTTTCACAAGGAAAACTAGGGTCATTTGATAAAAATTAGAAAAGAGCAGTTTGGGGTTTAATTTCATAAATAGTAATATCTAGTATATGAAGTAGATGGTAGTATTACCCTCATTTTATAATTGGGGAAAATGAGGCAGATATATTAAATGACTTGTTAGTATAAGTCTAAAATCAGATTTGAACACACACCTTCCTAACCCTGGGTCTAGTGCTAACCACAAAGATGCCTCTAATTTGAGCAAAATTTTTTCTATCAATATAAGATACCCCAAATTATTCCAAATAACTTCATCTATCCATCTATCCATCCATCCATTCTTCCAAGCAGTCAGCCAGGAAGTCAATCAGTCACTCAAGGCTTGACCTGGGAAGACAGGGGAACAGTAAAGATGACCAGAGGACAAAGACTTTCGTAGGATTCCAACAATAACCATGCAGGCTGATGAAGTTCACTGACACTATAAATATTCAAGTAGTGACTGAATCAAATAGTATTTTTAGAAGATATTTGCTTTGGGCAAAACGTTTCATCTCAGAATCTCTAAGGCACCTTATGATTCTAAGAATAGGATAAACAGATTAAGAGCTGAAAAGGACTTTATAAAGCACTGAGTCATAGGATAATAATGAGCTCAAAGCTGGAATAATCCTTTCATTTTACAGATGTATAAACTTAGGCCAATAAGAAGATGTGAGTTGCCCAATGGCACATAGGCCATAAGGGCAGTCAAGGTTTGAACTCAGATTCTCTTTAAATTTTTGAGTACTCTGGAGAGCTCTATCTATTGTATAAGCCTCTCTGTCCCATTGACATTATTTTCAATAAATTAGGCTAAATCCTCACATTTAAGAATTAATATAGATCTCCAAATTGGACTGAATAAATATTTATGACAAAATATATATGTACATAAAGCATTTACTTTTTCACATTTTTTAATATAATTAAAATGCTAATTTTTAGCTCCCACTAATCAAAAGCACTCAAACCATTTAAAAAAATCTTTAAGATGTTTATTACTTGGGGCAAATGTTCCAAGTTTCTTAACTGAGTCTTTATTTTTGCAGTAAAACTTTCTTACAGGTACAAAATTCTACATATGAAAAAAAGGAAGAATAGCTGTTGAAAATGTAGTCTTTTTAAATGAACCAAACAGATGCAAATTGTATATGTAATTATGTCATTAAACTAAAATGCTGTACTGTCTTCTTTGAAGATGTTTTAAAATTATATGTGTGTCACTTTCATCAACTTTGCCCCATACCAAACAAATTAATGCCCTGTCCTGGTGATAAATAAATAGCATTTATTGACACATTTCATGGGAAAAAAAACTTGAATTTCTATAACACTTTATGATCTGCAATACTCTATCTTTCCCCTCATGTATGTTATTATTCCCATTTTATCAATTTCACATATGAGGAAACCTAAGGTCACTGAAGTTAAATGATTCACTTCGAGTCAGAGTTAGGATTTTAATTTAGGTCTTGTGATTTTTTTTCCTTTTTCCTTAAGCTTTCTACCGCACCATGATACCTTAAGTTCATTTCTTCTTTGATGATAATAGCTGACATTTATATAGCATTTAAAAATAGTTTATATATGTAATCTCATTTAATTTTCACAACTTTTAAAAGAAGACAGCTACATGGATGATTTAATTCTTATGCATGTCAACTATTTCCAACGAAAACATGAAGTGATATTTGCCAATTCCAACTCTCTTCATCTGTCATGTCTAAAACAGTCAAATGGATCTATGATCTTATTAATGTGAATGTTCCTCCAATGGCTGATAACAACCTCTCCATGCCTACCTATCTTGTTTGTAACTTATCCACGTCCTTTCATCTTATTCCCCACAGGTCTACTCAACATTGTAGAAATCTTTGTCTCATTCTCCTAACACTGAAATAATACCATTGGAGAAAATGGGATACCTAATAGTACTCACTGTGAACCATCTATTTCTTTTATAGCATTCTTTATTTCATTATTTTTTATGATTCCTTTGTACCCTGTTCATACCAATGATATGCTCCTTCATTTCCCTTTGATTGGTTCTCATTTTTAATTTTTTAGAAATAATTTTCCATATTCAAAGCTATACAATATTAGTAAAATATTGGTTCTAAAATATAGATCATTGTTTCTGAGAGAAGACTGGAGATATTCCTTAAAGGAGCTCTACAATTTCCCAAAGACTGTCTAATCCATTCTCCTAATCCTGTTTCTTGGGTCAATACTGGCCACTTGTATTGTCTGTGTAATATATTATAAAATGCATATGTGTATATAATGTATGTAGATTATAAATATACAAATGCATGCATGTGTATATTTAACATGTGTATATAAACATGAATCTTTGCATATATGTGACCCTACTCCTGGGTCTAAATTGCTTAGATTATGTTATCAAAAATGTAAACATAGATCCTCTTAAAGTTTTTATAATTTTTTACAATATCTTATTATCATTCAAGTAATGAAAGTGAAGAAATCTGGAACATGTGTGATAGCCTTTCTATAGATTTACATAAGGCCATGAACAAAAGTTATACAGGATGGGCACACATCACTTCGTGGGGAACAATAATGATCAATAGATTTAATCGTTTCAATGAAATACACTGAAATGTCTTTATGGCTTAAAATTGTATGCAGAGATCAGCAAAACATTCATTGACTAAAACCAATTTCTAATAGTATTGCCCTGTATTGATGGAGAATTTAAGAATGCCAAGTGGGTCAGTGTTAGAGCAGAGGAAAGAAGAAAGGGAGGGAGGGAGGAAGGGAGGGAAGAAGGGAAGAAAAGGTCAGTTAGCAGTACTTCAGAGAAATCTAAAAGGGAAGAACAGAACAAAAGAATTTATGGCTCATTTCTTACTTATAAATTATTTTTTGTTCTTTGTAAAATGAGGAGGGATTAAATAAAATTTAATGTTTATTTTGGATATGCATTTGATTATTTGTTCTTTTCGATGGTGAAGTTTATAGATTTTTTTAAAAACAGAATCCTTTCTTTTCAAGGAGGGGTGAGGAAAATTAAATGCTAGTTTTACTAATGTTATTGTAATTCAAGGTCCCTTTTAGGTAGTATGTGAATTCAGATCATAGTTAATAGCATCCCATCTGAAGAATGATCTTTTCTATAGATATATTAGATTGAGAGTAAGCAAATTTTCATCATTTATATTCATCACATAATATTTTATTAGTTTTAATTATTCTCAATCAGCAATAAAGCCCAATGATACTATTAACTAATCATTAAAGTGTCAACGATAGCTCTTTAACTATGATTAATAATCAACACTTTTGTAATTAATGTTTATTTGAGAACAAGAATTTAATTTATCTGATTTTAACGCCCATGAAATCAGTGAAATGTAATATGATATATTAAGCATTTTTAAAGCTAAACAATTGGAAATTAAGTGGAAGGAAATTGGATGTGTGAGAGAAAGGGGAAAAAAAGTCAAAAGACTTCCAAGGGGCTAATTTTGTCTTCTAGCCACATTCTTTATACCATGCTCCCAAATTTGCCTTTTCTGGATAAAATGTTAATGCTCCTTGACTTCTCCTAGGCGTTTAGAAATGATGACTCCTGGAGTAACTTCAATAGCTCAACTAGACACAAGACTTGTGGAGTTAAAATATAGAAAAATGAGTGTAATAATAACGTATAACTATATACTGCTTTAAAGTTTGCAAAGTACTTTAGATAATGTCCTTTGATATTCAAAATATATATAGGTGTTATGACTTTTTATTGTTCATCCTTTGTTTCTGAAGAGAACCAATGACAACATCACTTGGGTAATGTCTTACCTTGCCCAGGAATTGGCTTTACATGAGGCAGAACAGCGCAAAGTCACTAGCGCCTCTCTCTCTCTCTCTCTCTCTCTCTCTCTCTCTCTCTCTCTCTCATAGAGTCAGTGAAGTCAACTGGCAGGACAAAAGTCAAGACAGTTGGTAATTGTTTATGATATGGTGTGGTGGAAAATGTTGATAGCCTTCAATCTTTAATCAAGTTCAGAGTACTCAAAAACACCTGCTTCAGCCACCTTCAGCCTATTATTATAACTGTTTTATGTATAAAGAAATTTATGTCGAGATAAACAACTTACATAGGGTCATATAGCTAGTTGTTGTATAAAGTATATTTTGAAGTCAGGACCTCCTGAATCCCAATTCAGCATTCTACCCATCCATAAGTAGATCATTTTTCTCAAACTTATTTTTTGTTGCTTATTCATGTCCAAATCTTCATGACCCCATTTGGGTTCTTCTTGACAAAAATACTATAGTGGATTGCCATTTCCTTCTGCCACTCATATTACATATAAGATAACTAAGGCAAACAGGGTTAAGCAACTTGCCCAGGATCATGCAACTAGGAATTGTTATTGTCTAAATTTAAAATCATGTCTTCCAGTCTCCTATCCACTGTGCCACCTAATTGCCCATCTCAAATTTACAGGTTGTATAATTTTAGAAAAATATATTTGTTATTCCAAACTCTTGCCCTATTCTATCACATATAATGGGACAACGCAAGGTAATATCTATATATGTGAAACTAGTTTCCTGGAACTGTTCAATATAATTGCATTTGAATAGCAATTCCTCTTTGTTTCTAACAAAAATTGGAGGGGCGTGTGTGTGTGTGTGTGTGTGTGTGTGTGTGTGTGTGTGTGTGTGTGCTGTGTATAGTTTCATTAGATTTCATATTGTGTTTTTCAGGACTTTTTAACCACATATCATTTTATAAACATTTATTTTATAGTATATGAGGGGAATTCAAAATCTGGGAGGTATATTGGTGGCTTTAAAATAATATTCCCCCCTGAAAAAAGGAAAAAAATGCTGGCTAGTTAATGACTTAGACTCTGACTTTTTTCTGTCTTAAATTAATTTGCATGTCAAGTTCTGAATGGCTTTGGAGTTTCTAATCCTTAGTCAGACAGTTGATGGGTAATGCAAAAAACTTGGATTATGTCTCAAATACAGGCATTTCAAAAGTCAATTTGATCACATCCTGGCCTGCTTTTTGGTCCTTAACTAGAAATATCAACTTATTCCTTTTACAATGATTAAAATGATGCCCATCTGATTTTATCAGAGAGAGGCTTTCTAGTTATTACACCCTAGAAGTCTTGAGACATTAAAAACATTAAGTCTGGAAGACAGTTTCAAAGTTAAGCTCAGGAGTCATGAGACCAGCAGAAACACACAAGGCTAGTGCAATCTAGCACTAAACTAGTGAGATAGTCTTAAGAATGATGACACACCAGAAAATATCAGCAACCCAGATAAACATTAAGTATTATTTGCTTTTCCATGAATTGAATATTCCTTACCCAGATGTTTCTTATACAAGCCTGAATTTTTATGCATTCCCTTGATTAATGTAAAATAAGTATGTGGGGGATGAGAAAAGGGTAGCTTTTCTTACACTATTTAATTATAAGTCTTTTCTTTGAATTAATTGTGTCCTTTGGATGATTAGTAAAATTTAATATATAATTTTGATTCCATGAAGTATGCTGCTTTTTCTTTGATCCCAGGGTAACTCTGCTGGGAGAACAATGTGTACAAGGCAGGTAAATATACCAGGTGCTACAAGTAGATACAAACACATACACACACACGTATGTGTATATATATGTATGTTATACATATATAGAAAGAGACACAAAACTGTTTTTAAATTTTTTGTAACCTAAAGTATGATTTGACAATTTGGATAACTGAGAACTTTCTTGTTAAGGATGGTAACACAGTGGTGTCATTAAAAAATAACCACTACCCTTTATGATTAATTAGTAATGACTATTTACATTTCAAAAGAATGCTTCATTAAAAAAATTAATTGCCCATAGGATTAGTTTAAATAGTACATTTGGTTATTTATGTAAGACTCACTAATTAAAAGAAACTAGAAGGAGGAATAGAAAAAAATGCACTATTAGAAGTAAAGGTCACCAAAAACAACAATACAGATAAAACTATTATGTAAGTCGAAAGGATTGTAATAAATCCTAACAATGTTGTGCATTTATAGAATGTCATCTTGATTTTTTAACACCTTCCCACATATACTATCTTATTTAATCCTTACAACAACGCTTCTTCATGGTACAATTCAGATGCTACCTCTAACATGAAATCTCTCATCCTCTCTCCCTACCTTAGATTAAAGTCTTCCTTCCTAAAATTAATCATAACATTTTACCTAGACATATCCTTTGGCCTTACTTTCCTCCTCTTATATTAGAGTTATATATTCTTCTCCCTATTGATTTGTAATCTCCTTGAGTCACTCAATGTCCTATCCATCTGTCACTGTTCAGGTCTGGCTAGCACAATTTCTTGCTCATATGAGACACCTTATAAGTGTTTGTTGTACTGAATAAAATGTTTGTTGTTGAACTGAACTGAATTGAGTAAGAAGAGCAGGAAATAAACTTAACAAAAAGATGATCTATAATTTCAAAATCTAATGTTTTGAAAACTCATACAACATATGATACATATTCTGTCTTCTGAATATCAGAGTGTATAAATAAGCATTTTGTTTGAATTAAATATAACAAATACTTAATTTTCTCCAGAGTATATGAAATATACAATTCTAATGCCTTTTCTCCTGAGGAAATAAATCTTCTATGAAGAAAAGAGTAAACATTTCAAATGAAATGAGGAAAGAACACTGTTACGAAATTTGTGTAGCCACAATTATAAATAAATGTAATCCAAATGCTGGAGGTTCTAACCAAGTTAGTGTACAATGAGCTTTGTTTAGAAGTACATGAAGGATGTGGCTTGTAACAGAAGGCAGAGGAAGACATTTAAGTTATAGAAGATAAACTGGGTAAAAGAAATCAGGGAAAAAGACAAAAAAAGACTTATATAAACTAGGTAGAGATGATATATTAACTCAACTGGAAAAATTAGATAATACAGATATAGCAGCATGCAATCTCCTACATTAAAAGGAAAAAGCTAGAAACAATTGAATAGCTATTGTTTTGTTTAATAATGGTATCTTTTTGTGATAATTATTAGTTCCTTTATTCTAAACATTCAAATGTGATGGCTCAGCTGTATTATTCCTGTTATATAATGATATTAATTAATCCATTCAATTAAATAATTTATTCAATAAACCATTCATTAAGTACCTAATACTATGCATTTGTGTCAGCCAGTGAGGACACAAAGATAAAAATTAAACCATCCCTGCTACCAAGGATTTTATATTCTCTTTACACTGAAAGGAAACCTCTTTGTAAAGTGTCAGACACGTCTATTTTGTTTTTCAGAAACTTCACAATTAATGAAGACTAGGTAAGATGGCCAAAGAAAAGAGAAGTAGGGAGTCTCCAATGTCAACCCTATCCATAAGGTTGGTGCCTAAAATATGTTAGTTCTATGAGTAAGGTTCAGTCTTTAGATGGGAGTCTAGTGGCACACCACTACTTCATATTGGAAAGGTTTAGAGGAAGGAGATAACTCTACATTATTTATATAAGAATGAAATCAAAGTGCTGACAATATCAGCATTTCCTTCTTCCACGTCTATTAATATGTTGCCCCTTAGGTTCTTCAGAGACTACAGTTAAGATACTAAGAGAAAGAAAAAACAACTCCTTTTTCCTTTTTTTTTAAGTCAAATTCTCCCCTCCCTACTCCAGACAGCAAGAAATCTGATATAGAATAGCAATTCACTTATTGATTGAGAAGTGAAGCTTAGATGGTAAGCTCCAAGATTGCAAAAACCTTTTTTATAGTACACTGTACATAGTTAAGTGCCTATTAAATTTTTGTTGAAACCTGTTGTGAGGTATTAAGTGAGCAGAAGGCAAAAGGCGTCAATCCTGACCTGAAGTATCAAAAGCATGAACTATAGGGCTAATCAATCAGGAAATGAAGAATGAACAATACTTTCAAGAAAAGAAAGATTTTGCCCTCAAGGGTTCAGATTTAGTATGTCAAATCCCCACCAAACATTCTCTCTCTTTCCTCTCTCTCTGCCTCTCCACCTCCTCTCTTCCCTTTCTCTCTTCCTCTCCTCCCTCTGTTTGTCTGTCTCTCTCTGTCTCTCTCTCAACATACACACACACACACACACACACACACACAAACCCTAATTACATCCTGATCAAATATAAAATACTCTCTCAGTCTTTCATAACTATTTCCCATCCCTACCTTGAACTGTCCCTTCTTCTTATAACTTACCCTTTTACCATACTCCCAGATTATTCTTTTACTGTTTGATTTAGTGACACTGAACTTGCTGCTCTTAAATAAGACACTAGCTTTTGGCTGAAGCCATTTTCATTGGCTGTTCCCCTGCCTAGATCTTATCCTTCCACTTTTCTACCTCTTTGATTCTTTCAAGTCCTTGGTCAAATTTCACCTTCTACAGTCTTCTCCAATTCTCTTAATTCTAGTGTCTAGCCTCTGTTGGTTATTTCCTATTTTTCTTGTACATAATTTGTTTCTATATAGTTTTTTATATGTTGTCTCTTTCTTTTTTAGACCAAGAATTCTTAGATCAGAGATTGCCTTTTACCTTTCTATGCTAGGTAACTATGTTACATACTTTTATATGAAATAATTTAACAATAAAAATCTTTACTAATAATAGTCTTTATATTTTCAGTTTCCTTTCTTCTTTCTTCTCTTCCTTTTTCTTCCCTTTTTCCTCTTATTTTGATAAAAATAACATAGAAGAAGAGTCCTGGTCATAATAGTATCCTGCCAAGCCCAACTTAGGTATCCAATTTAAAATACTTTATAATTAGGATCACAATTTCTCTGTTTTATGTTTTGGTTTTCTCTTTGCATAGTGATATTTTGTAGAAAAGGACTAGATATGATCTTTCAAATCCTAAATTCATTCTTTTCCATAAAAACTTTATGTATTTTATTCCTCTTCTTTCTCATATAAGTAACTCTCATAAAGGAAAGAAAAAGAATTCATTAGAAAATTTTAGTTAAATGTGAAAAGATTCATGCAAACTAAAAAGGTATAGTTAAGCATGTCCCTATCATAAGAAGTGACACTAATTTTAGGTTTCTGGAACATAGTATCCTTTAATGCAATTAAAATAATTCAGAGTAGATATTTTAACATGTATTTAAACCTAATGGAAAAATACTAGTTACACAATAAGAGCTTGGCCCTAGCTCTCTTTTGTCATTTTCAGGGAGTAAAGATATGAACATTCTTTGCCAAATGATTTTTGACCCAAGCTATTTTTGTCTAATGACTTCATACTCTTCTTTAATCCAAAAATCTCCAGGGTATGTCTAGGCTGTCTTTGATAAGGTTAAAATACTGCTAATGTGTTAGAAGTTCCTTGTCTCTTAAATCTCTCCAGGTTCCTACAAAGCTATGTACTTTAAAAGCCCTTCTACTGACTAGCAAGTGCATCTGTAAACCATGGAAATTGAAGTATAGTAAGTGGCCTGGAAACATCATTTGTTTGCTCTGTTCAAAATTTTACAACTTCATTTATTTTGTTTAAAATATTGTGGCTTGCTTAACAAACTGCCATGATCACTATTATCACAGAAGAAAGAAAAATAAAGTTGATATGTTATAATATTATATATTTTCCTAATGCTATACTGCATATGACAATAAGAGCTAAAACAATCCTTGTTCAAACAGAGAACTTTTCTGCTTTTCTGATTACATTTCTATGCAGAAAAAACCCTTTAACATTGTGAAAAACAAACAAATAGAAATAAACAGGACTTTCCATACAGAGTACCAAGGCAGAACAAATAGAATACTCATATAAATGCATGCCACTGAAATTGCTTTATATTATAATATACATCTATTATGATTATAGCATAACTTCTAACCCTGAAAGAGCTCCCTGATGTCTTCCTTGTCTGATTCTACAAACTTGGTCATTTATTGCTTCATCTGGTTTTTGCTTTATTCGTGTTACTGTTAACCTCTAATATTCTTTTTCTGGGGCCCATCCTTAAATGTGTAGGGAGGAAAGTGTGTGCATTTTCTGAGAACAATATTGATAACTATAAAATAAAAACTACTTCTGTGGGAAAGTGGATCTGAGCCACCAGCAGTATAATGAATAATAAAGGCATAAAGTTGGGCCAAAGAAAGGTGTCCAGTGGCCAACGGCAATAATTTATCATGAGCTAAGGCCAAATACCAGCCACCAGGGTGTGCTGGTAAGGAGTACCACACAAGAAAAAAAAATCGCCTCTGAAGGAACTTTATACTAGGAAAAACAGGAAGGGTAACATGGAGGACCCGGGCTTCACAGGCGAGAACCCACAAGACTCATTTCTTGCCAAGAGAAATGGTGTAGAAAGGCAATTTTACGACCAAAGACAGAGGAAGCATAATTAAAGTTGAGGATCTGGTTCAGGCAGGCCAATTAGGAATTAAGAGAATGATTAAACAATAAAGGTTGGCCTTCTTTGATGTCAATTCAAGAACTGAAACAGAGAGATAGATAATGTGGAAAAATGGAATCTTTAGCCTAAATGAGGGTGAAAGAGAAAAGAACATTGCTTCCTCAGATCCCTGACTGGCGAATTAGGGCAACAGAGAGAGCATATTGAATATGCAATCAAGTAACCTCAGTTTGAATCACAATTCTGCCACTAATGCCTTATCTGAATTTGGGAAAATCACTTACCCTCTCTGGGACTCAGTTTCTCCCTCACTCCAGCCTCCTAGTTTCCTTCAAATCTTAGCAAAAGTCCCACTTTCTGCAAGAAGTCTTTTTTTAGTCTCTCCTTAATTGTAGTGTTTTTTTCAAGATTACCTCCAATTTATTCTACACACACATGCATAATCTTATATATACATGTATAAACATACAAATATACATATATGTATACATAAATACATACAATGTCTTATTTGTACATTAGACTATGAACTCCTTGAGATCAGAATCTACTTTTCCCTTT
The DNA here is from genome assembly GCF_016433145.1 of Gracilinanus agilis. Taxonomy (NCBI): domain Eukaryota; kingdom Metazoa; phylum Chordata; class Mammalia; order Didelphimorphia; family Didelphidae; genus Gracilinanus; species Gracilinanus agilis. The sequence continues at coordinate 478,919,612 of NC_058130.1, forward strand.
CTGTGTATCTCCAGGACTTAAAGCAGTGCTTGCACATAGTAGGGCATAAATAAATGCTGACTGCTTAATTTCTTGACTTCAATTTCCTCCTCTGTAATATGAGAGGATCAGATTAGAGGTCTTTAAAGTTCCTTAGAGGAAGCAAGATTCTCATTATCTTGCTAAGAAAGGCCACCAAAAACAAGAGAAAAGAGGAAGGAGCAGGCAAGGAGAGTAAATGAGAACTATTTGATAGGGACCTAGGACTGCCATAGTATCTGGTGCTGAGATACCAAGGAGGCATGTAATGGAATAAACTTGCCAGAGCTCTAGAACAAAGCCATTAATGGCCTAATTGAAAGTAGTCAGTGGAAAAGATTAAAGAATGATGCCCAATGGTTAGAACATATTAAAACATAAACATAATGTTAACTTATAAGCTTTGAAATTTAATTTATTATAATATATTTCTGACATATATTTTCCCTTTAGTGTGGTATAATAAAATGTTTAAGCAATGCTTACAGAAGAAATCAAGAAAACGATGTCATCTCTAGAGAGTCAAAAAACTAATAATGAGTGCAAGGAGCCAAGTTCAAGAAATATGATTGAAGAAAAAAAAGTTAAATCTATGAGGCAAGGGTTTGCAATAGGCGTTGCCCTGAAGCACTATAGTTTGACTTACATGCCATTCTGTTTATAATGACTTTTTAGCATCATAGGATCAGAGACATAGAGTTGAAAAGGTCCTAGAAGGGCATCTAGTCCACCCCACTCACTTTGCAGAATTAATGTTTCCCTGAACCCTAGTACAAATTTTTAAGTAATGTACAATAATTCCCCTAAAAATAACTGCTTTCTTAGCATTTTAGTACAGTTTTTATTGAATCAGAAAGTTGCCTAATATGATAAGGAATTTAAATGTCTTGGCCAGGGTTGCACAGTCAATAAATATTGGTCCAGGACTCAAGGGAGTTTCCTCATCTGCCAAGGCAAATGCTAGGGAAATCACAAGTCAAGTCTTTCTTCTTATTTATTAAATTAAATCCCCATATGGGAAAACCATGACTTCATGTGTTTTGCATCACACTAAACAAAAGTAGTAGAATTCACATTAACATAAAAATAAAACCCTTTCCTCAGAGTGAATTTTGTATATTTCTGTATTTAATACTACATAAAAATTAAACATACACCATTTGCTTTTATAACCAATGAAACAGTAATATCAAAATATAGATGGATTAATCTATGAATCACCTCAGACTATCATACTCAACATGAAGAAATGAGTTTTCCTTGAACATTTGCTTCCAGAACTTCCTGAATATTTAAAAAGCTCTCAAATAGGCTTCAGACAAAATAAACAGTTTTCAACAGACACCTTGAACATTTCTCTTTAAGTGCTAATGTCAGTTTTACAGAACTCACATGCTAATTCTGAAAAGTCCATTTTATAACCAGGTTTCGATGAGCACCATCCTTGGGTACACAGAAATGAAACGTAGGGGGGAAATAATAAGTTTTTGAGCAGAAAGGTAAGGCAAGAGGAGAAAACAAACAAACAAACAAACAAAAAAAGGTTACACTTAAACCCCTAGTCAACATTCATCTCAAGACCATTAGAAAAAAAAAAGACAAAAACAAAACAAATCCACTGCTTTTTCTTACCTATTTTTGTGGAACTAGAATATTTATATAGGTGAAAACAAAACCCCTCTATAAAGATCTCTTCTATCTGGAACATTTAAGAAAAACAACAAATTAAACTAAATGACCAGTTTTTGTCTTTGAACAGTTTCAATCTTCTAAAAATAAAGATAAATAACACTGCTAAAATGTTTTGTTAAAAAATGTTTTAACTTTTATTTAAAGCTTGAAAATAGAAGTAGGAGATAGGAGTCTTTATACTTCAACTTTCAACTGGGAAAATATTTTAGTCTTTATCTGAAATGTAAGGAGTCTAGAACACTGCTATACAACAGAGGTGTCAAATATGCCCATGAGTCTTACCTCAATACTATTATCAAATACTTACCAAACCAGATTGAAAGGTAATTAAGAAATATTTAACAAAATAAATAAAAATACAACAAAACAAGATAACGTTAAATTTTTAAACTAAGTCAATATGCACCCTGCAGGGATCCTGATTAGTTCCCTCTCTTCCCCTCCCATCTCCGAGTTTGACACCAGTATTTTATATAACAAAGGATTCTCTTTTACATGGCATGATCACAGGCAGTTTCTTTTCTTTTTATTATTCTCTGGCAGCTTTTAAAGGCAAGATACAGCATTTTCTCATCACAATTACTTGTTTAAACATGGCAGGCGTAAGGTACTGATGGCACCTGTCAATTCTTCCCTTCACACTGATATTTCAGAGTCAAGGAACCACCATTAGGTACTGTGTATATATTGTACTACCGGAGAGTTGCCAAGATTTTCTGTCTTTTTCTCATGGGGTCAGCATTGTCTGATTTCAGAAAGGCAAGAGAACTCGAAATGATGAGATATCATTGAATTTTACAAAATTATAGTTAGGATGATGCCAAACTTAATAAGGAACATGATAAGTGAAATCAAAAGCCAGAGAAAAGGCCTTTATGATTAATATCACAAAATCAGTCACAGAGAAGTAAATTATTTCAGAGGCTACCCAGCCCTACAATAACTAGACAATCCTGGAAAAGTAAGGATGGAACCACCACCTTTTAAGGTAGTCCATTCTACTTTGGACTAACTTAAATTGATATTTTTCCCCTTTATCATTATCTCTGAAATTTCTACCCATTACCCCCATTTTTTCCCTCTGGATCTTAACAAAATAAGTCGAATTTCTCTTTCACATGACAGGAATTGGAGGCTTCTGACAAGTCTTCAACGGTAAAGCTTTCTTTCTCCATGGTAACAATCCTCAATTCCTTCAACCAATTTTACTAATAAGATAACACCACTACTTGAACTTTTGCATTCTTAACAACTACATATAGGCTTAATAAAGTCATTCTACTGTCTTTAAATGCTCTCTTTCTTGATGGGAAAAAAACAATAAAAACAATAACATCTTATACTGGTACCACATTTTACAAATTTTCAAGATGTATTTAGGTATGTTCATTCTTTTCCCACAGTAATAATTGTGATTGCATATTTCTATTCTAAAGTATTCAAGTAGCAGTATATATGTATGTGTATAAATATATATCCTAACATCAGGAAGCAAAAGTTTAAAAAAGGCAGTATGGAATATTTTATCCTTTGAAAAATTTATAAAGTTATGTATTTGGCACTTTCCTATTTTAATTAAATTGCAAGGAATTCATTTCAAGGGAAAAATGAATTTTATTCTGCAGAGTGCATTTCAATTTCCCTCAAACACCAAATAGCTCCAAGTTGTGAATTCCTAATCACTGAACCCAATATTTTCCAATCATAAACATAAATGAGAATTTATATTTTGTACTAACCATGCTAACTTATGGCTGAGTTCATATATATTCTAAACTTTTATATACTAATTTCTTTTTAGCATTTAAATATCTTTTTTACTACTTTTTAAAATCGCCACTTCTTAGACCAAATAATGAGGAAAAGAAAAATATCACTGATTCATAAATCAAAAGAATCTGAACTTATAAGGAATGTTTCAACATCAGTGACCTCCACAGAGTAGAGGGTGAAGTATTCTTCCATATCTATTCTTTTGAGAACAAATCTATTCTTTGTACCTTTAACAACATTTATTTTCAATAAATATGCAGAGGTAGTTTCCATTCTCATTGTTGTAATCATATTGGATGTTGTTTACCCAGCACTGCTGATTTCATTTTGTATCACTTAATAAAAATGTTTACATGTCTCTCCACATTTATCATATTCATTTCTTTTAATTATCATTTTATGTCAAAATATAACATGTATCACAATAATAATAGATATGATTTGTTATAGATCATAATAAATATGCTTATCTTATAAAAACAGGCAAATTCTACATCTCAATCTTTTTATCCCTTCTCTTTCTCATTACTCCCTCCTCCCTAAGAAGGCAAGTAATATGATATAGGACTATACGTATATTATGATATAATACTATTTCCCTATTTGTCATGTTGTAAAAATTTTTTACCAATAGTGAATTCTTATTCCAAAAATGTAGAACTTTATCTTTGTCAAACACAACATTACTATAATATTTTATGACTGTTCTTTGTCTGTTTTGTCCCTATGGTTTACTTTTCCATTTCTTAACCAGTACCAGATCGTTTTGATAATTACTGTTTTATAATAGAGTTTGAAACCTGGTACTACTAGACATCATTCCTCAACATTTTTTATTCTTTTCTTTGATATTCTTTTTTAATTATTTTTTTTATTTTGAATAGTTTCTCCTAGTTACATATTTCATGTTCTTTCCCTCTCCCCCAATATCCCCCAGGTCCCCTAAGCCAACTCACAATTCCACTGGGTTTTACACATATCATTGATCAAGACCTAATTCCATATTGTTGATAATTGGACATTTTTCTTTGATATTCTTGACCTCTTGTTTTTCCAAATGAATTTTGTTAGTTTAATAGTTCAATAAAATAATATTTTGGTAATTTAATTGAGATAGTATTAAATAAGTAGATTTGTTTAAGTAGATTTTCATGTTAATTATATTGGCTCTGCCCACTCTTGAACAATTAATATATTTCCAATTATTTAAATCCTACTTTAATTGTAGAAAAATTGTTTTATTATGATGTCCATATAAATTCTGGATTTGTTTTGGAAGATATACTCCTAGATATTTTATTCTATTTATGACTAATTTAAGTGTGTTACCTTTTACTATTTCCTTTTGTAGGACATTGCCACAGATATATAAAAATGCTGAAGATTTATGTGGATTTATTTTATATCCTATCACTTTGCTAACATTATTGAGAGTTCCAATTAATTTTTAGTTGACTCTCTTGACTTTTCTATATATATATCAGATTCATTTCTAATTGCACAGTACTATTCTATTATATTCAATTTATGTACCCACAATTTGGTTAGTCACACTCAAAACAATTTTATTTGTAGTTCTTTTCTACCACAAGAAAAAAAGGATTTCTATAAATATCTGGGTATATTTGGATCATTTCTTATCAAAAGGCATGGATAATTAGTTTGATCACTTTTTAATATAAATACCTATATTTTTCTGATGGTTGTACTAATTTACAGTGTGGGGAAGATAGATGAAAACATATACTATGAGTTCGGGATCTCTTTAGATTAATAAACTTTCAAGGTCAAAGAAACAGAGTTATTGGATGTATCAATAGAAACCCTCAGGCTGTATTTTATTCCTCTCCTATCCTCTTGTTAGCAACAAAAAGATGAGCCAGACTGATTCTATCTGGAAGGATTCTTCCACTGTTTTAGAGATTGCCAAGCAGGGCAATGTATTTTCCTATAATAACAAATTTTGAGATTGCCAAACAGGGCAATGTATTTTCCTGATGATCTTTATCAACTTTTGAGACTGAGGTTTTCACACTTTCTCTCTTTTTCTTTCTGCTCAGGAATGCTACTGTTTGATTGTGTACTCTGAGTAAGCCTAAAAAACTATAAAACACAAATCTGAACCCTAAGAAGATGAATGTACTACCAGGCGGAGTAATATTCCATAGTAAGCTAATAATAGCTGTTTTTGTTTTTTTTTCAGTTTGGCTATTTATTTGACACCAGTTAACCAACTGATATGGAAAGTGAGATTCTCCCCAGACTCTCTAGGAATACAGGCTGAGAATAATCCACAAAACAGCAGCTCAACCAATAATATAATAGTTAGTGTGTCTGTCTTTTCACAATCCTTCAAACATTAACTATTCCCATCCTCAAAAATTTTCTTGGGTGGGAGGTAAAGTCTCAAGTCCCTAATGTAATTTTAAAGAAATCTTCCCTATATATGCATTCATTGTATTTATTATTTATACTATTATATAAATATGTTATTATATAGTATTATATAACTAACATTATTACTTATATAAATATATAATTTGTGGTATATGTTACAAAATATTTATTTTACTTAGTAACTAATAAAGAGTAATAACTACATATACACAAACATTCAGAATGCAACCCTGGCTCTCTAAGTAAAATCAAAAGGGATAGCAATTCTTGTCTTGAGCTTGAGAAACTGCAGGACCTGTGTACCAACTATGACAATAAAGTAGATTTCATCAGAACAGTATTTGTAGGTCACATCTCTATAGCCAAAGTGTTGTTTTTATGTCCTGTCTTTTGAAGAAAATATAACTGTTCTGGCTATCGAGGTTTGGGACAACCAGGTAATTTTCCCAACTCAATGGTAATTTACAGAAATGAAAAAAATACATGTAGAAATAGAAAGAAGAATTTGAATTGTTTCATTTCTTTTTATGAAAGGAAAGATAATATAGGATATTGGTGTAAGTAAAACTCAGTAGGTTAATAATTCTGTATCAGTTAAATAGGGATTTTTCCTGAATGTCAGCTACTTAAGGATTGGATGGTTTTTGTTTTTGTTTTTTTATCACCAGGGTATAGCAGAGTGACTGGAATATAGTAGACACTTAGGAAATAATTACTGTTGTTTGAAAAAAAACAATATACCTTTTTACATGGAACAAAAAATGTGGTATTATCTTTTAGACAGTTTCTAGAGAAGTAATTAATATATTTCATTGTTGACTTAAACCATGGTAACTTGAGTTGCTAGAGGCAGATAGGTGATACAATGGATAGAGCACCAATCCTAGATTCATCTGCCTGAGTTCAAATGTGTCTTCAAGCATTTACTAAAACTGTGTGACATTGGGCAAGTCAGTTAAACCTGTTTGTCTCTGTATCCTCAAATCTAAAATGAGCTGGAGAAGGAAATAGCAAACCATTCCACGATCTTTGCCAAAAAAACCCCAACTGGGGTCACAAAGACTCAAACACAACTGACAAAGCTAATAAATAGAAACTTGAGTTGAAATGTTACAGCACCTATAAAGGAATGTATGATAATTCAGACCACACATTACACTATATTTGCAATTCACTAATGTATTTGCCATATGACATGTTATATCATATTTATCTCATTCTGTATTTTATTCCTGATTTTAAGCTTCATGAGGCCAAAAATATTTTATATCAACTATTTTTTACTTCTTTCAGCTAATCTCAGGGTTAAAAAGGAGAAAAAGAAAAAGATAGATTGTCTTCAGAATCTTGCAGTGTTTTTTTGGTTCCCATGAAAGCAAAGACACCATATTTACAAAGACAAGCAGAGAAAGGAGTACAAAGGCCAACAGCATCGAGGCAGGGTATAAGGTGGTAAAGGAAGGCAGGCGAAATGAGGATGAGGATGGAGAGGAGGAGAAAACAGAGTGTAATTCATATAGCCTTGGATTAGAGTTGGAAGCATTAAGAAGCAAAGACCCAAATGGAAATGGAAGAATGCTGAAGGAGCCAAGAGTTTCAGGTTTCATTTTATAAGGATAGACAGACTAAATCTTTTTCGGTGTAGCCTTGGGGTTAATTCAATATATCAAAATAACCTCAAATTGGTCATCAAAACTTTAAAAATAACATGTCCACATCATCACAAGGTTATCAATACCATTCAAGATTCTATGAAAATAATCTATATGCAAGATAAACTGGGAATAATCAACAGAAAGAAGATATTTGAATTAAGAAAGAGTGAGAGGTTTTGAACAAACAAAACCAATGCAATCAAGACTAGAGTGAAAATTAACTGGGAAAAAATTATAGCAAGTGTTTCTGACAAAGGCCTTATTTCTCAAACAGAGAACTGAGTCAAATTTATAAGAATACTGAGCATTTACCAATTGATAAGTGGTCATAGGATATAAACAGGCAATTTTCAAATTACAAAATTAAAAGTATACTTAGTCAATCCAAATAACTTAATTAGAGAAATAAAAATTAAATCAACTTTGAGATACCACTTCACACCTATCAAACTAGCTAATGTGACAAAAAGGGTAATGATAAATGGTGGAGGGGATGTGGAAAAATCAGGACACAAAATGATACAACCATTCTAGAGAACAATTAAGGAACCATTTCCAAACTGTACATACATACCCTTTGCCCTAAAAATACCACTACTAGGTCTGAATCCCAAAGAGGTGAAAAAGAGGAGGGAAAAGACCTATTGGTACAATAGGTAGCAAAGAACTGGAAACTTAAGAGATATCCATCACCTGGAGAATGGATGAACAAATTATGTTATATGGTTAGAATGGAATACTATTGCAACATAAGAAATGACAAACAAGATGATTACAAAAAATTCTGGAAAGATTTATAAGAACTGATACAAAGTGAAATGAGCAGAACCAGGAGAATGCTGTATACAGTAATAGCAATAAAGTATGATGATAACTGTGAAATGACTTAACTATTATGAGCAATGCCAGTATACAGAACAACTCTAAGGGGCTCCTGATGAAAATAGTTATCCGCTGCTATGGAATGAACCGACAAAGTCTGAATGTAAAGTATGTCATTCTTCATGAATGTTGTTGTTCAGTTGTTTTCTGTCATGTCCAACTTTTCATGTCCCCACTTTCTTCTTCAAAGATACTGGAGTGGTTTGCCATTCCCTCTACAGCTCATTTTACAGTTGAGGAACTGAGGTAAGCAAGATTAAGTGACTTCTCCAAGGTCACACAGCTAGTAAGGGTCTGAGGAAAAATCTGAACTCATGAAGATGAGTTCCTGATTCCCAGCCCAATGCTTTATCCACAGCAACACATGAGCTTTTTCATAAGCTTTTTTTCTCTTCGGTTACAAACCAAGTCTGTACTTATTACTGAGGTCATAACAGAGTTTGACTTGGCAATTCTGAGATTCTAGAATTGGCTATTTCTCAAAGCTAAAAGAGTGCAGGAAATCTCTGGAGCAATGACTGATTTCACTCAACATTCACTCACTGTTATGCAACATTTGTTCCCTGTCAAGCACTTGTAAAATCTAAAAGAAATCTGATATTGATTCTTTTCTGTCATCAACTCTTTCAGCAACAGGGGAGGAGCTCTTCTATATTTTTTCTTACTGCTACAGATAATAATGAATATAACACTGAGGGAACACAAGAAAACTAAGAATAGAGGAGGATGATATTACTTTGAAGCTTCTTAGTAATAATAACCATATTCTTCACATTGATGGTCAGTTAGACGGCAATATACTTCACATCAAACATTAATGATATCTCTCTACAATTATAGGAAGGATGCAGTCACCATGGTTGGCAAAAGAACTGTTTGATATGACAAATCATTTTTACAGGTAGTAAGGTGCTTAGTTGTTTTTTTACTGTATATAAAAAAATCTACTCAACCCAAAGTGTAGATATTTTGGACAGCTGAGCAATTCAGATGAAAGATTAAACTAGTATATGTCAGGCAGCTGAGTGGATAGAAAGCTCAACCCAGAGTCAGGAAGTTCAAATTCCTTCAGATAATTTCTAGCTCTATGACCCAGGACAAGTCTCTTAACTTGTCTGTCTCACTTTCTACATCTGTAAAATAAACTCCTAGGCTTGTTATGAGGATGAAATGAGATGATGTTTGTAAAATGCTTTGCAAACCTTAAATTTATTAAAATTAATAAATGGTAGCTACTATTATTATTACACATAAAAAATTAGAAGAGCATTAGAGACAGGTACCTTTTACAGTTTTGGATAGAATGAGAATTCTTAACAAAACAAAGAATATGCATGATCCCAAAATATAAAATAGATTATTTTGATTACTTGATATTGAAAACCTTTTTCACATACAAAATGAACAAAACTAGGATAAGAAGAAAAGTGGTCAAGGAAGAATGGATCATTGTATCAAATATATCTTAAAATGTATGATATGTTGGCAAGTAACATATTTATAAACACACACACATAGATACAAAACCACATATTGCTTTTTAGAAGACGTGGCCAATTATATTGTAAATATTTCTTTCTCTAAAAGTCATCTTCAAAGACAATTCTTATTTTTGCCAATATAAATATCATTAATGCATAAGAGATTGGTTCTACTACATAAGATAAGATGTAGAGCAGTTAATGTTGATAAATTAATAGTTAATTAGAAATTTATGAACTACTGGCCACTTATGCCATAATACACATACACACACATAAAGACATGTAGATCTACATATGTATATTTATATGTATATATATATATGTAGGTATGTTGTGAAGTTCGAATGAGATAATGAATACAAAACACTTTGTAAAAATTAAAGCATTATAAAAATAAGTTAAAATTATTACTAGCCAACAGCCTGGTGATGGCTTTACTCTTTGAGCCTTCTACTCAACACCTGCTGAAGCTCTATGTTCATAGAACAATACAGGGATGGGCTGGTAAATGTTTAACAATGAGTTGTTGGGCCTTAGGGGGATGAGGGTAGGCAGGATGTATGCATACTCATTAATAATTTAATGTGAATTGTTAAAACATTTTAATACAAAACAATGAAAAAATACATCAAGCCTGGATTTTTATTGATCCTGATTTCTGAGATAAAAATATCCACCCTAGAAATTTAAGAAGTGGCTTTCAAAGCCCATTAGAGCAGAAGCACACCCCAGTAAGGCCAAAAGCAATTTTCTCATAGATAGCCGGTCAAAGGATAGGAACAAATGGCTATCAAAAGAAGAATTACAAACTATTAACAATGGTATGAATGAATTCACCAAATCACTAATACGAGAAATGTAATAAGCAAAAACATCGACTTCTGCAAGAAATGTTACTAGTTCTCCTTCATCTTAGTCTTTTCCTGTAAGAATTCTACTAGTTTTTCTTATATATGTCTTATTTATACATAGTTGTTTGCATGTTGAGTCTTTTTTCAGACTGAATTCCTTAAAACTAGAAATGGGATTTTTTTTACCTCTCTTTTTATCCCTTGAACTTAGAGCAAAGTAGGTGCTTAATCATTGACTAACTGCAAATACAAATGATTCTGAGGTTTCAGTTTAAGAGCAGAAGATAAGCAAATATGCAAAAGGATGGTAGCAGTCAATGACTGACTATTGTAGAAATACAAGCAGATTAATGCCATTTTGGTGACGTTGTGAATTGGTCCATTCATTTAGGAAAACAATCTGAAGTTATATTTAAAACGCTATTAAAAAGCCCATAGTCTTCAACCCAGAGATTCCACTGCTAAGCATAAATTCAACAGATGTCTGTGACCTCCAAAAAGTTCCATATATCCAAATATATAATAGAAGCCCCTTTTTTGGTAATTGTCAAGAACTGAAAACAAAATAAGTGATAACCAAGTAGGGGATAGCTGAATAAGCCATGTGACATGAATATAATTGAATATAAGTGCACTATAAATAAGAATAATATGATTATGGTGACTACAAAGAAGCGTGTGACAACATATCAACTGATGCAAAATGAAGTATGAAAAGACAGGGAAAATATGCAAAATAAATACAACAATGTAAATGAAAAGAATAATAATGACAAAATTGGAAATACACACTGCAAAAATCATATCTAAGTTTGGCTTAAAAAATTATATTTCCCTACCTTCTTTTCAATGTTGAGGTGAAGAAATGGAGGAAAATCACTTAGAAGCTATGTTGGTTAGTTCTGCCAATTGTTTTTCTTATTTTTATGCTCTCTAATAAAGAATGGCTCTCTGGGAAGAGGAAGAATCTATTGGGAAATACAACTGATGTAAAAATAAAAATGCACATATATACATATATAATAAAAATAAGGGTACAAATTAATAACTCATTCCAAAAACAAAATTTTTATGCTGCAAGTTCCATGAAGTAGAGTCCCAATAGTCTCTTTAATCATTTACTTCTATAATTCTTTGGGAATTAAATGAAAAAAAATGAGCTAAGGAGATATTAACATTCCATTTTTGTCCAGTTATAAGTTTCCAAAGATAGAGAGAAACATGTCCATAATTATAGTAATGAATTATAAATGCTCATGTGGATTATCTTCCTTAAAAATAATAATTAGAATGTTTGGTACACATTAAATACATTACTGAAGTCACTTTGATATTATTCAACCATTGCTAATCAGTCTGCACTATTAATTAAAACTTAATGGACTGAATCTTCCTGTCATTGACAACATGTGGTTTATAATTACAAAAGAATCTAAATTAAAATGGATATATTAAAATCGAAGGGATAGAAACTCAAAAGAAAGTATGTTTATGTAAAATTATTAAATACAAAGATCACAAACCTAAGTATTTTATTAATGAACAGATAAAATAAGACTCCCTTTCATTGCTATGCTTTCACCAAGGGAGCTGTATTCCATTCACTTAACAATCAGTCCTTCAAACACTTCTGAATAATGCAGAGGCTTGCTAAACCATTTAGTGTGTTATGGCAGAAGTGACCAGTAGTTCATAAATTTCAAATTAATTAGCTTTTTAATCTATCAACATTCACTGCTATATATCTTGGCTTATTATGCAGTAGAAACATTCCCTTAAGCATTAATGATATCATTTGTGTTGGCAAAAATAAGAACTGTCCTTGAAAATCTTAGAACTTTTAGAGAAAGAAATATTTAATATATAATTGCTTATATTTGATAGAAAATGACAGAAGCCACTTCTAACTAAAATTTTATTCTACTTTATTTCAGTACTAATCATGATGTACTTTTTTCCACTATGGATTAATTCTACTTAAGTTAAATAAATAATGTCTTTGAAAATATGTTCTTGCTTTGATACTTTATGTTAATATGACATAATTATGCCATTCAAGACACTCTCCTTTCTTCCCTCCAACTGATATAAATCTGCTTGGCTTCTACAAATTTACATGGTAAATTGTGAGACAGAACACAACGCACTTTTATCATTCATGTTTATCTAGCAAGATGAGCACACAATAAAGTTATCAATGTATTGTGATAGAGATGGAACCTCCTGCATGAACAAAGCAGTATGGAATTCACATATGAAAATCAATTTTCCCATACAATTATAGCATAAACTATTTTTAACAGGCTCTAACTACTGGTACTACAACACTGGTATTTTCAAATTGGCATTTTGAAAAATCCACTCTCATTTCACAAGAGAACTGCCCATATAAATTAATTCAATTTAGTCAATAATATGAGATATTTAACATTTTCACACTGTTTTCTTTTTGAGAAAGTATAAATTCCATGTGCATGACCTCAAATAACATGGAGAAAAGCAAAAACTAAAGTTGATAAGAGGGCTAAAGTCCTAAAAAGGTACTATGCAACATTTCTCTTTCAGAAGGAAAAGAAATACATCTCTATTTTTCCTTTTAGGCTTAAAAAAATACCTAATTACCTGGAATAGTTCAGTTTCAGTAAGTAACCTGGCAGCTACGGGACCATTGTTGTTGAGCTGCTTTCTACTCATCGTGACACCATTTGGGTTTTTCTTGGAATGGTTTCCCATTTTCTTCACCAGCTCATTTTACAGATGAGGAAACTGAGGCAAACAAAGTTAAGAAACTTGCCCAGGACTACACAACTGGTAAATAGCTGAGGCCAGATTTTAACTCAGGAAGATAATTCAGTAATGTTTTCTTTCTTTCATTTACATGTAAAAATAAAATTTTGGCATTCATTTTCTAACATTCTGAGTTCCACTCTCTAATTGCCTCCCTCCCCTACTCCTTCCTTAAAGACAAAGTAATTCGGCATGTGCTATCATACAAAAAATAGTTTCATAACTTTTGTGCTGGTTGTGGAAGATAGACACACACAAAGCACCCACAAAACCATTTATAAAATAAAGTGAAGAATAGTCTGCTTTGTTCTGCATTAAGACTCCATCAGTTCTTTCTTTGAATGAGAATAGCATTTTTCATCCCAAATCCTTTGGGACTGTCTTGAATCATTGTTTTGATGAGAAAGTTAAGTCAAGCCTTGTATACTATTGCTCTTACAATGTATAATGTTATTTTGGTTTTGTTCACTTCACTTTTCATAAGTTCATTTTCTGACACCTTCCTGCTCATTATTTCTTGTGACACAATAGTACTCTATTATGAACACAACCTGTTCAGTCATTCCCCACTTGATGGACATCCCCTCGGTTTCCAAATATCTGCCACAACAAAAAAATGCTGCTATAAATATTTTTATATAAATAGAGGTCCTTTTCCAAACATTTTTACCTCTATGCGCTACAGACCCAGTATTAGTATTGCTAGATCAAAGGATATGCAGTTTTATAAACCTTTGGATAGAACTTCAAATTGCTCTCCAGAATGTTTGTATCAGTTAATAATTCCACCAACAATGCATATCCCACATCCCCTCCAAAATTTATCATTTTCCTTTCTATTATATTAGCCAATCTGATGATTCCTCACAGTTGTTTTAATGATCTTTATCGAATCAGTATTGATTTGGGACATTTTTATATGACTATAGATAACTCTGATTTCTTCTTCTGAAAACTGTCTGACTATGCCTTTTGAGGGAAGAGTACTCTAAAGCATTTCTTCTCTACTACTTACTTGAAACTTCTCCAATGTCAACTTCTTCCACAGCGAGCACCTGCTTTTTCTGTCATTACAGGGTTTACCAGATTATCAGTCAAAACTGGCTTTATTTCAGATTCTTTATGTTGCTACTTTTATTAAAAGTAAAATAACATGAGAGGTATAGTAGATACAGAGACACATCTTGAGAAAGGAAAACCTAACCAATAATATTCTTAATAAATAACAGTATCTTACAATGTGTTATTGTTTATAAAGCACTTTGCGAATATTATTGAATTTTACCTATATGGCAAACCAAGGAGATGAATACCCTTATTCTCATTTTGTAAATGAGATCTCATGAGTTCAAATATTTCCTTAAGTCATGATCATGCTGGCAAAACCAAGTTTAATAATAGGTTTTTCAAATATATTTTAACATTTCCTCCATCACTTTCTTAAATATAAATAACACAACAATAATTCAAACTCTAATGTATAGCTTTTACTGATGTTTGAGGTGTAAATGCTCACACTGAAATGTAGCCATCAGCTTTCCTGGTATAACCTGAACTGACTCCAATATAAATCTACCTCAGAACTTTTGTAGCTGTGTAACCCTGAGTAAATGACTTAAACATAGGAAGAAAACATACAGTTTCTGTTGGGAGCCATTAAGACTCCTCTTCTGACTCCTTTTATGATCCACACCTTTTCTTATTGAACAACATTATAGCCTCTAGGAAAACTTTTAAGTTCTTAGTAAACCAGCACTTAATGAGTTAACAGCCTTTTTTTCACTCAACAGAGTAAAGCTGCAGCTGTGGGTATATCTCTCTAACTGCTTCAGGCATCCCAAGGTCACAGAGTGGCAAGCTCAGGCAAAATAACTTTTAGTTTAATAAAGTGAGGCTCATTTTTAACCTTGAGACTTTTTCTCATCCAGCATTATCTTCTTGGGAAAATTATTTGTAAAACTATAACTTTATTGTGCTTTGATGTGACATAATTTGGGTTTCTGCGCAAATGCAAAGTTTCAGGGGGGTTCTTTTGTGTAAAATGAGTCTTGAAGTATATAATAAACTTCATGTTGCAAGAGACACTTCTGGAAGCATGAACTAAAAGATCTTCCATGTTCTTTACTTATCAACTAAGCTGTCTTTATCAGATTATCTGGAGATGATAGATAGATCTGTAGAAGTTTCCTTACCTATAAAAAGATAATAAAAGCACTTATCTCCCAGAGCTATTAGGATGCTAAAATCAGATCATATTTGTAAAGCAGTTTTCAAAAGTTAAAGTCATACATAAAAGCTAGCTATGATGAGGAGGAGGAGGAGGAGGAGGACGATGACAACGATTCTGATTATGCCTTTGACAGTGATGAAGATAATCATCCTACTCTGGGCAAAATGGTATGCTAGGTCCTACAGAGGATACTAAGAACTATAAAGCACAATTTCTGCCTCAAAGTGCTTACATTCTACCTGAACAAAAAAACATGAACATATGAAAAAAATTAAATTAAAACCTAAGATCTAGAGAAAGATTCCAGCAACAGAGGAAAGACAAAGTAGCAGTATATGACTACTTGCCATAGGAACAATATTGGCACTGAGTATGACGGTTCATCAAACAGAAAAATCATTCAAGGAGAGACTGTGGAATGGATTATCTTTGAAGAAAGAGCAGAATTTGCCCAGACAGAAAAGACATTTGCCAAACTTGGAAGAGCATTAACAAATGAAGGGAAGTCATAGGATTAAAGGTCTTTGGGGAAGCTCATCAGTCATCTGCCTATTTGCAAACCTTGTATTTTACTGAGGAGGAAACTGAGTTTGAAAAAAAAAGATAAAGTGACTTTCCTGGGGTCACATCTGAATGTAGACATCAGAAGGTAGATTTGAACCCAAGGCCTTTGGCCCCACAAACAGTATTCTTTCTATTATGCCACAAGTTACATTAAAGAAACAGTGAATAAAAGAGTTTAAAGGGAAGGGTGGAACCTGTCTGTTTTTTTTGAAGTGAGAAAAGTGAGATTTTAGAAAGGTGAGGTTTTAGGAAAAATTCATTTGGCAACCAGCTCAGGGTGAATCTGAAGACAGGGAGACTAGTTAGGAAGCTCTTGAAATAATTCAGGCATGAAGTGATATGGGCCTGAAATAAGGTGGTTGGCAGCGGCAATGGTCAGGAAAGGACAGATTGAAGGATTACTATGAAGGGGGAATTGACAGGACTATGCAACTGATTAGATATGGCATTATGAAAGAGTCAAGGTTTCAAGCTTGGGTGAACTGAAAAGTCTAAAAGGGGAGCCAGTTTGGAGAGCAGGAAGGGAGATGATTGTTGCCACAACAAGGCAATTGAGCTATAGGGGTGGAAAGGCAACAGCTGTTATTAATAAGACAGAGGTTTTCATCAGCTTCTCTAACATGCTGGGGCTGCATGCAGCCAGCACATAAAATCAGGAGAAGCCAGATAGCCTGCTGGCTTTTTTGTTGTTGTTGTTGTTGTTTATGATTTTTTTTAGACAGGCCAAATGATACTGCCACTTATTAGGAGTCTGTAGTCTTTAGGGAAAGGAGAGTATGATGCTGGATCTCACTGTAGGAAAAGAATGATCTGGTATTCATGGGTGGTTTTTCCTTATCAGTTGTGTCTCTGTTCACATTCCCTTACAATGTGTGTGCCTCACAGTGACGTAGAGAAAAACTTCCAGGTTATTGGTTGAGCACACTGTGGAGGATTTTTAAAAGGATAATAGCTTCACAGATGGGATATGCAGGTAGGTTGTGATCTACACCACTAGGGCACATGGTTGCAATAGAAAATCATCTTAAATACAGAGGTACCCCCTCATGAACACAGCAACAACTGAATATAAATTATGATAATAATTGTCTGGTGACTGGTCCCTTTTTATTTATTGAAATGTTCAAGAAACCCATCAGGATCCAACTTCCTACCTCTTCACTCAACTAAGACTGGCCTCTCCAACATCACACTTAATTGCCAAATTGACTGGTCTTTCCTCACTCCTAAACCTTCTTGAGGTCTTTGCATCATTTGACACTTGATCATTCTCTCTCCCTGCATAGAATATCCTCTCTAGGTTTTCCTATTGCAACTCTCTTTCGGTTCTTCTTTTATTTAAATGGATGCTTCTTCTCAACCATCTTTTCATTTCTGGTCTTTCACCCGTGCCATTCTTGTTGGCAACAGGAGCTCCCCAAACTCTGACCTAAGCCACTGTCTTTTCCCCCGTATCACCTGATAACCTCATCTGCTTCTATGAATCTATTTTCATCTCTATGCAGATGATCCTTATCCTTTTGTCTAGCCCTATTCTATCCTCAGCTAAAGATCAATATCACCAACTACCTTTTAGGCATCTCAAATTCAACAGATCCCCAGTAGTACTCTTTGTCCTCCAACATCCTCCTTGTCCCAACTTCCCTGACTTCCCTTCAAGATTCAACTCAAATCTCATTTTCCACAGGAAGCCTGTACCTTCCAGCTATTCTGTATACACTGAGCACATATATAATTATCTATATGTTTTCTCCTCCATTAAAATATGAATTCAAAAGCTGAGAGTAGTTTTCATATTTTTTTAAATTTTTTAACCTTTCTTTTAATCCCCAGTGATTAGTCCAATGTCTGGAATACATCATGTGCATAATAAATGCTTTTTAATTGTTAATTCATTCAGAATTTATTGAGTTCAACATAAGCATTTTGATGAAGATTAATATACTGTTTGTTTTAAAATATAGCTTAAAGATGATCTGTAAATAGTCTTTACCTACAAATAACCTTGAAATGTCATTTGGTGGCTTTTTTATAATCAGAAAAAAAAAAGATATACTCGTCTCTAAGAGCAGCAATAAAGTAAATGGACTATATTTTTCCACCAGGGAAAGAACACTGCTGTCAGAAAGCTTTGTTAAATCATAGAACTAGACTTTTGTTCCTTAAAACTAAAAATTTCTGCAACCACAAAAGGCTCACTACAAAGTACTAGTGTACTTTGCTTATTTCCAGTAGGATCATATCTATGAAGCTGGAAGGAAACTTGGTAGAGGCAATCATAAAACAACCTTCATTTTATAAATGTAAACTTAAGTCCAGAAATTATAAGAATTACATGGTCAGTCATTAATACAGGCCCACATGGTTAGTAATCAACAAAAAGTAGGATTTGTACCCAAGTTCTTTGGCTTCAGTGGCAGTATCATTTTCCCTAAAGCAAACTGTCTAGGATAGATGGGATTTATTTATTCTCATGTAAATTTCCCAGTGAAGCTGGAAATGGTCCAGAAGAT
Source organism: Gracilinanus agilis (assembly GCF_016433145.1). Taxonomy (NCBI): domain Eukaryota; kingdom Metazoa; phylum Chordata; class Mammalia; order Didelphimorphia; family Didelphidae; genus Gracilinanus; species Gracilinanus agilis. The sequence continues at coordinate 478,938,458 of NC_058130.1, forward strand.
TTCTCTATATTTTTTGTTTAATTTAAAAAGTAAGAAAAATATTAACTATGCTACTGAACTGTCAGGAATTTTTATTTAATGTCTTTTAATAATTAGTATTTTAACTTACAGTTTTAATTACAAAAATAAATATTTTGATGATCTCCAAACATCAATATAGATCTTAAAATTACCAAATTGGCTAGCTTTTAATCATAAAGAAAATAAAATTATGACATCTATTGAACGAGAATACATAAAAATCATTTCACATAATTACCAAAATTAAATTATAAAGAATGAAAGAAGATATTAAGCACTAAAGAAACCACCTTTAATATACTATAACCTAAAACTCTTCCTGGAATTTTATGCTAATGAAGCTTATATTAAAATTAAAAATAAAAGCTTTATACTGTCATTTCATATGCCATGTATTTTAGCTATTTACTTCCAATATTTTGAATCAAGTGGATAAAGGGTAAAAAACAGCACCATGTAAGTAGCCACATAGGTCAGCAAATGAAATTCAGAATTCTGTCCAACAGCCTTAAAATCTAATTAACTTTTTAGTAAACCATCTGATTATTAAAATTCTACTTCAGAAGATAGTCTCATTTAATTCAAATGAAAATGCAAAAATTTACTGAAAGCTAAATGAAACATAAAAAGAAGTGATGGTTCTACTTAGAGATGGAAGAGTTTTAATAAAGCTGGCCATATTTAACACATTTGCTAAACTCTTATAAGAAACAACCAGTGGTAATATAATATTTGTGTGGGTGCTAGAAATCTGGATAAAGAATAAACACTATCTACACAACTGGATGAACAGTAAGTAAAACTTTAAAGGAATACATTTCACCAACGTAAATTTGGAACAAACAACTGTTTGTTGTTTTCAGTCATTTCCTACTCTTTGCGACTCCATTTGGAACTTTCTTGGGGAAAATATTGGAGTATATAGCTATTTCTTTCTCTGCCTCATTTTACGGATGAGGAAACTGAAGCAAACGGGGTTAAGTGATTTGCCCAAAGACATAAAGCTAGTGTCTGAGTCCAGATCTAAACTCAGATCTTACTTATTTCTCTGGCTCTGGCTTGCTCTCTGTATGTGTGTGTATTTAGTGGGGCTCAGCCATCCTACTGTTCGCTGCTATTATATCTAATAAGTATTTATTGAACTCTCTGCCAAGTTATGCTAGACATGGAAAACACAAAAAGAAAAATGAAATAGTCCCTAACTTCAAGGAACTTATACCCTACTGGGATAATCTCAAGTGGTATATACAGTGTGAAACAATGAATAGCTTTAACATTCACCACAGACACCCCCATTTTAATTATACACCTCCATTTCTGATTTCACACTTGCTCCCTATGCCTTAAATGCCTCCTCTTGTTCAATCCTGGCCATTTTATAAACCAATTTAAATGGCAGCCTCTCCATTCAGCCTTCTCCCATTCTACCCAACTGGTAAATGTCTTTCCCTTCAGATTTCATATAGCACTCACTACTTTCAAATATCTTATGAACTCATCCCATAATTATTTCACTTTACAATCAGGGAGATAAGTATTATGTCTTGTGTATAAACTATTTAATTCTCCAAACACAAAACACAGTCTTGGTTACTAGGTACTTAACAATATTAATTGAATTGAACTGAATTCCCCAATTATATTTCTTTTCTGGTGAAAAGAATGTTCTAGAAAGAAAAATGAACCATTTTCTTCCTTTTCTAAACATTTTAATAAAGCTTTTCCAAATTCAAGCCTTTAGTCTTTCTGATGTTCTTGAAGATTTGTATTTGTTCTTTTACAAACCCTCTCCTCTCTTATTAGTAGATGATATTTTTAAAATTGAAATTAATGGCATATTTGTTTCTTTCTCATTCACATTATAATTGTATATATGAAATTTCACTTTTGGATCTTCCCATTCTTTTGAAGTTTTATTCTGATTTTTTAAGGAATCTTTGGGACTATATGTCTTTATCATCATAAATTCTAAAGATCTGATTTCACAAAATTTAAAACACATTGTCTAAATGTAAAACTGAAAAATTTTGGCTATAAATACTAGTTTTCTAGGCACTTTTTATGTAATAATTTTTCCCAAATATTATTGGTCTGAAAAATAGTATACAATTACAAAATAATTTTACAATAAAATTCTTATTCTAAGAAATATATTTCCATTGTATTAGGTAGTAATCTGATGGTTTTAAAAGTCTTATAAAGGTCAAGTGCAGGAATTTTCTCTACTCATATTTAAGTTAATGGAAAGGCACAGGACGGTTACCATTAACAAGACCCAATTCAATGAAAATAGGAGGAATTTGGCTTTCTCTGAGACAGTCAAGGATCATAAAACAAATGTGAAAGAAATTTCTGACCTGGCATTATACAGCATATGTCAGTACCAATGTGAGAGTACTGATGAAAATATTATATTATCAAAATGTTGTTATGCTATGAATCTGTAGCATTTTACAGCTATATGTGGCATTTTGTAGTCTCATTAAATAATTAAACAGTCCTTCATTTCTTCAAAGTATTACTGCTCTAAGTACCACCATTCAACTCCAACCACTGCCTTTGATAATTGGACTTTAAGTGGGTTAAAAACATTGAATCCTGTATAAATGTTCCTCTTTAATTCTAAGATTCAATAATCTGTGACCTAATGCTCAATAAAAGTGATTCAGGCTGAAAGTAGACCCCTACAAACTACCTGGAAATTTTTCCATTTAGTCGCTCTAGCCAAATTGTTCACACATTATCCCCCTTTTCAGCATTTTCTATTTTATCAAGAAAAATTGTAATTTTTATTCCTTCAGTTCTTGAGAACTTCCATGGGGCAAGCATGTCTTTATTTATTAATGAAAGGACAAATAACAAAAGTCAACAAAACACTATAGGACTAATGCTAGGAGCAAAAAGCACAATAACTCTGCTATGGATGTTACTGTATATTTGCATAGGTGTGTATGTGTATCTCTTTACACACATATACATATGTACACATACACATATAAACAAATCTTTAAGCATAAACATAAACCACTACAAACTATTACCTGACGAGGCTTTGATACTTTATATACTATTCTAGTACAAGATACTTGTTATTAACTCTATTTTAATTTTTTTGGGGAGGAGTAGCTCTTTTCACAAGGAAGCCCCTCTTCTTCATTTTTTCATTTAATTTTTACCATATAATCTCTCTTTCTCTCTCTTTCTCTTTTCTTCTCTCTCTCTTTTCTTCTCTCTCTCTTTTCTTCTCTCTCTCTCTCTCTCTCTCTCTCTCTCTCTCTCTCTCTCTCTCTCTCACACACACACACACACTTTTTGTATCTAAAATTGCATAAGACTGCTAACTCCTTTTTGCAAAGCTCTCTTTAAAGAAATATTTTTCCTCTGCTTGCAACAGAGCCACAGAAAGTTGTTTTTCCTAATATTTGTTCCCAGTCAGATATGAGCACACTTCTGCATGATATCCTTTAGGATATCTTGCATAGTTAAATCTGAGGGATGAATATGATGCTGATGTAGAAATCCAATAGAGAAAACTGTGGGACCCCGAAATAACTGAGAAAAGTTGGCAAACTGTTCTATACATATGCTTTTCTTTAACTGTGTGATAATTTGAAAATTGGCTAATAATCATACTGGTTTATTTGAGTCCTGGCCTTGGGTAGAGCTACCTAATCTTGGCAAACTACCTTCTAGATTTTTTTTGCAGTGTTTACATCAGGGCGGCATTAGGTATGAGACATCTGATTTTAGAGGAAATTTCTTCCAACAAGCAGGTTGGTATTTTTCTTGTAATTTATAGTCTTCGAAAGTTGCTTAGACACAGAGATATTTAGCAATATAATTTGGTTACAGAACCAATTTGTATCAGTGGTAGAACTTGAATCTCAGGAATCTTGGCATAGAGGCCATTTCTTTATTCACTATGCCTATTTAAATTAGGTTTATCAAGTTTTTTCCATTATTTGAGATTTGAAAACTTAATTCAAAATGCTAATCATTTTGCTAATTATTATCCTTAAATATTTCTCCTTTTAAAAAGGAAGGTCTGCAAATGGAATCCCTATGTAGTATCTTTTTCATACCTCCAATATCATAAAAGAAAAGGAATTCAATTAAACATACAAGAATGTACTTAACTGTATATTTATTTTTCACAACTTTGATCTATATTAAGAGCTCATAAAAACATATAAAATATCAAAGATAGTTGCATTTAAAACTGAAAAGCTATAGTATATTTTGTAACTAGCTGTAAAGACTGAAACAGCAAAAAAGTACATTAAAAACACTAAAAATATGTCAAAGGTTATGGATTTTAAAAATATTTTTCTGAAAAAATCAGTTTGATTCAACCTGAATTATAATTAACTCGTGCATTAACAAGAGAGCAATATTATATTTGCTTATATGATAGATTAATTGGGGAAAGTATGCTATTACATCTCAAAAGTGGTATCAATTAGACAGTATCCAAACGTGCAAACTGTCTCTATTAATCTTTTTTGGGGAGGGGTAAGGAGTGGTCATGATAAATTATTTTATATTTTTATTTGCTTGTGATCTTTTTTTTATTATAAAAGGTTCACTTGGCTACTAGACAAATGATCTAGGTTTCTATTTTAATTCTACAACTAGGAATATGTCTTACTGTATTTAGATCAATCACTAAACTCTGTGTTATTTCAGTTTCATATTCTAAAAGAAGGATAAGAATACATGCCCTCCATTGATGTAAAAATAAAACAAGAGTTCATAGATGAAAACATTAGGGGGAAAATGTAGACAGCCATCCCCTATAATGTGATATTGTATGTGGGAATATCACTTTCAAGAATTACTTCCTTCAGGAACATTTTTAGAAATACATAAGTCATAAATAGCTTTTCAAGTAAAGAATTAAAATCAACTGAAATGTTAAAAGTTAAACAGAAGGTGCTACTTTTCCAAAGCATGTCTTTTGAGTTGGGTACTTTGCAATATTCAAAGGTCACCTGAGAACTGGAATTATGCCAGCTAAAACCTTAAGTTCTTATTCATTACCAACTATTTTATCTTTAAATTGCAAATAACTGCAGTAAAAATGAATAAAAGAGGGCATGGCGAACAGTGTTTGAAAAATTACTTTCAAGGTCCTCCACAATCTGGCTCCAACCTCCTGTTCTAGCTTTATTTCATACTATTCCCCTTCATGGACTTAAGACTCCAATCAGAATGGAGTATTCACTGTACTTAAATATTGTCCTTCCTTTTCCTACCTTTGTGTGAATAGAATATTCCGCAAACTGACTAAATGAAATCCTTTTCATGGAACAACTTACTTTCTCGAAGAAGACTGCTCTTCATCCAGCCCTGCTAACTATTAGGGATCCCTCAACTTCTAAAATCTCAATCCATTCTTTATGTTATTCCCCATGAATTTAATTACATTTTAACTTGCTTTAAATATTTTTCTCTAAGTCTTTTAGAGACTTTCTATAAGCTTTGGACTCTGACCTCAGTCTATGAATCTATTTCAAATTAAAGTGCAGATAATGAAGTACAGGATTAACAGAGGTATCTATTTTTTTCCCTGACAATACATGTTTTCCTAAACATGTTTAGTTTTATTTCTTTCTCAAGGCTCAGGGGTGAGAAAATGGGAGGTGAGAAAAAATTAATAGGTCACTGATTGAAGAAAAAAAATTTAATTAAAAATATATACATCTATCTTCTGTTTCCCCTTACAAATTGTGAAAGAAGAAAAAGGATATCAAGGTTCTGCAATGTAAAAAGTGTGAGGTAAATTGGTTTTATATGTTCATCTGCACCCTATATGTACTCTGTGCTTACTCTTCTCATGAATGTCATATATATTTGTGGGAAAAGTTATGTAGGTATATGGGGGAACTGGTTTGTAGCTACTGTTTTTATCAAGTTTTCTCAAGTTGTTGTTTTGAAAAAAAATTATTTCATACAACCATACACAGAGAATAATTTAATGACAAACTATTAGAGGGTAACTTTTTTTCATGTTTGTAATCCTGGTGTCTTGCATAAGGAATGAGATCAGGAGAGGATTAATTAAATCAATTAAATTATGCCACCCAAAGTGACAAAATATTATGCCCTGGTACCTTAACCAGGTAAGAACACATCTCAGTGGAATCAATCAATATTTTTCCAATAGTATCATTTTAGAAACCTATGATTGAGCCACTGGATGAAATGGAAGTGATTTTGCAAAGGAAGAATGTTCAGATAATATGAGAACACTTATTATGTCATTCTATGGGTTATATTCAAACATGCTACTCACATAACTCAAAAGTGAAGCCAAGACCCAATTAAAATGCAATTAGGAAATATTGTATAAAAATATAAAAATACAATAAAATACAGATAATATTAGCGTATGGTTTTCTCAATCAATGATGCCTGAAAAGTTCCTTATTTATGGTGCAGTTGGCCCTTCTTTCTATCTGAGTTTTGTACTACTGGTCCACAAATATTAAACCAGACCAGAGAAGGAGGAGATTCAGAACTAAGGAAGTATCTACCTGTAGAGAACCTAGATCTGCACATGAGAACAAAGGAATTATTTGAAGAAAAAGGACAGTAATTGGGCTTCATGTGTGGTATGTTATTCTCTAGTCTTACCTTTCCAGAAGAAGGGCCTTTCAGATATACATCCTATTTTTTTGTGGATCAGTTTTTCCAGAAATTTGTTACGTATATAAAAGATGTTTCATACATGTTAGTTTAATTGAAGTGTGGAGAATAACACAATAACTGGAAAGACCCAATGGATATTTTTGTATGTGACAGCAAAAAAAGTGTACTTAGTTGGGAATCCAAGACACTAAGCTGTATCATGATGACTACCACTCATGATCAGTTGAAAGACCAAAAACTTTTTTAAATTTAAATAGTGACAAAAATTTCAAAATGCAAGTCACTCATTCAAGACAAGTATCTAGCACCAAAAAAAAAAAAGTGCGGGGAAGTAGGTTTTAATACCATTAAGTACTACTTTTTATATATAGTTCATGTATGGGCCAATCAATTAAGCATTCAACTAATAAACATTTATTATGTGACATCTACTATTTGTGAAGAACTGTGCTAAGCCCTGGGGACACAAAAAGGGGTAAAAAATAATACTTGTACTCAAGGGAAATTTGATGTCAACATGCAAACAAATATATAGAAATCAAGCTATATACCAGATAAATAGGAAGAAAGTAATAAGGGGAAGTGACAGAAATTAAGAAGAATTGGGGAAGACTTCCTATAGAAGGTAGGATTTTATTTGGAGTTTAAAAAAAGCCAGGAATGTCAGTCATCAGAGAAGAAAAATGAGAGTACCATTGCTGCAGAAAGAAGGAATAAGAGTTCCTGGAACAGTTAGGAGGCCACGATCACTGGATTGAAGAGTTCATGTTGAGGATTAAAGCATGAGAAGCCTGAAAAGGTAGGAGGAGCTAGGTTACAAGGGGTTTTAAATAATAAATGGAGTATTTTGTATTTGATCCTGAAGGCAATAGGAAGCCAGTAACATTTATTAAGGTGGGGGTGGGGTGGCAGGAAAGGGCCTTTGTTTTAAGAAAATCACTTTAGTGGCTGAATAGAAGATGGATTGGAGTAGAGAGAGTCTGTGGGTAGCAGCTCACCAGCAGCTATTGCAATGATATAGATGTGAGGTAATATGTGTCTGCACTAGAGTGCTGGCTGTATCAGAGAAAAGGTTATGCAAAGGGGAAATCAATAGGACTTGGCAATAGTTTGGATATGGGTAGGGAGAAATAGGGAAATCCAGAATTACTCATAGGTTACAAGCCTGAAGGACCTGAAAGTTGATGTTTCCCTCTACAGTAATAGGGAAGGGGGGGGGGAGATTTAGAGGGAGAGATAATGAATGGGTTTAAGATGTTTACTGGACATCCAATCTGAGATGTCTAAAAGAAGTAAGAAATTTTAGATGGAAGATCAGCAGAGTTTGTGCAGGAAAAGTAGATTTATGATCATCAGAATTCTGTTGTTCAGTCATCTCAGTTGTAACTGAATATGGGTGACTCCATTTGTTTTTTTTTTGGGGGGTTTTTTTTTGCAAATTAGGGGAGTGGTTTGCATTTCCTTTAGTTAATTTTACAGAAGAGAAAACCAAGGCAAACAGGTTAGGTGACTTGCCCAGGATCCCAAAGCTAGTATATGTCTGAAGCTGCATTTGAATTCATGTTTTCCTGACTCCAGGCATGGACTATATATCCACTGTGCCACCTAACTACCCTATCATCAGCATAAAGATGGTAATTTAATCCATGGGAAGTAATGAGATCACCAAGAGCTAGAAGAGAAGAGGGCCAGAAACAGAATCCTAAGGGACAGTCATGGCTAGAAAGCATGAGCTAGAAGAACACTTAGCAAAGGAGAGAAAGAAGGAACAGTGAGTTAAATAGAGGAGAACCAGAAGAAAATGATTTCCCAAAAACCAAGAGGGAAGAGATTCTCAAGGAGGAGAGAGTAATCAACAGCATCAAAAGCTGCAAAGTCAAAAAGAATGAGAAAAGGTCACTGCATTTGGCAACTAAGAGATTATTAGTAACTTTAAAGAGAGCAATTTCCATAGCATGATAATGTCAGAAGCTAGATTGTATAAATGTGAAAAATGATAAAGGCTTGTATAAATATATAAATTAGTATTTTAATTAAAGCCATGCTGATAGATAAAATCATTAGACCACGCGCTTGTAAGCATTCAAAACTGCCGCCTCCATTACTGTCTCTGGTTTCCTGGAAGCGCCTACTCACAAAAGAGCGAGCCTACTGGCAAAAGAGGCCACTCCCTCCTAACCCAGGAGATTTAAGCTCTCCCCTGTGTCAAGACTTCGGCCTCCCCAAGCCCCAAGACCGGAAACGGAAACCAGTTGGACCACGGGAAATGTAGTTTTGATACACTTCCCTTGTCCATAGAAATATATACACTTTTAGAATGGCATTCCCCAAATTTCACTTTTACAATTCCCCGTGAGGTCCGGCAAAAAAAAAGGTTAGTCCTTTTTTCTTTGCTGGACCTGTAAAAATAACAACTTCTAAATTTTTCAGGAATTTGGGGAGTAAAAGAAATAGATGAACAAATGGTTAAAATTAGCCGCATTGACAAAAAACCAATTCGGGGGGCAGTCCCCCACTGGCAGAACAGTGTACAATTAAAACAATACATACAACTCAATTTTAACTCCCCATAGTTCAATCAACTGCACCCCAAAGTTCAAAGTTTGGTCTTCATGGTACAGTGAAGGCTTTTCAGACATCTTCATATGTCCTCACCAAACAAGTTCGTCATCTGGATTCTGGGGAGATGGCAAGATCCTTCTTCTGAAATTATTCTCAAAAGAATTTAAACTTTACATTATAGATTACAAAACATACATTTTCTTCTAAGATTTATACAATTCCCCGTGAAATTACTCCTAAAAGAGTTAAATATACATATATTTTCACATTATCGAATTTTAAAAAACTTAACAGATATCCCCGTGAGGTAAATCTTAAACACACCTTTTTTTCTAAAAAAGGGTACCTCAGGTCAGCTAAGGATGGCAAAATATAAAGAATAAAATTCAAGAAAAAAGAAGAAAAAAATTAACTTGTGAATGAAATGTGCAAAAATCTGGGGAAAATAAACTTAGACCTTTGAATGAAGGTCTAATTAAAGTGAATTCAGCAGTGTGCAATTACCCATCCAGGGCCAGGACCTAAGGAAAATGTCTCTCTCTGATCTGACTTATCATCAGCTTTTTAGGGAAGTGAGCGAAATAAATAACCAATCTTAGGTGCTTTCTAGGAATCTAAGTCGAGGGGACCCACGTCCTCTAAAGTTTTAGAAAAGACTGGGACTCCAGGACTCAAAACCCAATTTCCAAGCCCTAAAGTATTGGCATAGAACTGTTGCAATTATGCAGATCTTAGTCAGTCAAGTCTCTGACCATGTGCTTTCTTTAGCACTATTAATGGCTTTTCATATTCCCTTCTGGAATCAGAGAGGCATTTAAATCACAGTCCTATAGGCTCAGGTATTTGCTGTAGAATCAGAAAAAGAATAAATAATGATTATATATGTACTTCCAGTACAAGATGAGAAAAAGGAATGCTCTAATTAAAAATGTTTTAAAAAGTCAAAAAAAAAAATATATATATATATAGCTTAGAATTAGAAGGGCTATGTTACCCAAAAATGAGACTTTCTGTGAGAGAAAGTGGGTTTTACAAAATAGCAGATTCACAATGCACATTCAAATAGAGTACCATTATTTCCAATAGCACATTTTAAAACAATAAACAGTGATGTTTAAAATCATATACTTGTTACAACTGTAAACCCTTGGCAAATGCTGTTATTGCTTCCATAGCAAAATGTGATATTTAAAAAAGAAACCTTCTGGTATAATCATCCTCAGATAAGAATATACAGGAGCTCCTTGACTCTCTGTATTTTAAAAAAAATCCTGGGTAGGAAATGCTTCTACCCATTTAAGGCAATAATATCTCTTATAATAAAATATATAAAAGCTTTATCCTTTAAGACAACAATTCTTAAGGATTTAAAGTAAAAGTTAAAAGGATCTCTTGTAAAATTACAAGGTAATATTCAAAGCATGGAAAACTTTCAAGGTTCTTTACAATTACCAAGACAGAATAAATTTTAAAGACATGTGCTCTATAAGATGTTCATAGGTGGTACATATAACCGCATTGTTTCTGATACAGTAAGCTTTAAGTAAATTAGGAAGTATAATAACATCATAAGCAGAAACTTCATTAGCGTAAAATGGTTTAGTGCAACAGGAAAATCAACGAAATAAGCAAGATTAATTAACAAAAGTAATTAGCAAAATACAGTAAGATACAGTCTTTTTAAAACAGAAATAAAGCTCATTCAGTTCCAAGGTTTCAAAAGGTTCACCCCTGGTTTCAATTTAAGGTTCTTTTGATTGAGTTCTGCTGAGTTTAAGGGTTTTTTTTTTTTCAAGTTCAAAGTTCTTCCCCTGAGTTCAGTTTTTAGTCACAAGCAAGTCTGAATAGGCCATTTGGCCCCATTAAGGGTAAACGCTAGGTCCACGTGGTGTCGGGTCATTGTGGAAAATCCCACATGTAGAGCTTGTGTGGGTGGCTAAATTAGGTCTTTAGAGAAACACGTGGAAGGCTAGAAATAGGGAAAAAGGGGGAATATACTACCCAAATGGTTTGCAGCAGAGCTGAAGCAGTCTCTGGAGGTCGAGATCTCGGCAAGTCAGGACTGGGTTCCTTCCCGGAAATCTCAGGAAAAACAGCTCGGGGTTCTAGAGTGGAATGATGGCTTGCAAGCTTTCGGCGAGGCAGGAATGGAGATCAAGTCAGGATTCAGGAGATCAGCAGCAGCAGAGACACACTGGCTGGGCTCCGGCATTTTAGTGTAAAGCCAAAAGCCCGAATCGGCTGGCCTGACCTCCCTCCCAAGGTGGCTTGGGCTGGACTGGCCAGCTGAGTCCCACTGGAGGCAAAAACGTGCTCTTGCTTTTAGCAAAAGCATGGCAAGGAAAGTCACTTTCCCTTTTAAAAAAGGTGCTCAAAAGAGCTGAGCCAGATGGCCAAAAAGCAGGCATGGCTATCATTAGGCTATCTGGAAGATTTAGAGTTCGAATTTCGACCTTCTGGTTCGCCAAATTATAAATATGAAAAATGATAAAGGCTTGTATAAATATATAAATTAGTATTTTAATTAAAGCCATGCTGATAGATAAAATCATTAGACCATGCTCTTGTAAGCATTCAAAACTGCCGCCTCCATTACTGTCTCTGGTTTCCTGGAAGCGCCTACTCGCAAAAGAGCGAGCCTACTGGCAAAAGAGGCCACTCCCTCCTAACCCAGGAGATTTAAGCTCTCCCCTGTGTCAAGATTTCGGCCTCCCCAAGCCCCAAGACCGGAAACGGAAACCAGTTGGACCACGGGAAATGTAGTTTTGATACATTTCCCTTGTCCATAGAAATATATACACTTTTAGAATGGCATTCCCCAAATTTCACTTTTACAACTGTAAGGGGTTAAAGAGAGTGAGAGGAGACAAAGTATTATAGAAGTCTAGACTAGAGGTCTTGTGCAAACCATCTTTGCATATGGCTAAAGTGAGGTAAGGAGTAGCTTATGGAAAATGAAGAGGTTGAGGAACTGAGTGGTTAGGGTATTTAGGAGAAATCAATAGGTGTGCTCTAATTCCCCTACTAGAAGGGCAGGAGTTGAGGAAGAGAGAAACTTTTGAACCAGGTATGAAACTTACTGAGGAAAGGTGAGTGACCTGGGAGTCTGTAGACAACAGCTACTAGGATTTTAATTGTGTGGTAGCTATGAGTAGCATGAACATCAAAGGAAGACAGGTTGATGACTGATCAATAAAGGGGGAGCAAGGAATATTCCAACTATTCCTGCCTTGACCAGTGAGCTGAAAATGAGTGAAATTGCAGTCAGTACTGAAAAGGATGGCCAAAGAAGCTGTGTCACCAAAGTGAAGCCAGGTTTCAGAAAGTTAGTAGATGCAAGGAGCAGGGGAGGAAAAGACTTAGAATGAAAGGAAGTAGGTTTGCCTATGGAAGAGGAATTTTTGAGGGTATAGTGAAGGAGCTGGATGAAGTCAGGTTAAGACTTTGGGGTGGGCAGGTTGATAGGGATGCGAATGCTGAGGAATTAGATGGTAAGAGGTTATGGAATGGGGTTTAGATAATGATCTAAAGGAGGTCAGTCACTGGGATGTGAAGGGTATGATCTGGTGTGATAATGTTCATCATTGTATGAAGGACACTTCCCCTCTACCCTTAAAAGACAGAATTAGAAGTTGAGAGGCTCGAAGTCAAAAGGTGGTTCCATACATGCAAGTCATGAGTTTAGGATGGCAGCAAAATGTGAAAGATGGCTTGAGCTGGTACAGATAGAAGTGGTTCTTTTAGGGAAATGGAAGATGTATCTCTCCTAACAGCCTCTTCTCAAGGGATAAGCTTCACTGAAGAATGTCAGACAAAGAAACAGATAAGAGCCAGCTGAGGAAAATATTTTATAAAAGTCACCAATGTCAACATTCTAGGGACAGAAATATATTTATTCAATCTATAAATATTTTAAATATAACATTTTGTTTTTCCAGTTACATGTAATGATAATTTTAACATTTATTTTTTAAAGCTTTGAGTACCAAATTCTCTCTCTTCCTCCTCTGCCCCTTGAGTGAGTAACCAGTTTATGTTAGGTTATATACATACAAACACACACAAAATGTTTTCTTATTGTTCATGTTATGGAAGAACTCATAAAACAAATAAACCAAAAAAAAAACCAACAACAACAACAACAACTACAGAAGAAATAAAGTGAAAAGTAATAGACTTCCATCTGAATTCTGACTCAGTTCTTTCTCTGGAGGTGGTTAGTATTTTCCATCCTAAGTCCTTTGGAACTGTCATCATTTTTTTCTGAGAATAGCAAAGCTATTCATAACTGATCATCATATAATATTGCTGTTGCTGTGAACAAAATTATTCTGGTTCTGCTCACTTGACTTTTGCATCAGTTCATATATATTTTCCTAGTTTTTTTCAATAATAATGCTATTTGTTATTCCTTATAACACAATAGTACTCTACCAATTGATGGACATCCCCATAATTTCTAGTTCTTTGCCTCCACAAAAACTGCTATAAACATTGGTGTACATATGTCTATTTTTCCCCCTTTGTTCTCTTTAGGATAAAGTCCTAATAGTTGAATTGTTAGATCAAAGGACATACGCAGTTTCATAGGCCTTTGGACATAGTTCCAAATTGCTCTCCAGAATGGAAAGATCAATTCACATATATACCATTAATGTCCAATTTTCTCACATTCCCCCCCAGCATTTATCATTTTACTTTTCTGTCATATTATAGCTGTGAGATACTTCAGAGTTGTTTTAATTTGCATTTCTTTAATCAATAAGGATTTGGAGTATTTTTTCTTTTGATTAAAGAAGACTGAATTCTTCTTCTATAAACTAGCAGTTCATATCTTTGGATAATTTGTCTATTGGACAATAATCTGTATTCTTATAAATTTGGCATAGTTCCCTATATATTTGAAAAATGAGGCATTTATGAGGGGAATTTTTATAAAAAAAATTTCTCTCTAACTTTTCACTTTCCTTCTAATTTTGGTTATAGTGCTTTTGTTTAATTTTTTTAATTTAATGATAAAAATTCTCAATTTTGCACTTCACATGTTCTCTCCCTTATTTGGTCACAAATTCTACCCTTATCCATAGATTTGAGAGATAAATAAATCCTTCCAAACCCCCACCCTCCACCATAGCGGACTCACATTTCCATTTGGTTTTACATGTATCATTGATCAAGACCTATTTCCATATTATTGATAGTTGCACTGGGGTGGTCATTTATAGTCAATATCCCCAATCATCCATCAGCCCATGTGTTCAAGCAGTTGTTTTTCTTCTGTGTTTCTACTTCCATAGTTCTTCCTCTGAATGTAGATTGCATTCTTTCTCATAAGACCCTCAGAATTGTCCTGGATCATAGCATTGCTGCTAGTAGAGAAGTCCATTACATTCAATTTTACCACAGTGTATCAGTCTCTGTGTATAATGTTCTCTTGGTTCTGCTCCTTTCATTCTGCATCAATTCCTGGATGTCATTCCAGTTGACATGGAATTCCTCCAGTTCCTTATTCCTTTGAGCATAATAGTATTCCATCACCAGCATATACCAGGATTTGTTCAGCCATTCCATCTATAAGCATTTATAAGACATCTACTATATACAGATATCTCCAACAGGGAAGGGAGGAGATAACAAAGTTCAGATAAGATAGAAGTCTTGCTTGTCCTCATGTATCTTTCTATCAATCAATCACACTTTCAAAATTCAGATTTATTTATTCTCTTGCCTTCTTAAAATAGCTAGAAAATATATGAAATAAATAATGTGGGATGAAAAGCATTCAAGTTTTACGGTTCAAATACTTATTAAGAGGTACTTTTTTATAAGTACCTTAGAGGAGCTTACTTTGGAGCTGGATTCAGCTCCTGCCTCAAGAACAAATTCTTACTCTGACCAAGTCATTTAACTTCTCTTTGCTACAGGCAACTCTCTAAATTATGAATAAAATGTTAACATTCTATAAAGGAGTTTCTTTCTCTAAGAATTCCCAATGTTAATGAAATAACAAGGTCTAGTACTATCTTCTAGATGGGTGGGGTGGAGGGGAGTATTGGTAGGCATAAGTCCTTTATTATGACTAATTAGAAACCTATACAGGTTACCAAAAATCTCTTTTGAATTTTAAAAACTTATACTTGATAGGGTTGAATATGCCCCTAAAGTATGTCATATAAATGCTTACAGAAGGTAATAATGGGAATAGTTTCACATAAATATATCACAGAATGATAAAGACCTAGTGGTCATAAACAAAATAAAAAACATTAGAAAGCATTTGGTCCAATGGCCACATCTTTGAATGTGAAAGTATTAGTTTTTAAGTTGCTAGGTCAGCAGTAAAGAATAATAGAGAAGAGCAATCCTATATACAAGCTTTTATCTGTGCCAATTGCTGGATAGGTTTAGAGATAATGGTGCATTTTACATATGGTAAATAGTACCATAGCCCAGTTGATGAAGAACTGGCAGTATGGGATTAATACTAAAAGCCCTGGAGGAAATGGAGAAGGCTGATGTTTCAGAGAAAAGCTAGTGCTCAGTCATCAGTGGGAGGTCAAGATCAAGTGCAAGAAATATAAAGTAAAGGAGGGAAACAGATATGCTGAATCCGAAGAAACAGAGAGGAACAAATATCAGTCACAAGCAGAAATGAAAGGG
Source organism: Gracilinanus agilis (assembly GCF_016433145.1). NCBI lineage: Eukaryota > Metazoa > Chordata > Mammalia > Didelphimorphia > Didelphidae > Gracilinanus > Gracilinanus agilis. Next base: position 478,954,352 of record NC_058130.1, read on the forward strand.
ATTGACAAGAAGACAAGAAAACTGACAGGGAAGAGCCAAGAGACAAGATCTCTTAAGTCTTAAGTACATGAAACTCCATCACAGTGGAGTTAAATTTTCTGAGAGTGCACTAGGGCATGAAGACTATGACTATCCTTACTGCTCTTAATAGGAGATTATAGGGAGAAAAATGATGACCTGACAAGTGTGTCCTAATATAATTAAGTTTTAAGGAAAAGTACTTTAATATGTAAAGATGATAACTGAAACAGGAGCAACTTGGGACCCACTGAAATTCTAAAAAATATACTTAGCAAAGATCTATGGTTAATGTTTTAAAAGCAAACAACAACAACAAAAAAATATTACTTTGTTCTAGAAAACTTTTAAGTTTTATTTAGCTAAAAGCTGGAATAAAAAAGAACCTAACAAATAAAAATGTAGTTTTATTAGGTATGGGAAATTATAATACGAGAAAAAGTGTAAATAATTTAAAACATCTTTTAAACCCAAGTACAATAGTCATTTCTTAGAAAGTTTAGAGTCCTTTGAAATATTTTGACAAGGAAAAAAAAGTACAAAGACTAGACTGTTTTAGGACTACACTAATCTATATCCTACAAACACAACTAAAGACAGTGAATGTAAAAAGATGTGGCATAAAATTAAAATATAAATACTTCCATATTTTAAGCATATTGTGATGCATAGAGAGCTATGAATCTTTGAGTTATATCAGCAATTTGCCTTTTATGTTGTGTTTTTATTAGCTTCTGTTAAGTTTAAAGAAATATAAAATAAGTTTAAAAAGTAATTTCTAACTTCAGTATTGCTTTTTGAAAATTATGATTTCCTAGAAATTATGAATTCTAAAAGCTTTTATATTTAAATAAAAGTAAAGAACGTTAACTATTCTATAGATGGTAAATGAAGAAAAATCTTTGTCCTTTTCTTGTCATCTAAAACCCAGATAATGTATTTTTAAAAAATGTTTATGAAGAAGCTTTAAAAAATTTCCTAGTTATTTTTTTCTATCTCTGGTATAATGGAAGAGCACTGGGTTTAAAGTCAAAAGGGAAGGGCATAAGCATTTGTATAGTGCCTACAATTGTCAGACACTGTGCTAAAAGCTGAATATAAATATTGTCTCATTTTCATCCCCACAACAACCTTTTGAGATAGATATTATTATTATCTCCATTTTGTGGTTGAGATTACTAAGGGAGATACAGGTTAAGTGACTTCCTCATTCACCCAGCTAGTAAATTTCTGAAGCTGAATTTGGACTCAAGTCATCCTGACTCCAGGTCCAACATTCTACTGTCATTGAATTGTTACTTTATGAGCTTATTTTAAAATTATATTCTGAGTGAATATTTCCTATTAAGGAGTAGACTACACAGTAGGGAAGGATGAAAGGGAATTCTTGGACTAGTCAGAAGGTAGTTAGGCAAGTATGAGGAGGGGAGGTGGAGTTATGGTAGGCAGAATCTTAGTGGTCTTCCTGACTTCTCCCCTGCTCTGAGGACTGCTCTTTTACACTCCCACCCATTGGTATATTTGCTCACCTCCAACTATACACACTCTTTATGGAATTCGGGATTAGGTAAAATATCAAGCCCAAGCCCAAATACTGCTGCACTGGAATCCCTTATTAAATTTCCAGAGATATACTTGGAATTTTTAAAACCACCAAAACCCCAGAGCTTCTGCTGGGGGGATGGGGTTCCACTGGGGTGCAAGAAAGAGTTCTTACCCTCACCCTCCAACACAGGCCAAGGAGCACTTGTATCAGTGACTATGTCTGCCTAAGGGACTGGTCACATTTGAACTCAGATCTTCTTGACCCAAGACTTGGGGCTCTATCCATTTTGCCACCTCCCTGTCCAGGCATAGCTACGAAAGTAATATTAATCCCTGCCCTCAAGGGGCTAACATTTTTCTAAAAATACAATACCTATATGGTCGGGAAATGGAACTTTGGTCTGAGCAGCCATAGAGATTAGGGATAGAACCATAGAGTAATATTCTGACACTCTCTTTCCAGCAGTCACAGTAATGTGTAACATTATTGTTTCTTGGACAAGAAGATAAAAGAAATGTGTTGAGTGGAAGATTTAGGGAAGATTGAAGAGGAATGAGTGGCAGCAGGGTCAAGATAGGAATATCTGGTGTCCAGGATGGGTGGCTAAATGGAATAAAATATGGAATCACCTTAATAGATAAAGGTAAATCAACCCTTACCTTGGGCTACCCCACTGTCCAAGCACAAATCTCAGGAAGTAGAGATTAAAAGCAGCATGGTATAGTGGCAAGAGCTCTGAGTTTTCCCCGAGTATCTTTCTATTATTTTGCTAGTTCCCCTGTGCTATAAGGGTTTCTCATGGGGCAGCTTGGTAGCTCAGTGGATTGAGAGCCAGGCCTAGAGATGGGAGGTCCTAGGTTCAAATGTGACCTCAGACACTTCCCAGCTGTGTGACCCTGGGAAAGTCACTTGATCCCCATTGCCTACCCTTACCACTCTTCTGCCTTGACTCCAAGACAAAAGGTAAGGGTTTAAAAAAAAATTAAAAAAAAAAAAAGAGTTCTCATGTGTGAGAACCACTCAGAGGTGGTTCATATAATTTCCATATACCACTAAGCTTCTAAAGTAATTTTAATTTAAATCACATTCTAAATATGTGATCATGACACCCTCTAATCAATAAACAATAATGACTTCCTATTGTTTCCAGGACTAAATATAAAATTTTCCATTTGGCCTTCATTATCTGGCCCATAACTACATTTTTGGTGTAGTTATACTTAACTCACTGCCCCATAGTCTATGATCCAGCAACACTGGCTGCCTTACTGTATCTCAAAAACTATCTTCCTTCTCCCAATTCTGTGTCTGTCCCTTATACTGGGAATGTTCTTTCTTGATCCCACTTTTGTCTCTACTTCCAGAATTCCCTGGTTTCTTTCAAGACTCAACTAGAATCCGTTATTCTACAAGAGGACTTCCTCAGTTCTCTCTTCTACCCCTATTTCTGCAAGATTACAACCAAATACCTGTATATATCTTGTATTTCCACAGTTGTATACATGATGCATCCCTCATTAGAACGTGAGTTCCTAGAGATCAGGGATTATTTTCATCTTTCTTTGCATTCCCAGAAGTTGGAAAAGTACCTGGAATGTAGTAAGTGCTTAATAAATATTTTTTTTTATTTTCTTTATTTATTGAATGAAAACTTAAGATCATAAAATTATATTATTGTAGGATTTAGACTTAATAAATATATAATGACTTGACTCCTGCTGCAAAGACAATGTCCTATACAGCCACTGTCTTTTCTTCTGGGTGTGAGCTGTCAATGATTCCAACATACTGATCCTTACCCAACTCATCATCCTTGGGAGAGAAGAAGCAGTTAATTGATTTAAAATGAAACTGAGATTTTGACTTCTTATCTTGGGAATGTCTTCATGAAGCTGCATATTCTGTAGTTCAACTGAGAAGTAGGACATTTTCAAGTGAATAATAATGTTTTCCTTTGGTGGAAAGATATCTCTCAGATAAATAAGAAAGGAGTGTTTATAATAAACCTTTTACATATATCATGTTAATCACTAGAGAGTCAGTGGAAAAATCCCATTAGTTCCCAGAAGAGAACATTTGAATAACTACTGGAGATCCTACAGGTAAGATAAGGTAGAAAAAAAGTGAACCCTGTTTCATCTGCTAAGACATTACCTATCTTCTTTTATAGCCTTCACCTCTTTGGAAATTACTATTTCTTAACATCCTTTTGCTTATATCTGCCTGGATGATTTATGTGTATAGGACTATCTAATTCAGGAGGAAAGCAAGCTCCGTATTGCTCTATTTGTCCCAATTCCCATTCTTTGACCATTAAATCAATTAAATATATATATATATATGTGTGTGTGTGTGTATATATATATATATATATCAACAAGTATTGTTTTGTTGTATTTAATGCTATTGTTAAAGTTATATTTGAGGTATCAAGCCTTATCTTTATATCCTTAGGGCCTATCAAAATGCCTTGTACATAATAGATACCTAACCAAGGCTTGGCAGATCCAACTGAATATATTCATTGGCCAAAGTTATGTTAAGCTGACTTTTGTATCCATTAGCACCCAAAGCAAGTTTTAACCTCAATATATAATAAAAATAGTAACACACTGTAAAATAAGATAATGTATTTTCCTTGATAGCAATGATTACTAAATAGAATTAATATATTAAATTACTATACTAATATAATGCCACTATTAAGGTCATATTAAAGTAAGGGAAAATCAAAATTCCTCACATGTATTAAAGATCTGGCATCTTCTAAAACAGCAACTAGGAAAAGAGGATCTCATTTTCTTTAGAATATTAATTAGGCAAATTAAAGAGACATAGCAAATGTATTGTGTACACTACTATAGTAATTCTAGTAGACTGGAGTAAAATATTCAACAATAAAATTAGGGCAGTACCAGGCAGAAAATATTTGAAACACAGGAACTAATGGCACTTAAAGGATATCTCATCACAAAGTAGTCCAATTGTCAGACCCCATTATGCTCACAAACATTTGCAAGGAAAAGGAAACCTTTCCAGCAATGCTGAATTCCCTTCCCCTTATATTACCAGGTCATGCTGTTATGAAGAATTCTATTAAAGAAGAGTGAAGTTTAAGATAATGCCATGTTTTAAGCATAGCAATAGTGGTAAAGAAGTATTTCCTGGAGTGTGTCGCTCTTCCTAACCACTGGCTCCAATTATACTTTTAAAAGAAGGTTTAAGAGGTGAATGAAAAAATGACTTACTAAATAGTTGAATTTGTGCCTAAAATGGATATAAGATTCAAGAAGTGTCAGTTTTTTAGGCTGTCGGTTGGGGATAGGGGACAGTAAATAAGGGAAGTGAAAGGAAGGATTTTCTTCCTTCTACTATATAACCATGCAACTGTGTTGGGCACCAACAATGTAATCCTCCAAAACAAGATGCATAGTATCAGAGAAAGAGCATGATGACAGAAAGGGCTTTGTAATATTGGAGACAAGCCAAATTAAGTCACAACACTGTCAGATACAGGCTATTAGAGATCTTGATCAACATTTAGGATCATAGGATTATTATTGTTCTAGAGTTGAATCTAGTCCAACCCCCTTATTCTGTAGAAGGAAAAACTGAGGCCCAAGTAGATTGTATGATGTATCTATGGTTGTATAGATTGTAAGCATCTGAGTCATTGTTAAGACATTTTTCAGTCATGTCTGACTCTTTGTAACCTCATTTGGGGTTCTTGGCAAAAATACTAATGTGGTTTACCAGACCCTTCTCCAGCTCATTTTACAGGTCAGGAAACTAAAACAAAGTGAAGTAATTTGCCCAGAACTACACTGCAAGCAAGTATCTGGGGCCAAATTTGAATTCAGGCAGATTAGTCTTCCCAATTCTAAACCTGGTACTTTAACTACTGTGCAACTAACATGCCTCATGTAAGAGACCAAACAGCTCATCTATCTGCTGCCTATTTTCTCTAGTTATTTTCCAATATTGTACAGATGTGAAATCAATTAGTTTTCATCCTCCTTACTGTTCAAATTTCTATGCTGTGCCAGTCAAAAAATGGCAGTCCTCCCCAGAGATTGCCAATACCCTCGCTGGGACATTGTTTTATTCTCGGTAGCCAACAATGTTATAGATGTAGGGGATGTAGCAGACACAGATCATAAGTCTTGGAGCTTCTCGCATATCTGGCACTTACATTGCAGCTAACTGGGAAGATCCCACTGGAAGACACTATTAGCCATCTTCCACCTTCTCTGCAAGTCTTTTAGTCATTGGTCTACAACCACATTGGTCACCCTCTTCAAATATATAACACCCACTTCTTTGAGGAGAGTCTTCAATTGTCTTTGGATCTATCCCACACCCACATCTGTAGGGGAAGTTGCTTCCCCCAGAATAGGGAAGCAACAGTGGCTTTCTGGGTAAAGATATCCCTATTAAAAAGATAAATTCATCAGTGATCTCTTAGGACTAAAAGTTTTTCAAAAGTGTTAAGAGATTGAACCAAATAATAGCAATGGACCTTTTAAGCTCTAAATAAGGGTCTGTAACTCTGAAAATATGTAAAAACTAAAAGACATGCCTCAGATTTCTATAATGAAACAAAACACATAATATGATAAACATGAGAAAAATTATTCCTACTGTCACTAATGTTGCATGGATGTTGAAAAATCAAGGGGCTCTTACATACATTAAGAAAACCTTATGAAGTGTTACTCTTTGGAAATGGGCAACATTCTTTAGCTTGTCAGCAGATTCTATGATCAAGGATAGGTACAGTTGCTGAGTAGGATGACTGCAGCCTAATCTTTAATTCTAATTACTCCCATGAGCCTTCTAAGTGCTTCCTTCAGCTATCTGCTCAGATCTGGCCAATTCTTGCTTGAGCATTCTGAGGAAAAATATCATCTCAGAATATTGACTCCAATCAAAAAAAGAAAAATTTAATATTTTAGAAAATAGACATAGAAATATACACAGTCTGTTTCTCCCTAAAAAACTGTATAATAAAGAAAATTATATACCTTTCTTCAATTATTCTTAATGACTATTAACTGATATTAATAATAATCTTTTTTGGCCACTTATACTCTTCAAAATGTATAACAAGCAGTCTCCCATCTCCATAAATTCATATCACTTAGTTTATACTATTGAAATTCAACTTTTAATGCCTTATTTTAACTCTGATTGCATGTATATGTATGTATGTGTGTGTATGTTTTCCCTACTAAAGTGTAAGCTTCTTATAGACACAGACTATGCCTCAAATTCTTATCTCACATCCCTCTAAGAGTCTAATATAGGAGTATTCTTGCTCATTATAGGAGCTCAATAGCAATTTACTGAAGAACACTGTGAAGTAGATATTTCCATTTGCTGAATAAGTAAAATCTTGCTTCAAATTCAACTATGTAGTCAAATGACAACCGTCATAACAATTTCTTAAGTTAAGTCCTACTTCTTATAATCTCAGTTAACTCAGTATGATAAAAAAATTGGATAAATATTTCTCTTCTACATTCCCAGTGTTATAGAAAAATTTCTCTCTCTCTTCACATATATACATATATATGTGTATATATATATATACACATATATGTAATATTTTCCCACTGTTGAATTCTTTCATTTCTTGACTATCCTACACATCATTATATATATTTAAATATAAATCTATATATACCATCAATACATAAATAACCCATCTTAAAGTTTACAGAGCTCTTTCCTCATTTCATTCCTATGAGGTAGACAGTGCTAGTTTTATTGTTTCCATTTTACAGATAAGCACTCTGTAGCTCACAGGAGTAGCAGAGTTCCATAAAGTCTTGCAGCTAGTAAATGTGGAATTTAAGATAATCTATTCTGGACCAGGTCTAAATTAGGTCAGTCAAGTGATTCAGGCTCAGGATCAGAATGCTATAAAACATTAATGGATTATAAAGAACCAATAAAAATTATTTTACTTTAGATTAAGAAAGATAAAATTTAGATAAGCTTTACTCTCACCTGTCTTCATATTCATCTTACCAATTAACATATTTGATCAGAAAGGGACTCCAATAGAGCACAGGGAAGTCCATTAATCCAACTCCAAACAGGATAGGCCCTTTATGGCTTGGCAGCAAGGAATCCAATTCACTGATAAATTTTGAGAATAGTCTTTGCACCCCCTTTTATTCATATCCCCAATTCATAGGCTAGTGGGGAATTTGGATTACTCCTTGCTCTTCATTGCCATTTCTACATTCTCCTTCTAATGTCATCAGTGAGTAACTCTTTCCCCTTTGAGGTTCATTCAATCTATTTTTATCACCCAATTATGAGCCTCCACAACATAGACAACCCCTTTCTCTCCTTAATGAGTTCAGTGCAGTGTCATAGTCTTTTTCTCTATGGGGCTTCATGTCTCAACATGCATATTTGTTCTTCCTCAATTGCCCTAACTTTCCAATTCTTCAACTTGCTCATTTTCCATGACCTATTTACTACTCCTCCACCTTACCTACTGACATACAGAGTTGATCATACCCTTGATCTTGCCATCACCAAAAAGTGTTCCACATCCATGTTCATGAATTCTGAATTTTTTTCTGAAATAATTTGTCATCAGTATATATCTTCCTTCTGTCCTACAACTCCAAATCCTGTAGTTTGTCCTCATGCACAAATATTAATCCCTCCACTTTTTAGTTCTTTCCCAGAACATCACATCTGCACGCAATGACTATATTTTCTTCCCTCACCTATCTACTTGCCCAATTCTAATTTCTCTCCCAACCTTTAGTCTCACACTTTCAATTGCCTACCAGACATCTTTAATTGGATGTTCCTTAGACATCATAAGCTAAAAAATGCCTAAAAATGAAATCATTACCTAATCCTTAAAAAACTTCCCTCTTCCAAATTCACTATTATTGTTGTTCCCCTCAACCAGTGAAAAACTATACATAGCCTCCCAAGAAGACACTTTTATTTTTTTCATTTAAATGTATTATTTGTTACATTAAAATACCCTCTCTCCTTCCCTTTCCTCCACTGAGGAAGCCTTAATTTGACAAAATAAATGTATGATTAAAACTATGTCTTTGCCGAGGTACTACTAAACTCTCAGTCACTCAGGCTTGTGAACCTAAGTATCACTCTAGTATCTTCCATGATTTCCTTCAAGTCTCAGCTAAAGCCCCACCTTCTAAAGGAAGTATTTCTCAATCTCTCTTCTTAATTATATTATCTTCCATCCATTAATTACTTCCAATTGACCCCATTCATAGCTTCGAAAGTCCTTCCTAACCTGGTCCCTTACTACCTTTCCAGTTTCTTACATCTTATCTCCAACCCCCATGCTCTGTGATTCAGTGACTTTGGCCTCCTTGCTGTTCCTTAAAGATGACATGCCTTCTCTAGATTCGAAGCATTTTCAGTGGCTGTCCCTCCAGCCTAAAACTCTTTGAGATAAGATCTGTCAATTGTGACACTCATATTCCCCTATCCTTGCTTTTATAATGTACCCTAAATAATGTTTAAAATGATAATGTGAAATATGATGTTTTTCAAGAACAAAATATAGCTACATACTAAATTCTTAACCAAAATGCAATTGTCTAGCTAATCTAGAAGATGGCATCATTAATTTCCTCTAAACTGATATTATATTATCAAGGGCATAGATTAACTATAAAAACAAATTAATGGAATGAGATTAAATATGTAAGCAAAAATCCAAAGAAAATTATTTAAAATATGAATAAACAATAAAGATTATATCTCAACCACCCTGGCAAGCTAGAAATACTCCCAAGCACGTACATATGTATGTATATAAAAAAAAGAAGAAGAAAAAGATCTTGGGTTAAAAGTAAATCTCTTCCTAACCATACATGTATATGCATTTGCATAAGCGCATATACATATGTAATGTGCTTATATGTGTATATAAATATATAATGTTAAAGGGGAATTGAGAAAGAGAGAAAGCTTTTTTTTTAATTTTTGCTAGTATTCAGTTCATATTATAGTAAAAGAATATGTCATCCACCAAGAAAATTAGACAAGCCATGACAACAAATTTGCTACTTCTAGGATCCTTTGCTTGGCATTTACAGTTCTTCATCCTTTTCTATTGTTCTAGCCTTCTTACTCATTACTTAGTTCTCTCCACATACTCTGCATTCAAGGAACACTGGTTTCTAATACCTGCCGTTCAATGTCTTGTCCCTGTGCCTTTGCCCTGCTTTCCCAGAGCCCTATTATGTTTTCCCTCCTTTCCTCTGACTCTTACAGAGTTTTTAATTTCCTCTAAGACTCACCTGTAAAGCCAGCTCTTCCAGGAGGCCTTCTATAGTTTCTCTAAAAGCTAGTTCTAGTCCCTCTGAGGTTACCTTTCAACTTTTCTGCATGCATATTGCATGTACCAATTTATATACAAGGTGTTTCCCCATTAGAATATAAGCTCATTGATCATAAGGACTATTTTTCTTTTTCTTTGTATCTCTAGAACTTGATATAGTGCCTGACATACAGCATGGCTTACTAAATGCTTATTGATTTATATTATATACAGTATGTTGTTATATATATATATGTATATGTATATATGTGTGTGTATACAAACACATAAATATGTGTACATATATATGTATGCATATATTTATTACTTTTTAAAGACTCTTCAAAAAAAGCAAAGCCAGCAAGTATTTATTGAACATTTACTATGTGCCAGGCTCAGCACGAAGAAGCACTGCAGATAGAAAGAAACACAAAAAATTTCCTTTTCCCCTGAGAGTACACATTCTAATTGAGAAGGCAAAATAGAGGCAACTAGGTATGTATAAAATACACACAGGATAGATGAGAAATAATATCACAGAGGAGAGTAATAGTAGCTGGAGTTCCAGAAAGGGCCTCCTGCAGAAGGCAGGATCTGTGCAGAGCCTGAAGCAAGCCAGGAAAAGAAGGAGCAGAGAGTAATGGAAGAAGGACAGCATTTGAGACATGGAGGGAACCACTACCTCAGGAGGAAGACATGGGATGGAGTATCGTTTAATGAGAACAGCAAATAGGCCAACATAAGAAGACAAGAAAGATATGAAAGGGTCATATTATGAAGAGCTTTAAATTCCAGGGAATGGACCTTAGATTTGATCCTGAATGTAATAAGGAAGCACTAGAGTTTATTGAGTGGAGGGAGAGTATGGTCAGCCCTGTGCTATAAAAAAATCACTTTGGCAGCTGAGTGAAAAATTGATTGGAGAGGGGAGAGACTTAGGGTAGAAAGACTAATTAGGAGGCTCCTGCAATGGTCCAGGCGAGACAATAAAAGGGAATATTGAAGCATTTCTTTTTAATGAACAGAGAGAACAAAAGGTAGACCAGAAAAAATCAGAGACAATCGGGGCAGCTTTGAAAGTTACTTGTTGAGTTCATTACATATTTTAAAAGAAAGCAATCTGTACATGACAGACATTTGCAGTTTTAGGTTCAATCCTCTTGTTCTATTCTACTGTGTATAAGAAAATGCTCCTTTTAATTCATGTTTGTTAAATCTTATTTTTTTTAAAGTAGTCCCAGTGAGTGATGATGAAAGCCTGGACTTTTGGAAGGCTGTGTGACTAAAGACAGAGAGATATCTATAAAAGATGCGGTGGTAAAAAGAGCAAACTTTGGGAATAGGAAATAAATCAATTGCAAACCCCAAATGACTAAATAAATAGAAAAGAAAAGCCTAAGAAAATATCATCCCAAGTACTGATGCTGCATAAGTTGTGCTGCTTTGCACGTGTCTTTCTCTCCTCTAGAAGCAATACATTCCCAAGGTTGCACTGATCACCTAATCGCTCTGGTGTCACAGAGCAACTGCATATTAGGTAAGTCTCAAAAAGGCAGGAATGAAACAATGACTTTCTATTCCTGTGCAAGCAGGTACTACAAGTCAGCAGATGGCTCCCATTCATTTGCTATTTATCACTTCTGCCAATCAACTCACTTTTTCTGGTGTTTCATGCAAAGAGAATTTGTCCATGACCAAATCACCTAAAACAATCTTACCCTTGCAGCTATGGGTGTTCAGCCCCATCTTCTATGGAGATGAGAGTTGTGTGAGACCTAATCCCAGACTGCTGCCAGAAATCAAGAGAGGTATCTGTCCTCCAGGCGAGTAGAGCCTTCTTCTGAACTTTGCTGGTCTACATATGCTGTTGAGGATTGTGGATTAGGGAAAAGATCTTGTGTTTGTAAAGCCCTCAACAAGTTGATAGCCTTCCCCTCTTTCTCACTCTCAGTATCTAACTCATTTGCCAATTTTTGCAAATTCTATCTCCCCAAAATATCTTAAAACTGTCTCCTTTCAGCCACTTAAACAATTTCCCTGGTAGTTCAAGGTCTTTATCACTTCTCATGGAGAGTATTACAATAGCCTGCTTATTAGTCTCTAACTTCAGTTTATTTTATTATCTTCTGCACAAATGCCTAAATAATCTCCCTAAAGCCTGGTTCCCACCATGTTAATAGTCAATGAGCTTTGGCTCACATCCTACAGATTGAGACAGAATAATCTAGGACCTTCCTCATTTAAGAACAGATAGGAAAAAAAAACACAAAAACTAACCACTTGTGACAGTAAGTTGTTTTTTTTAATTCATAAGTAATGAATTAAAATAAAAATCAAATTTAAATATTTAGCATGTGTAGTCAAAACTTAGATGCACATCAACTAGTAATATACATATTAAGTTAGAAAACCAAATTTTTAAAAACTACATTCTTTTAAAATGAGTTTTAAAATAGTGACTGTTTAATCATCTACTTTTTATTTTATCTGTACTAAGAATATCCCTTCTGCCACACTTGTTATATATGGGTGAATAATTTTTTAAGCGAATTTTTTCTATAAAAGAGCATCTGCATGTCAGATAACATTTCACTATGCTACAAATCATGTAGATAGTCTAATACTACTCACAAAGGCAACAATATCAGTTAAATAAAAGTTTTAAATTAAGAATAAAGGCTTTGGCATATTACAATTTCTAATTTACCAGAAGATAATTATTAAGTAGATACTTTCAAAAAGAAAAGGAAAAAGGAATTATCACTAGGCAACATTAGTTCTCAATCCAAGTTTTTTTTTTTTGTTTGTTTTTGTTTTTGGCTAGAATAACTAGACATTTAAAGGAAAAAATATGACATTTTATTTTGATTTTTTTAGTTATTTTTGACAAAATCTTTCATGCAAGATAGCATGGGAGTAAATAATGCTCATGGCAAAAAAATCAATGCAGTTAGGGTAGGAAGATTTGCATTTCAATCTGGGCACTGCTGCATAGAAGCAGTATGAAATTTAACAAATCATTTTATCTGAATCCTTCAATTTCCTCATTTATAAAAGAAGGAATCTTTATCTTCCCTTACTTATGTCAAAAGGGTTTATGTGAGACCTAAATAAGGTAATGAATACAAATGTATGCTTAATAAATGCTAATTGAGTATGTTTTTAACCTTGTCCACCAGAGAAAAAAGGTAAAGATAAGCCATATTGGAGTGAGAGATTTATAACTAGTTGAAGAACTTCACCCAAAAAATTAAAATTATTCTAAATTTAAAATGAATTTTCAAAAAATGTGGCACAAGGCTCTGAGATTGGTGCTATCTTATTTCTGTGAATAATTTGTATAAAGACATAGTAGTCCTGCTTTATCAATTTTCAAATATCCCTATGTAGCAAAAATATTATTTAAAAGTTGATAAAGAGCAAAAGGAACAGAACCCAGAGAACATTGAACACAAAGACTGATAGATAGTGGCACAATCGAACTTAACAGACTTCTCTACTAGCATCAATGCAATGATTCAGGACAATACAGAGGAATTTATGAGAAAGGACGCTATCCATTTCCAGAGAAAGAACTGTGGAAGTAGAAACACAGAAGATGGCAGAGTAATCCTCAGCAGCTCTGTGCCAACATGAGAATCCGCTTGCGCCAAAATTAAAATATTGTCACAAAACAAATATAAGAGTGAAAGAACCAACAAGAAGACAGAGTGAAACAACTTTCAAGAAAAGAAAAACCCAAAAGGTAGGTAATACATATCTGGGATACTGGGGTGAGAGGAGAGCAGAGCTAGCAAGAAGCTATAGCAAAAAGGGAAGAGCAAGTCAAGAGAGAGCCACACCCCACACCCACTCCACATCTGCTATCTGAGGTTTGAGAACCTAGGCCCAGGCCAACATCCAGACCCTGAGACCCTGTCTGAGCAAATAGAGGTACAAGCCAACCCACACTCCTTGAAATGTCAAACCTGTAGGGAAGTCTGGAGCCCCAGCCCAGGGAATTCTAGTCTGGACTTGGGACAAGGACTTAATTCAAACTTTGGCTGATAGTACTAAGTTCTAAATACTGATCTTTTTGCCTGAAGCTCAGGATAGAGCTCCAAAGATTCAGGGCAATCAAGGGTGTGCCTAATTGTATTAAGTGAGACCAAAAACTTGAGACTAATCCTAAGGCTAGAATTTGACCAGGCCCTGGTCAAATTTAAATGATCACTCCATTGCAAATATTAATAATATGGAAATAGATTTTGAACAATGATACATGATAACTCAGTAGAATGGTTCTTCTGCTCTGGGAAGGGGGAGGGAAAAAGCATGAATCATGTAACCATGGAAAAATATTTTTAATTAATTAATTAATTTAAAAATATTATTCAAAGGCTTTATGTGCTAGAAAATATTCATTCATTCAACTAATATTTATTAAACTGTCAATATGCCGAAGGGATCCTGTCATCTTTACCCTAAGTTAGTGGGAATAAATGCAAAAGGTCCTGCAGTTAGTCATTGTTTTTAAATTATTATGATGTAACTTAGAAATTAATGTACAGAAAAATGAGATTTTAATTAACCAAAAACTCAACATAAGCCTACATTGTAACACAGCTACAAAATAAACTAAGGCAATATTAAGTTGCATCTTAAAAAATACAAATATGTAGACAAAGGAAAACAACTCCCTTTTTCTCTCAGTCAATTAATTCATATTTTTAGTTTGCATTTATATCTCTGTGCCATATTTTTTAAACCCTTACCTTCTGTCTTGGAGTCAATACTGTATATTGGCTCCAAGGCAGAAGAGGGTAAGGGCTAGGCAATGGGGGTTACGTGACCTGCCCAGGGTCACACAGCTGGGAAGTGTCTGAGGTCATATTTGAACTTAGGACCTCCTGTCTCTAGGTCTGGCTCTCAGTCCAATGAGCTACCTAGCTGCCCCCTCTGTGCCGTATTTTAAGAAAGACATTGATGACCCGGACTGTGTTCAGATGAAGGTGACTGATCAACCTAGTTAAATAACAACAAACAACTTATATACATATGACACCTTAAGATTTACAAATGATTTTATAAACATTATTTCACTTGATGATCATGTGGGCCTAAGGTAGAAAATGAAGGTATAATTACCCCATTTTAAATTTGGAAAATGAAGACTAAAAGAGGCAAAATAATTTATTCACTCATATTTTTACTTGGCAAATATTAGAATCAGGATTCAAACTCGTTTCTCCGAACCTTAGGATCCAATACTCTTTGAAACATATCACTCAACTTTTCAAAATGGAAAAGATCTGAAATCATTTCATCTAAAGAATGGATACATAAACTAGAACATTTTGGCCAGGAAGAGACATAAGTGAGTGGATATGTGGTACTTATCTACAAACATCTAAAGAGTTAAAATGTGAAAAAGTAGAGTAAACTCATTCTATAACTACAGAAGAACTCAATATGTATCAGTGATTTTTACAAATGGAATAGCTACTTCAAAAAGTTGTAAAATCTCCCTCAATGCAAGTGTTCAATTAAAGAAATATTAGAAATAGATATTTCAAACAAAGATCTTTCACACTGTTGATTGAAAATTATTACCAATAGGAGGCATTGTGGGCCCTCTATAATCCTCGACTTAGGAAAGCTAGACTATAGTTCTTAAGAGGATTAATAATCAGCTGTTAATCAATTAACACTGGAATAAAAACAGAAAGTTCACTTAGTCATAGAAGTGTAAGATGGTAAGACTAACTTACATCATCCAAAATAAAACTGGGTAACATTGCATTTGTTGTTGTTCAGTCATTTTAGTCATACATGACTTTGTGACCCCATTTGTTGTTTCCTTGGTAAAGATATCAGAGTTCCTTCTCCAGTTTATTTTACAGATGAGAAAACTGAGGCAAAGAGAGTCAAGTGACTTGACTTCACACAATTTATAAGCCCGAGACCAGATTTGAACTCAGAAAAATAAATCTTCCTGGTTCCAGGGCCAGCACACTATCCACTGTACCATAAGGCTGCTCTATTACACATGTAGCTTTTTGATAATGGCAATACTTACCCATGCAATGAATATTTTGCATTTAATTGTGTTCATTTTTGCATATTTCAACTAATATATGTTCCCATTTTATTATCTTTTTTCTCTCTGAGTAGAATAACTAGATAGAGGGAAATCCAAAGAAATGGCGGGTTCTCTCCACAACTTTCCTTTAGGATGTCTGTTTATGCACAGACACAAAAATATAACATGCTATTTCATGAGCTAAGCATTTCCAGCAAATTGAATTTTGCTTCTCTCACAGAGAGGCCAGGAATTAAATAAAGAGAGATGTAAATGTAAAGTTAGTCAGAGTCCTATCTCTGCCTAAATAGGAATTTTCTTAATTGGTGGCTTGGAATAATTGTAACAAATCATAACTTTGTCTAAAATAAATTCCCTAAAGCAAAAGAGAGAACCACATGGGCTCTCGGGGCCATTTTAATTGCCAACAGGCTTAAAATGAGCTAATTACTCTATTAGTATATTATACAGGAAGGGACCTTTCCAACTAGAAGTGTGCATGATTTGAATAATGATGAACAAGAGCTAGTATATAAATTTCAGCATATCCCATATACATCTCAAACTAAATGGGTTAAAAACAAGAATCCTCTTTCCCCTCAACTCCATCCCACCTCCATCTAAAACTTCTGTATAACTGTCCAGGGCACCTCCACACTCCCATTTATCCAGACTCACAATCCAGGAATCATCCTTCACTCTCACTTACCCTACATATTGAATTTGTTTGCCTAATCCTGTTATTTCCATCATTTCTTCTATAAACCTCCTTCTCTCCACTCATACAACTTCCACTTGAGTCCAAGCTCTCATCACCTCTCACCTGCACTCTCACAATAGCCCTCCCAGTCCACCTGTCTCTAGTTTCTCATCACTCACACTGATATTCCACCCAATTGCCAAGATCACCTCTCTAAAAATCAAACAAGAAATATAAAGTATTTTTGCCATTTAAAGTGTTTCATGTATGAGTCCCTTCTAATTGTCCCATTTTCTTGTACTCTAGTCCCCTCTATGAGCTTTTCGATTCTGCAATACTAACCTGCTGACTGTTATTTGAACCTAACATTCTATCCCAAATCCCCTGCCTTTGCACTGGTGGTCCCCCATGTCTGAGATGCTCTGTCTGCTCATCTCCAGCCCTTCACTTCCTTGGTTCCACCTAAAGACTAAGCTCATATTCCACTTTCTGCAGGCATTTCTTGGTCCTCCTATGCTGCTAGTGCGTTCCCCTCAGAAATTAGCTTCTATCTAATCTGTATGTAACTGGTATTTTTCTATGTATTCACATGTTGTATTCTCTATTAGAATGTAAGCTCCTTGAGGACAAGGTCTGTTTTGTGCTTTTGTATCCCTATGCCAGCATATACAAAGTTAGCATTTAATAAATACTGATCAACTTGGTAATTCCATTTTATATAAATATATGCGTCACATACATATATATTTTCTTAAATTAAACCTATTAAAAGAATAACATGCTTTCTTGATACAGTTGTTATATGATGAGAATACAATCTTATTTTTTGGTGGTGGTGGTTCAATTGTATACAGTTCTACTTGATGTCATGGATGTTGTCCGGCTTTTCTTGGCAAAGATACTGGTGGTTTGCCATTTTCTTCTACAGTGTATCCCCATTTTACATATGAGAAACTGAGGCAAATAGAGGTGATTTGTCCAGGGTCACGCAACTATTACGTGTCTGAGGCTAGATTTGAACTTGGGTCTTCCTGACTTCAGACCCAACACTCTATACTGAGACATCTAGCTTCCATTGTGATTTGTTAATTTCCAATTACTTGAAAGGCAGGAATCATGTAAGTACAAAATAGAGAGATCATTTAATAAGTTTTACAACAGCTCATATTTATCTAACACTTTATAACTTATAAAGTGCTTAATATAAATTATGTATTGATAATAGTTTTATGAAATAGTTCCTAGAAGTATCATTATCCCCATTTTATTGATAAGGAAACTAAAGCTCCCAGATGTTAGGTTTCTTGCCCAATGTTACAAAACTTGTAATGATATAAATCCTTTTTTGTCTTTTCATGGCATTATCTGCTTGACCATCGAAAATCTATAATCCTTATATTATAATAGTTATTATATTGAGGTCAGCTTTATTTTTCAATTTTTTAATCCAAATGTGGTTTGAAAAATGTGTAATGAATACAGGTATTTGTACAAATTCACAGTAAAGAGCCTTCAAGATAAAACAACATTTTTTAAAAGTTCAAGTAAGTTTTTCTAGAGGAAATTTCAAAAAATTGAAAAAAATTCATCAATCATCCATGTATCTACATAGCAACTTTCATCTCATAAGGTAGGTACATCTTGGTACAAACTTTTCATCCATATTCTAAACTACCTACTTTGATGCTGCTGTTTCACTGCTTTAAAGCAGAATGTTAGATTTGTAGTTTTTGTTTAGACTTCAACTTCTTTTCTTCTATAGTAAATAATTTTCATGCTGAAGGTAGTAATTGATGTCTTTATTTACCATAAGGTTTTTTTTTACCATAAAATGTCTTTATAAAAAATTTACCATAAAATTTGGCTTGTGTATTCATCCTGCCAAATAGTCCTAACATTATCTCTTATTTCAAAGTACTCAAAATGATAATATAATGTTACCTCTATACCTCTTTTCCTCTGCTATCCCCATTTTACATTGCTCTTTAAGAAACACTATTGTAAATATTTGCGTTCCCAGCACTTAAGTAGCACAGTGATACCAAGCCTTTAGTAAATGCTTCTGATATTCAAATGAAACTGAATTTTTAAAAATCTCAAGAGGATCACAAATCATTTATATCATTAACCCTTCTGTTAAGGTTGTTGTTCTCCAGTTGTTTTATTCACATCCAACTCTTCATGACTCTGTTTCAAGTTTCCTTGGCAAAGATACTAGATTGGTGTGCCATAAAATTTGTACAAATACCTGGAGAGCCATCTCTAGCTCATTTTTTACAGATGAGGAAACTAGGTCAAAGATAAATGATTTGCCCACAGTCATACAATTAAAAAGTCCGATCTGGATTTGAACTTAAGAACATAAGTCTTTCTGACTCTTGGCTTAGCACTCTTATCTATTGTGCCATCTAGCTGCCCTTTTGTTAGGTTAGGTTTCCATAACCTTTCTTCTAGCATAGATCCCTTGGGCAAATTGTTGAAGCATTCTCAGAATAATGTTCATAAATAAATTAATAAATATACAGGATTACATAGAAAAGCAATTATACTCAAATATAGTTAACTACATATTTTTTTAAGACTAGGTTAAGAACTTCTGTCCTAAGACATGTTCTAGTGAAACTGTCAAACCAATATGGATTACACTTTTACCTGGCTTTATGTATACTGGTTCATTCAATGTTGGACACTACTGGTAACCATCAACCAATAGAAAAGCATTTGTTAAGCACCTTCTATGTGCCAGGAATAGCGATGATGATAATAAAATTCTTAAAATTTATATAATGCTTTCAGATTTGCAAAGCACTTTATATGTTACCTCACATGATCCTCATGTCCCTGCAATATAGGTGCTATTATTACTATCATTTTACAGATGAAGAAAATCTGAGGGAGGGAAGACATGGACTCTTTCTTCCAGACTTTAAGTCATTAATTTAATTAGTATCTTTTAAGCATTTGTTATTCATTACACACTGAAGATTCTGAGGGGAAAATATGGCCCTGCCTTCAAAGAGCTTATAGTCCATTAATTAGAAGCAACAAAAATGCAAATAAAGAAATAAAAAATACGTGTGGAGTAATTTAGAGAGAAACATGCTATCACCAGATGGAATAAGAATAGGGATCATATAAAAGGATGCATATGGATGAAGTCTCAAAAGAAGTTAAGGAATGTACAGAGTAAGAGTTGAAAAAGGAGTATATTTTAGGCACTGAGGGAACAGTCTGTGCCAAGAGGTAACATGCTTTGTCTTTGTATTCTGAGAGTCTGGCATGGTGTTGTTTTTTTGGTCTGCCCCTATGAGTTCATCTATAAAGAGAACTCTATAAGAACAAGTTCTGTTCAATAATGTGTTTGTGTTTTATAGTCAGAGTTGCCTGAAGCATTGGGAAGTTAAGTCACTCACTCATTGTCACAAAGTTACAGCTGTCAAAGGTCAGACATTGAACCCAAGTATTCAAAATTCCAAAATCAGCTCTCTATTCACCATAGCATGCTGCCTCTTTTCTTGCAAATTTATGTGCTCAATCAAAATGTATTTATTTAATGACCAGAAAAGAGGAAGGCACTGCTGCTTCCAGGAGAATAATTTTCAATAATATGTACTGATTAATATTGTGACAAGAAATTTCAGTCAAGGATGAGACATCTCAATCTGGTTGTCCACTAGGAATCTCAAACTCAACATGTCCAACATTTCCATTATCTACACCATTCCAACCTTTCAGATTTCTGTCAAGAATATCACCATTCCTCTTGTTATCTATTTTCAGAAACTTGGTATGATGACATCTTTACCTGGCTCCACGTAACTAATCAATTGACTCCTCTTGTTTATTCTTTTCTCTATCACATCTCTCCCATCCATCCCTCCTTCTACATTCACATGGCCACTACTCTATTTCAGATCTTCATATCACTTGGCCTAGCTAGACAGCCTTCATACTGGTCATCATTTCAAGTCTCTCCTCTCCATCCTCTATACCAGTATTGTTTAACTCAAATGGAAATTGATATCTGCATCCTGCATATTCACTTAGAAAAGCACAATTTGACACGATCTATGTTGCATTTTATTTTTATTTAATTTTCAAATATTTCCCAATTATATTTAAATCTTGTTCTGGCTGTGCATGAGAGTGGCTGGTTAAGCTCATATTTGATACCTCTCATCTACACAGCTACCAATGATATTCCCAAAGCATAATTCTGACCATGTTATTACCCTGCTCAATAATCTCCAGTGGCTCACTATTGTTTCTAGAGACAAATACAAGCTGTTTCCTTTGTTATTTAATATTTCTTAAAACTATGTCTAACTTACTTTTTTGGATATAGTATTCATTATTCTTTCTTATTCATTCTTTGGTCTAAACTGTTGGGCTTCATATGTAACATTTCATCCCCTACCTCTAGGCTTTTTTGTCTGTTATCCTCCCCATGCTAGAATCTCTCTCCATGCTCTACCTCTTAGAATCCATGGTTTCCTTTAAAGGGAATTACCTTTTTAATTGGTCCTTTTATAGCAACCCCCCCAAAAAAATACACACAAACATAAAAGATTTACACATCCTCCCTACTATTTTTTCCCTACAGAATTGAAGGAAAGCATTATGGACATTATATCTCATAAGTAGTACGTTTTCATCTTGAGATTTAACAAAAGTGAATTGTTAAGTCAAAAAGTATTAGTATATTCACTAAGTGCAATATAGAAAAAATGCTAGACAGGATACAAGGACAAAAGAAAGAAACAGTCTTTATCCTTAAGGAACTTATGTTATATTGGGTGATTTACAACAAGGATTTCAAACTCAAATAGAAATGGGGACCATTAATCTGTAAGTAAGAATCTTTGACAGCTGTATTGCATATTGACAGTTTTCAAATGTAATGTTATCTATGCTTTATTGCATTTTTATTTTATTAAATATTTCTCAATTACATTTTAATCTAATTCAGTCACACTCAAGACTGCATTTAACAGTGTATACTATGTACATATATAAGAAAATACAAAACTTATATGTAATAAACACAAACTAAGCTTGTGGGGAAGGAAAATTCTAACTGGAATCATCAGGATCTCACATGGGAAGTTTTATCTGAACTAAATCTTGAAGGAAAGTAGGGATTCTAAAAGGGGTAAGGGAGAAGGAGGAGTTTTCCAAACATGGGGAGAAGGGTAAGCGTGTTCCTAGGTAAAGGATAAAGAGATAAAATACATGTTAAGTATGTAAAATGTATAATGAGTATTAGATAAGAAATATCCCAATAAATATCCTCCATGCTTTTATGCATTCATTGCTTTCATCTCTCAGTCTTCTCTCTAAAGTCATGTCCTCCTAAAGTCATGTTGACAAAGCCATGGCATGGGTGTCCAGCCATGGAGAGAAGACTTCTCTGTTCCCCTTCTCCACAGCACCTGAGGATATTTTTTGCATGCCCCATCAATTTGTCCAGCTGTTCAACACGAACACGTCCTCTCTCTGCTCTCTGGGGTAATGCAACTGGGTTCACAGGTGGCTTGAAAGTACAGTTTGGGCGCCAATTTTGAAAATGTTCGCCAACACTGTCCTAAGTCAAAATGGTATTCATGGAAGAATAATACTCTCTTAGAGGAAGGAGTCTTCCTGTTCATCAACTAATTCTACATTCTATCCAAAGTAAGTCTCCATCCTCCATTACATACATATATTTCTTATTCCATAGAAGTACTCTTTCAGTGGGATCTACCCCTTTCATTATTTCTATTTCAATACTTTCCTTCTGCTTATTTTCTTATTTTCCTTTAGTTCTTCTCATTTCAAAACTAGGTATCTTCCCATAATTGTCTACTCATGGACTCAAAGAGAATATATCCTACACTCCTCCCTCTGTCTTTCAATATCCCTTTCTCTACTTATGCACTTTCCCATCTTATGATTTTACCCCAAATAATACACTGACTCACCTTTAAAAGACTGGGCAGGGGGGAGGTAAGATGGTGTTAATTTGTATTTTCAGGCCTACTCTTGCACTGTCACTTCTATTTCTTTAAATTCCTCTTCTATCTATATGCAGTTGTGGTTTTAAAAAATATCTTAATGATTCCTCTGTTTTATTTTAACTCCAAGGGTTAGTCTCTCTGCTTCTGTCTTATTTTGAAAGTAATCTGTACAAATGGGATAATTTGCTTCATTGTTTATTCTTTACTAGGTACCTGTATTTATTTGCCTTTGGTTTTGAGGTGTTTGCAAGTTTAATATTCTGTCCTTTTTTCAATTTCAAAAAATTCCACAAATTCTTCTCTTTTAATTGAATGGTCATAGATCTTCATTGATGATTAGGTTCAGGTTGCAGGTTATGTCATTTAAGATTTAACTTTCAATTATTTTGCATTTCAAAATATATATTACATTCTCTTGCATTTTACAGTGGGTAAAGGAATAGCCTTGTAGTATTCAAATTTTCCATTCCTTTATATTTAAAGGTCTTTCAACCAGGTAAATTACATAAGTTGTCATTTGAATTGTTAAATTTAACAATCATGAGTCTTTCTCATTCTTTTTCTCCATCTCCCTGTCTCTCTCTGTTTCTATCAGTCTCGATTCTGAAATGTGGGGTTTGGTTTGGTTTTTCTTAAAGACAGATATGCTAGTTCTTTGGGTTGGCCCTTTGTTTTCTGTATTATAAAGTTTTGGGCAGTTATCTTTTTTCTGCTAAATCATTAAGTTTTAAGCTTTTTTCATTTTTAATTTTTGTCATATTCTTCTAAGAGGACTAGGATAATTTGAATTGTTTCTACACATCCTGTCTTCAAGATCAATGTCTTTTGCTTTATAACTATAACCTGTTCCTTTAGAACTATTATCTTTTTCTCTTCTAGGCTGACATTCACTTCAGTGTATTTGTACTAGATAACTTCTTTCTCACTCTCTGGCTCCCTGTCTCTGTTTCTTTCTGTCTCCATCTCTCTGTCTCTCTCCCTTTTTCTGTCTCTGTCTCTGTCTCTCTTATTCTCAGCCTCCTTAGCCTCCAAGAGAGACTCACCATTGTAGCCTCAAATTTTTCTCTTTCTCTCTAGAGACCATAACTTCTGACATTTGCCCCCTCTTAACTTCTGTCATGGCTTTAATTTCTTTTTTGAATTGCTATTCTAAAACAGCCTATTGTGGTTATGTCTTCTACAGGGATTCTAAAGAAATATGTTTCATCAGACACTGATTTAATTTTCTTCATCTTACAATATTTATTTAGAAATATTTATAATACTTTTGATGTATTAGTACTCATTCTTTATTCGGATTTTTTTAATTCTCCCTGTTGATTTAGCTGCTGTTGCTCTAGGTTTGTAATTTAATTTTCTCCCTCTTCAAATCTTTGGAGGCTTTAGCCTTTTTTCCCTTTATTTCCCTGTCACTCAATTTCTGACTCCTACAACTTTGATGGTGCTTATACACCCCTCAGGCTGGATAACAATATTGCCTCTGCCTTCTTTTCACTGGCCTTAGTACCTGTGCCAACCAGCTTGTAGAGGACAAGCTTGGCTCCTGATAGCTTTCATTCCCCTTTAGAATTGACAAAGCCTAGCACATTACCCTAACCCAGTCATGTCTCTGGAGCTGAGCTGAATCACTATTTCATACTTTTCCGCAAGGTTAGCTGAAGGCAGAGTGGATATTCTAGGAAGAATCTCTGTCCCCCTGGGATTCCATACCCCAGGATTTGCCCAAGGCAGAAGGAAGTCTGACTTCTTTATCCTCTCTTCTCTTACAGTAGAGTCAGTATCTACTATTTCTTACACAGGGATGGGAACAAAAGAGGGATGGCAATAGGTTACAGAATTTCTGCAGCACTAGGGGAACCCTTGAGCTGATACCAAGCACAAGCTAACGGTTCAATGTGTAGGTTCTGACAGAGGAAGGCTGACAGGCGAGGAGTGTTGAATGAGATCCTTAAAGATTAGAATTATTCAGTGTTTATTCATAAAGCTATTCATTTGGTGGGCTTTTGGGATGTTTTTGCCCTATAGACACACTTATATAATTGCTCAGTCTGTAGAAGAATGGTGGTATGAAGAAGGATAAGTTTGGGAAATTAAGGAAGGACAGGAGAAATTGTTTAGTTTAAAATCTTATTGGTCAGATCACTATATTTTTTCCCTAAGAGGTGAATATTTCTTAAAGGAACAACTACAATGGAGGCTTTTTCTCGTTCTTCTTTTTATTTCTGATGTACCAATGTGACTAGGGTGTTGTTATTCATTCTCCATGATTAATCCAGCTACTTTATTAGGTTCTTCATGTTTCTAATGATAATGACTGCGTACATTTTTATTTTATTTATTTTTCTTTTATTGTACTAAATTATGCATTATTATTTTGGGGCCTGTAGGTAGTACAGTAGAGAGATCTCTGGGTTCTGGATCTGAACCAGGTCGAGGTCTAGGAAGACCCAAGTTCAAATCTGGACTCAGGCAATATCTACTTTTGTGACCTTGGGCAGGTCATTTATTCCTATTTGTCTCCATTTCCTCATTTATAAAATGAGCTATAGCAGGAAATGGCAAACTATTTTAATATCTTTGCCAATAAGACCCCCAAAATGGAATTACAAAAAAAAGCAGGATGTGACTAAAATGATTGAACAATAATTATTCTTTTTTTCTGTATTATCCATCACACCACATAAATTCCTCAGGTAGCATAGTGCATAAGGCTCTGGGACTAGAATCAGGAAGACCTGAGTTCAAATTTGACCTCAGACACATACTGGCTATGTGACTCTGGGAAAGTCACTTAACCCCGTTTGCTTCAGTTTCCTTGTGTATAAAATAAGCTAGAGGGCAACCACTCCAGAATCTTTGCCAATAAACCTCCAAATAGGTTCACAAAGAGTCAGATACTGCCAGAAGAAGAGAACGACATTCCTCAAGGGTAAACTGGGAATAATAATAGCATGTATCTCTGTGGATTATTATAAGGATCAACTGAGGTAATATTTATAAAGTGCTTTGCAAAGTCCATGGCATAAAAACAGGTGCTTAATAATTGCTCATCCTCTTCCTCTTATTAGAGGCAGTAGGATGGCACAGTAGAGAGAATTATTCATGAGGTAAGGCAGTCCCAGGTTTGGGTATTTACTAGCTTTGTGATCCTCAGCTATAAAACGGAAATAATAATAGCAACCACTTTCCAGGATATTATAAAGCTAAAATGAGATATTCATAAAGCGCTTTGTAAACTGTAAAGCACTACATAAATGCTAGCAATTATTATGATTGTATTTTATACCATTTTACCTTCACACTCTTCATTAATAAAATATTTAATTTTCACTGAAAATATTCAATAAGACATAAATACATGGAATAATTAAACTTCCAAAAGCATACTAAATAATAAAATAATACAATAAAATATCATTAACAAGCTAAAAACATACTGTTTATCCAAAAAAAGATTTATAATCAATGGTCTTTTAGAATTCCACAATAATTTTGCTTTGTCCAACTTGAATTTTTAATATAGTACTTTTAATGACAGTATCGAAAGATTAAGGATTATTCTGATATTTCAAATATGAATTGCTGAAGAATTTTTTGTATTAACTTATCACTATTATTGGCTAAAAATATTTCAATTTGTATGCTGTGAGCCAGAGATGTCAAATATTGATTGTATGATCCGCAGAACAAGGCTGAAACCTAAACCAGATTAAAATATGGTTCCTATTTTATTTTAATGTGATATATTAACAAAAGAAAAGGATATATAAAAGTGTGGTTTTCTAAGTCAACAAACAGCTCATATGGATCCTTAAATACTGTTTAGTAGCCCCTATCTCTATTTGAGTTTGACACTAAAAGAGTAAACAGTTCTCAGTTCTTCCATAAACCTCCATCTGCTTCCTTCATATTCATGGTAAAAATTAGTATTCACTGATATTCCCATGAGTATTTAAACCCACCAAAGAGATATTAAAACTTAATGATATTTTTTCTTCCTTTTTTTGGTCCTAACCTGTAATTTCATTAGTGAAGGAATCTTCTCCCACCTAAACAGAGCATTATCATTTTAGAATAGTTCTTTGAGCACTGAGAAGTTTAATAACTTCTTTAGGGTCACATAGTCAGTATATGCCAGAAATGGGACAAATTCCAGTCTTTCTGACTCTAAGCATGTGTTCTATTCACTGAAACATGATGCCTCCCACTCTTCTATTAAAAACTATTCATTGATGGATCCAAAAGGGACACCTTTGTATTCTGCAACATGTGAAACAAATACTTCATACAAACAAAATCTAGAGAGCACTTTATTCTCAGGAGGAAAATATTATCTTATTCCAGATATAAGTGTTAGGATTGATCTATCATCTAGCACAGGTGCTACAGAAGGGTCTGGAGAAGGACAAAACAATAGCTTGGTGGGAACACTTTAAGATTCCTAATAGCCCCTGGCAAGATTTCCATCTATAGAAATTTCTAGCTACTAAAAGTCATATTATTCCATTCCTGGCTCCAATGTCACAAAATAAGAACTGGGGAAGATAATGAAAGATTCTTATTACAGCCCTCACTTAGTTCAGGTGCACTTCAGAGCAATTAACAAAGACAAGGACAATGAACAATTTTTCAATTTGCTTCTGAAGAGGGAGCTTGATATTCTGGCACTTCAGGAGTTAAGCAGCACTTTAGTCAAGTTCCATTCATGTCTTCTAAATGGAATTTTTCCTCTAGGTGTTCACATAGCTTCCTCACTCTTTGAAATTATTTCTAGAACACCCAGGGCTGGCAGTAGTACAAGACCGATGGGGGATCCAGGAAGGATATGATTTGTTTTCCTGTTTGATTTAATTGTATCTCTTCCTTAAATGATAGCTGTTAATTCTTAAAAGTTCCATAGAATTAATTTTTCCTAATTTCAGACTTTCAGAATGAGAAGAAATGAACTTTTTTTTCCTTTTAGCAATTAAATTCTTTTTTTTTAATTTAAAGATCTGAAAAAAGAAAAACATCTATACCTTACCAACTGAAATAATGAAGGAAATTCTCCATTCTAGCTTACTGTAAAACTGTTCTATCTTAATTTAACAAACAGCACAGTTAAGAAATAAATCCTGTCCTAAGGAAACATGGTCATATACACATAAAGATGATGATATAAGATAAAAATCGATATTTCAGGCACCAAAATGGGTTATACAGATAAAAAAGCATAGTAAGAATTAAAAAGACATCATCTTAGGATGAAATTGCCAGAGAAGGCTCAAAATAGCTAAGACCTCTGCTTTGAAGGATGAGTGGTAGGTTTAGCCTATGAAAAGTAGATGCTTGCTAACTTGGTCAAGGCTTCTAGTAGCCTGCCTAGAAGAACAGGACCTGAAGCAAACCATCCTTGGATTGGTTCCTGCAACACAGAATCCATTAAAAAACAAACAAACAAACAAACAAATAACAGAAGGCAAAGCACAAAATAGCCTCCAAGAGCAAGATGCCCAGACACTAGTACATGTTTCAACTCTCCCCTCTACTTCTATAGAGTCTCTGATTCCAGCCATGGAATTCTGATCACTCTCTGCCTTATCTGTTCTTATGGAAGCATCCTTCTGTATCTAGGATGTGCTGGCCCTCTCTCTAGGGGCCAGACTATCACATCTCCCCCTCAGAGTACAAGGTACAAACTTTGAGGGTTTGGAGAATCATCTCTACAGCCATAGCTGAGCTCTAAAATCCTCTGTTCCCCCACTGTTTGGGGCCTCAATTCCATCTAACAATTTAGTATCAGTTAACTTTTTACAAAAAGATATATTGATACAGGGAAAAAAAACCAAGTATCTACACACTCACAAACACCTTTGTCTCTGGGAGAGTAGAATCAAAACTTCTTTTTATTTCTACATAGCATCAGTCCCACTGAATTTATATCTAGTGCTTCCAGTTTCTGGCTAAGTTTTAGCTACATCTGGAATGATGGCTTCCCTTGACATTGATCCGTTATGGACTATGAAACTGGTGGGAACAGCATGGAATTAGCTCCCCGATTCCTGTGCTACCTTCTCCCCACCTTTCAAAACTCCCAAGGCCAGCATACTCTTGATCCAGAAGTGAACACTCTGCATGTCTCAGCCCTCATCTCTAACCCTGACAAAACTTTCCATTTGGCTTTACACTTTACTTGCCTGTCGTTTTAGAAGCCCTACTGCTCTGATTATCTTTATTACCCTTGACTAGTCCCAGAATCAAACAGTTACTGATTTAGAAAGAACAACAGTTATCATATATTTCAAGCTATAAGGGATTTTACAGAAATGGATCCCTACTGGCCACATACTGACTTAGAAAACCACAAATTATGCTGAAATGCATATTTCTTTATTTTTTAAACATTCCTCAATTGCATTTAATGTAATTCAGGTCATTCAAGAGTTTTACTGCACAAAGGACCCTTAAAAGAGAAGATAAGTGGATTATCCCCATTAATAATAACTGGTAGAGCCAGGACCCAGCCCACCTTTTCTGATTTAAAATCCAGCACTTTTTTCCCCACTGCACCACAGGGTCGTCTTAGAGACCTTCTAGTTCAATACACACTTGAAAAAGAATATGTTCTACAAAAACATCAAGTGGCAAACCAGTCATCGCTGAAAAGTTTTTGAATAAGAAGAAACTCAATAACCCAGGGGAGGGAACTTGAGGGAACTTGGACTATTTTTTCATGACTTTCTTTAGTTGATAGGAAATTTTGACATGATGTATATATGCGCCTAAATCTTTCTAGTCTTCTTTGTTCCTATTTTGTGGGCAAGTCCTCCTTCCCACCTCCCATTGCACTCTCTTCTCCATTCAAGCACCTCATTTCTTTTCCCATTGCAATTTCAACTAGTCTTCAGCTAAAAGACATGCTTCTTACTACCTATAGCACTTTTTACAAAAACTCTTCCTTTTTGACTTAGTATTAGAAAAACAGCAAAGGCTAAGCAATTGGAGTTAAGTGACTTGCCCAAGGAAACACAGCTAGGAAGTATCTGGAGTCAAATTTGAACCCAAGTCCTTCTGCCTCTGGGCCTGGAGCTCCACACACAGTGAGACCTAGCTACCTCTATAATAGTTGTTTTAATGTCTACTATGATAAAATAGGAATAAGAGGTCAGGTTAAATACAATTTTGAAAAACAACAAACCAGCAGATTTTAAGATTTAAGTTACAAAAAAAAAAAAGGACCTAGAAAGGTATACAACAACCCAGATTTTGAAGGGCTTTGGATGCTAATCTAAGGAGTCTGAACTTTATCTTACAATTCAGGATTCAAACTGGTAAAGACCTGAGGAAGCCAGTTAAACTTCTAAGAACAGAAAGAACCACATTAAAATGTAATTGGAAAATGGTTAAAAAAATCGAACTACAAAACAATATAGATGTTGTTAACTTGTGGTTCTTAAAAATCAATATATGGCAAACAAAGATCTCTTTATCTGAATTTGCTGTCATTGCTATAGTTCACAAGGTTCCACTGAAGGTGTTTCATTATGGGATTGACAAGACCAAGGAATTATTTTAGATCCAGAAAATAGGTACAAGAGAGGGAGACTAGATACCAGGAGACAAATTAGAAGGCAGTCATTATAATAGTACAAAGAGGAGGTGATGAGTTATTTAAAATGAAAGGTGAAAGAGCAATCTACAAAAGGACTTATGAAAAGACTCAGTTTTGTGATAAATTTTAATATAGAGAATTAAGAATAAGGAATCAACACAAGACACTTGGGTTTCATAAGTGGAAAACTAGGAGAAGGGTGATATCATTAGCAGAAGTAGGGAAATAAGGATTGTAAGTATTTTTGAGGTAAAGTTAATGATTTTCCACTTTAAATGTACTGAAAATATGATGACAACTGACCTTTCAAGAAGAAATATTCACTTGACCGAAGAAGAAATGTAATTGGATTGTCAGGAAAGACTTAATATTCAATTCAATCCAACAAATATCCTTCAAGCTCTATCTACATGGATTTGCTAAGTGATAGGTTTACAAAAACAAAATCACACACAGTGTAAGTAAAAATAAATTTCCATTAAGTGTAAAATTGTCAAACATTGAATAAGTACCCATGCCTCAGTTTCTTCAGTATGAGAGAATTATAATAAATTAACTTTATGAACACTTTCAGATCTAAAATTCAAGGATCTATGAAAAATATTTTTCAGTAATACAATAAAATAAAACAACTCAATAGAATAGTGAAAAATTGTTGAGAATTTAAATTTAGAATGTTAAAAAAAAGCACTTTGGAAAGCTTGAAAAAACTGCTAAAGAGAATAACTGTAAAGTAATTGAGGCTATATTCCATTTGCATTTGATAATTTATGTTTCAACACCAGCTTCCTACATTATGCAATTTGCTATTTAACAATTTATTCATAAGACGGCATGAAATTTTCTAATATCTTCAGATTATGTAAATGAAAAAATTGATATATGTGATTTATTAAGCACTATTTTCTTTCATTCAAATAATAAGAAAGAACTTGTATCATTTCCACAAACAACCATGAAATATCTAATAAAGTTAAGTAGTTTATTAAGGCTAGCAATTCACTCTGTATAAAGTATCTTGTGAACTGTACAATTAATTAACTTAATTAAATTAATAAGGATTAATTTGCATATTATTAAATTTGCTACCTTTGGCACTTTTGTGAATTATTCTATATTATTTTAAAAGAGAAATATTGAAACAATTGTTATAATTTTCGGGCGGTCATCTGGAACCTATGAAGTTTGCATAATTTTATGAGACAAACATTCTATTTACCTGAATAAAATTATTGAAGAATTTTCAGTGAAATTTTATCCAACTCCTGTCTTTAATAATGACAATAAAATAAAATTCACTTAACTGGGGACTCAGTTTCCAGTGTGCACCCAATTCCCATTATGATGATTTGTTATATATTTTTATTTAGATAACTTCTTGTTATCTTAAACTTGTTAGCAAATCTGAGAAAGCAGGCCACCCTCCAACTCCTGTCTTTAATAGTGACACTACTATTCTCCCAATCACCTGAGACTGAAAGCTCAGGGTTATTTTTAACAGTATGAAAGAGGTTTGAATAACTTGACGAGGGCAAGAGTCAAAGATGGCTTTAAGGTTTGAAGTTGAGAATTAAGGATGACTGAAGTAATTAAGAAAGACCAGAAAGTCCATATAAATAGGGAAATTCCACAGAGACTGAATGGACCTCAAAAATCGTTTTTTTGTCCAACCACTTTCTGAATAGAAATCAGTCCTTTAACATACCTAGAAAATGATCATCTAGCCTCTGCCTGAAGACCTTCAGATATGGAGAAGCCACTAACTCCTAAATTAGTCAAATCCATTTTGTTGATATATCCAAATATTAGGAAATTTTTCTTTTCTTTTTTTTTTAAACCCTTACCTTCCATCTTAGAATCAATAGTGTGTATTGGTTCCAAGGCAGAAATAGCAGTGAGCGCTAGGCAGTGGGGGAAAAGTGACTTGTCCAAGGTCACACAAACAGGAAGTGTCTGAGGTCAAATGTGAAACTAGGACCTCCCATCTCTAGGACCTCCCATCTCTAGGCCTGACTCTCAATCCACTGTTTGTTTTTTTTCAGTTAGCCTAAATCTATCTCCCAGAACTTTTGCCCACTGTGAATCATTCTGCCTTCAGTGGCTTTAGTAGCACGGGGGAAATTTTAGCCAAAGAAATGACTAAGTAAGCTAATTTGTCTTTTTATTCCCAGTGCCTCACATATGGTGGATTCTTAATAAATGCTTGTTTGATTAAATAACTGCTCTGAGACTCGGCTTCTTCTTCTATAAAATGGCTATAATTTTATCTACCTCAAAGTATTGTGGTGAATGTCAAATGACAATACATTTATGTAAGGTATTTTTCCAGACTTAATGTAGGCTATTCAATAAAACTTCTAAAAGATCCACAACATGTGCATTTTTAAAAATCATTTTCCATATTATATTCCTAGGAAAACAAGCAACCATGCTTTTAAGTAGAATTTACTACTAGGTAATGGGCAAAATAGAGATTTAACTTTTTGATCTTCAAAAAACTAATAGCCTGAATGCAAAATAATCAATTAAAATAGTTTAATACTTCTTCCAAAATTATATTCCTGGATTTGAAGCAATAAAATTTGAATTACAGGTTTTCTTCTGATATTGTATTGCTGAATCAACACCAAGAAATAGTTTTAACCTGTACCAAAGTTTCCTCATTTGCAAAATGAAGAAAGTATTTATTATTCCTACCTGCCCTGCTTCACAATAATGAATCACAGGAGCTGGCCTTGAAGTCAAGAAGATCTAGGTCATTGATGTGTATTATATTCCCCTGGACAAGTTATTCAAACATCACCGTGCTTTGCTAGACCACTAACTGATCGCAGGCTGGGTAGCTGAGAGAAAGTTACTCAATCTCTCAATGCTTCAGTCAAATCTATTGTTTTTATAAATTTCAGGAGAGGTGCCACCTTGCATTGGTAAAGGGAGTTTCCTCAACTGAAGTTCCTATCTTAGTGAAATTACAGGTGAAACCTCCATATCTATCCCTACCATCCTAATAAAGTTTTCGAAATGTCAGTTTGTGAATGACAAAATGCTATGCAAATCTAGGATTCATGAAGAGAAAGCACTGGTTTTAAGAGGAAAGATTGCATTTCTTTTTGGAGAAACCAGAGGAAATGCCCAATAAATTGTTGGAACCACAGAACTGGTGTGAGCACATAATAGGACTAGAATACTCTACCCACTGATTCTTTACTACAGTATAAACCTTCATTAAGACTCTAGCTAGTGGATTCTCTTATAACGTGCTAAATGAACCAATAAGGAACTTTTAAAATGATAGCTATTTTTATTCCCATTGTCCCCTTGATCTAAGTTGTCATCAAATTTGGAATGTTGTCCCCCCACCCCCGCAGAGCATCCCGAAACCCATTTCATATTCCAAATGAGTTTTAAAAACTTGAAATTTTACTTGGAAGCTTGTACAAAAATATTTATAGCCGCGCTTTTTGTGGTGGCAAAAAACTGGAAAATGAGGGTATGCCCTTCAATTGGGGAATGGCTGAACAAAACATGGTATCTGTTGGTGATGGAATACTATTGCACTCAAAGGAATAATAAACTGGAGGAATTCCATGTGAACTGGAAAGACCTCCAGGAATTGATGCAGAGCGAAAGGAGCAGAGCCAGAAGAACATTGTACACAGAGACATATACACTGTGGTAAAATCGAATGTAATGGACTTCTGTACCAGCAGCAATGCAATGTCACAGGACAGCTCTGAGGGATTTATGGAAAAGAAAGCTACCCACATTCCAAGGAAGGATGGCAGGAGAGGAAACATATAAGAAAAACAACTGCTTGAACACGTGGGTTGAGGCGGACATGATTGGGGATGTAGACTCAAAACTACCACACCAATGCAACTATCAACAATTTGGAAATAAGTCTTGATCAATGACACATGATAAAACCAGTGGAAATGCGCATCAGCTATGGGGGGGGGGGGGGAGGAGGTCGGGGGAGTGAAGGGGAAAGTAACAGCATGAATCATGTTACCATGTTAACTCCTCTAAAAAATAAATATTATTAAATGTTAAAAAAAACTTGAAATTTTTTTCAAAAAAGTGTGTAAAACAGGGGGCAGCTGGGTAGCTCAGTGGATTGAGAGCCAGGCCTAGAGACGGGAGGTCCTAGGTTCAAATCCGGCCTCAGACACTTCCCAGCTGTGTGACCCTGGGCAAGTCACTTGACCCCCATTGCCTACCCTTACCACTCTTCCACCTATAAGTCAATACACAGAAGTTAAGGGTTTAAAATTAAAAAAAAAAAAAAAGTGTGTAAAACATAAAATTTTCTTTCAAAATTAAACTGACATTTAAAACAGATTTCTTTATTTTTCAAAGCAAAGTTTTGAAGTTTAGTAAAAACAAGTTAAACTATTTTTCAGCTTACTTCTTTATTTTATACTGTTTTATTAATAGTATATTAATTTTCCCCAAAATGATCCACATAAATCTGTCCTGAGTCAAATCAATAGTCTTTATACACCATATTAGCATATCCACACTTTATTATTAAGGTCAAACTTAAACTGGTCTGGCAGCTAGTTCCATATAAAACATTCAATCTTCTCATTCCAAAGCTTTGCACAATTACTCTCAAAATCTGGAATTACTCTTTCCTCACTTCACTCTTGGAATCCCCAGTTTTCCCTAAGGCACAGCTACACTGACATCTATGGAGTCTGTCTTGCTGGTTCTAGCTGTGAGTGTTTTTTCTTAAAATGATTGTTATGCTTCCTCATAGTGGCCCAATTGAATGTAAGTTCTTTGAGGGGAGGATTGCTATTTGAATCTGTATTTACAGCACCTTAAAAGGGAATTAATAAGTGCACTGCACTGAACAAGAAGCTACTAAACAGATTAGAATTTTTTTTATTATTTCTGTTCCAAGAAAATCTCCATCCAGCAAAATTTCTTTTGTAGGAATGCAGGGATATCTCTAGTAGAAATAATTGAGACTTACCAAAGTGTTTTACACATATTATCTCATTTGAGCCTCACTAGGTTCCTTCAGATAGATATACATAACTATCACCATTTTACAGGTGAGGAAACGGAGTGTCAAAGAGGCTAGGGGGTTCATTCACAGTCACTCAGCTAGTAACTGACAAGATGAAATTTTATGTAGTCCTTCCTGACTCCAAGTCCTAAACACTATCTACTTTTTTGCATTGCTTATTCAGATGAAATATTCATTCCCAAACTTATTTTTAATAAACTTTGAGTATCAGTGTTTTCACCATTTCCAGGATTGTGTGAATATGAATGAATTCATATATTTTATTATATAATTTATTTTTAAAGTATTTTAAATTTTATTTTGTTTATATTATATAATAAATATATTATCATTTCTATGTTTATATTTACTTATTAATGGGATTTTGAATGAACATTTACCCAAATTATAATAGTCATCAATTTCATAATGTCATCATGATATTTAACCTTGTAATTTCCTTTATATCTATAATTAAATCCCTAAAAAGATAAGTAAAATGCACTAATAAAAAAATGAACAGAGTTGGATCTTAAAGTTGTCATTGTGGTTCCACTGAAGACAGAACATTAAATTTATTAATATGGAAGCTACCCTGGGGAAAGTTACCAGCCATAGGACTTTGAGGAAAATAGGAGACATTTTACAATAGATAATAGTATAGAGAATAATATTACACTTTTCTTACTTGTTTATGATATCTTTCCTTTTGTGATATATTCTAGCATTAGTTAACCACATAACTTCTTTTGTTCACTATTTTGTAAGAAAATGATTTTTATCAATTTTCTAGTATATTAATTTCCCCAAAATGATCCACATAAATCTGTCCTGAGTCAAATCAATAGTCCTTATACACCACATTAGCGTATATTTAATGGAAAGAAAAAACAAACTTTTATACCCCATATATTTTAGTCCCTTACCAGTGTGTGAATCAAATTCACTATTTCCCATAGGGCCAGAAGTAATCCTCAAACATAGTTAAGTGCTCAGTGAATATTTAATGATTAATTCTTGAAAATCATTTTCAAGTTAGTTAAATTGAAAGTGATTTACTTTTTGATATTTCAAATACTGCTACAAATTTTTATTAATTATAGTAGAATATGCATACATATTTTGTGCTTAAATATACATGTTTACGCACAAATATACATGCATATTTAGTAGTGGCAATGTACAAAATAACCCTCTGAAACTCAAAAAACATTTTAAAATGGATTAAACACTAAAATAATATTTAGAAATAACTATAATTCAATTAAACATACATAATTTACATAGATTATTTCCTACTCTTTTAAGGTGCTAGGGATAAAATATTTTACAAGACCAATGTGAAATGTAGAAGTATAAGTATAATGTAAAGCAGAAGTGAAGAAAAACAAAGGCAGAGGGAAGAAGGGAAGCTAATAGATACAAATAAACCCTAAAAGTGAGATAGAATGGCTATTTTTGGTGTAGCTAGGTAATGAATAGAGTGTCAAAGTAATCAAGAAGACCAAAGTTTGAATACTGCCTCAGATATTATCTGTGTGAGCACAAGACACAATTTTTTTCATCCTCAATTTCTTCATATGTAAAATAAGGATAATGCTAATTTAAATCTCAGAGAATTGTTGGGAAGATCAAATGAGATTTAAATACTTTTCAAGCGTTTTAGTGTTTAGCTATCTGTATTATTTGAGAAAGGCACTAGAAGTCATAAAAACTGAGTTTGTACCTCAGAGACTAAATACTCAAAAAAGACAGACCATTCCAGTATTTTTTGCTTCCTGACATTTACTTTCCATTAGAACTATACTAGGATAAAGAAGATAATGATCTAGTAGCTATAGTTAGCTTAGATCCAAGCTGAATACTTGTTGAGATGTGGCGAAATGTATGCTTATCTCACAAAAATATGTGTATATGTGTGTATAAATCATAATGCTGAGGCAAACAGCAATACCTTTAGAAAATTATAATAAATATGAGAATATATACATTGTTCTTTTTTCTTGATTCAACTTAAGAAGAATGTCAAATTAATTACAATATAGGAAGACCACTGGTATCTTCAGCCTTTCATGTCACATATCACCTTTCTCTGTTGATATATATCACTTTCTATAACCTATATCAAACTATTCCCAGCAGGGGCAGCAGGGGAGTAAGGGAGAAAATCTGAATTTTAAAATGTCAAAAAATAATCCTCCAAAATTGTTTTTACATGTAACTGAAAAAATAAAAATAGAATATATATATACATATATATGTATCCCACCCTATGCATTATTATAATTGTTTGCTTATGGAATCATAAGATCAAAGATTTTAAAATTCAGAGATCTTCTAGTCATTGACTTTAAGACCCTCATTTTTAGAGAGATAGAAGGCCAGCAAAATGAAATGATTTGCTGAATATCACAAAGATTGTAGGAATTAGAGCCTAGATTTAAATACAGGTATCCTTACTACATATACTTCCAGAGCTCTTTTATTATAACAATGATCTAGTTCTTCTATTTACTTTGGAAGAATTAGTTTAAAGAATTAATTTCCTTAATTATTTCTTGATGAATATCATGCATGTATCAAACTATTATACTTTTCATTCAAGATTAATGCATTTTTCAAATATATTTTATAATGGCAGTAGAATCTCTCCCTGGAATTAATTAAGGGGATAATCTTTATCACTTTATATTCTGCAAAGCAATAAAAAGGTCCCTCAGATTACTAGTCAAAGCAAAACTAAGATGTTTAATGAATCTCAAAGCCCACTGACTAGAAAATAATAGATTACTATTATGATCCACTAAATAATAACATAATAAATAAATATAAGAAAACTTATTTCCCTTATATCTTGTGATAATATAATTTCCTACATTTTCAGCTCTATATATCTTTAAGATATAAAATGATTAAAACATGTAGAATCACATAAAAATTAGCAGGAAATCCTTTCTACAATGTCTTCTAAATGCACACCCAGTCTGTTTTGATGAACTCTACTGAAAATAGCACCAACTACTCCTTGAAATAATCCGTTACATTCTTAGATTGTTATATTTATAAAGACATTTTTCCACATATTTAGCAAAAATATGATTCCCTGGAGCGTCTACTAATTGCTCCTAATAATGCCTTTTGGGGACAAGCAGTACAAATATAATCCCCCTTCTTTAAACCTGAAGGTGATTAGCAAACCTTCCCAGAGTTTTTCCTGTTCTACATTAAACATCCCAAGTTCTTTCAACTGATCCTTCTAAGGCATCATTTCTGGTCAGCTTTGGACATGCCCTAGCTTAGCAATGTCTTTCCTTAAATATGGCACCTAGAACTACACATAATACTCTAGATATGGCCTAAGGGAATTTTAGGAGAGCTATAAACTTCATTCTGGACACTCAGATTTTGCTGATGTAGTTAGAAAAATTCCAATAACCTTTTTACTGTTACATGTCATTTCTGCATCATACTGTGTTTTTCAGTCACTTAGAATTTCTAAAGTTTTTTTCCACTGAACAATGCTCTAGCCCAGTGATTCCCAAAGTGGTTGCTACTGCCCCTGGTGGGTGCTGCAGCAATCCAGGGAGGCGGGGATGGCCACAGGTGCATTTATCTTTACTATTAATTGCTATTAAAATTTAAACAAAATTAAGTTCCAGGGGGCTAAGTAACATTTTTTCTGGAAAAGGGGCCGTAGGCCAAAAAAGTTTGGGAACCACTGCTCTAGCCCAGTCTCTCATTTAAACATTTTCAGGGATTTTTGGAACTCAAGTGTAAAATTATTTGTATGCATTTTAGATTTACTAGATTTGGTCCATGAATCTAGTCAGTTGAGATCTCTTAAGTCCTGACTTTGATATCTAGTGTACTGACTATTCATCCAGTCTTTGTGCCATATGGAGATTCAACATGAATGTTATCTGTACCTTTATCCAAGTCACATACAAAAAATCTCAAACAAAAAGAATCAAGTCAAACTTCTGGCAGACTATTATCTAGCCATGGCAACTGATTCACTAAATATCTTTCTTTGGGTTGTTACTCAAGTAATTCTTTATACAATTAATTATACTATTACCCCATACATTTCCAACTTGTACAAGATGTCATATTTTGAAAGACTTTTTCAAATGTTTTATTGAAATATAGGCATATTATCTATGACATTTCCCTGATGTACCTTCTAGTAATATTGTCAAAAAAGGACAGAATTTTTCTTCAACGTGACGGCTTGATGAATTCACGTTTTTTTACCCTTATCTCTCATTTTAAGTACTCAAGGGAATATTGT
The DNA here is from genome assembly GCF_016433145.1 of Gracilinanus agilis. Lineage (NCBI taxonomy): Eukaryota > Metazoa > Chordata > Mammalia > Didelphimorphia > Didelphidae > Gracilinanus > Gracilinanus agilis. The sequence continues at coordinate 478,993,904 of NC_058130.1, forward strand.
TTAAGATTTCTACAATGTTCCCACAAATTAAAATCAAACTTAGTAAAAATTTTGAAGAATACAACTGTTTTTTAAGAGGAGGGCATTTTTTCAGTCATATAATATCTTTACTATTCTCAGTTTTTCAAATACAACTAACAACCTGAGACCCTGAGACTTAGTTTTTCTGGGCCTGGAGACTTGAACTCATTAAGGTCAGGTTAATGTTCTTAGGTCTCAGTGTATGAAGTCTAGATGATACTTTGAAAGCTATATTTATTTCTTAACATCGAGATTACTTTTTTTACTTTTTTTTTTGGTTATCCTTATTCTAGGCATTTTTGTGTAAGTGTCAGAGGCCCTGAGTATCATTACTGCTCCTCTTCCCAGCTATTATCTCCTGTGAATTACAGGGCAGCTTTACTATTATTCTTCTTCCTCCTTTGTTCCTGCTCTACTCTTTGGGATTTTTCTTAAGGGATAAAGCAGAGCAGTTTTCCCATTACTCCTTCATTTTAAATTGAAAATACTTTTGACTGTATCCAGGAGTCACCAGGAAAATATATCTTTTCCTATCTCTATATTCTATTCTTGTCTTTATCTCAAGTCACTATACTAAAATCTGAATCCTATAAGCCAAAATGATCTCCTTAACCACTTATTCAAATTTTAGATCCACCTTTTGCTTCTACAAATCCTACCCTTAATTTGAAGCAGAAATGAAAAAACTATTGTGCCCCCAATTTCTTAATTCTCAAGAAGTCAAAATTCTCTAAGATGACTTCTACATTTCCTCTTTGCAAGTTCTTTAAATATCTACCTGCATCACTATAAGGGGCAGTTGTGATTTTATCAAACAAATACAGGAATCTTTCTTTTATTTCCTGGATTTATGTCTTGTGAAGGCAGCAAACTTTCCTCCTGGTTCATGCTGGATCTAAAATAAGGCATGCTTCTGATATTTTATCAGCAAATCATCGACCAACAGAACTTTCTCCTGCTCCTATAAATAGTAACAGATATATTCTTTTCTGGTGCATCATATATCATTACCATTGTTCCATGGTGTGCATAAATCTGCTTCCATCCAATGTTGCAGTGGTCTTCCTTTCCCTGACTTACATTCTTCTCTTAAAAATAATCAATTCTAGGTTTGGATTTACCTTTACCTTTTCTTAGATTTCTTATGGCTTAAACAAAAAAAGGAATATTTCCTTATTGTTAAAAAGCTGAGGAATAAAGATATATTTTTCCAAGCATTAAATTTTCTCTTTAGCAGGAACATCTGTCTACATATGTCCATATGTAGTTCACATTTGCTTCTGGAAGAAACGCAAATATAGCACAGATTGCTCTAGTCATTTCAATATCCTTTTACTTTCCATAACTACTGAAACTGAGATCATCAGGCTATGGCTGTGGCCAATTTTCTGGTTTGGTTTTCTCAGCCAATTATCTTTTTTTGGACAGTGGGTAGGTGTGGGGGTGGAGGTAAAAGGGTAGTGTTCCTCTTCACTTGTTCTATGTATAATACTATGAAACCAGAGCTATTTTCCATAGGGTTTTTTTTTCAGACTTTTTTTACCTCACTTTTCCCATAGTCTGGTGATTTTATCTCAGGTTCATCTGATCTTCAACTAACTGATTATTGTCAAAGCTCTAATGCAAAGAACAGCTGTAGAGAGGTGCTGTATGAGAAAAGGATTGAAGAAATCTATCTAATCTCTCTTCTCATTACAAGCCAGATACTTTGTGTTTTAACCTTGCCTATTTCTATGCAATCTTTGATATAGTAAATAATTCATGTATTTTAAAAGTCAGTTACTATTTAATATAACAATATTTCCCATAAATAAATGTTAAAAAATATTGTCTTGGGAAGAAATAGAATTGTAAAACTTAGAGGCATCAGAAAGTACTAAGAAGCATTTACAAATTATATCTAATTAGATGAATTATAGCTTATGCAAATTATCTTTCTAATTAATTTAATTGCATGAGTCTTATTTCAACCTATTTTTTTCTTTATATCAGGTAGAATCAAGTCAGATATTGAATGCCATCACTTCAGGAAAATACAATGTTCATTAAATTTAGGGATTATCATTGACAGTTGTGCCTATGATCATAGACTCAGGCAACTGTCTATGGAATTTCTATTTCTATCCCCCTCTTTTTCTCCTCCTAAGTTCCAGAATCAAATGTTCAATATCAACTAAAGCTGGATAATAATCTAACATTTATATGGCTTTTTAAAGTTTGCATATCACTTCACATATATTTTCTAATTTGTTCTTTACAACAACCCTGTGAGATGGAGGATGTTAGCCTCAATTTACAGATGATGAAACTGAGGCCCAAAGAGGTAAAGTAACTTGCCCTGGGTCATACAGCTAGTAAGTATCTGGTGCAAGGCTGGAATTTTCTGACTCAAAAGTTCAGCATTAAATCTGCTAACTTTATCAAGCCTACTCTAGTATTATCTCAATATGGTTTCCTGTATGTCACAATTAAACGTGTACATTTTTCTTTCTTTTGAGGAAAAATCTACTTCTCAAATAAGTTAACTTTGCCTACCTTAAATGCTATATAAATGCTAGTTATTATTATTATTGTTGTTGTTGTTACTGTTATCTGTAAGTCAGGGCCTTGCACATTGGATTTTAATAAATTTTTGTGGAATTTAATACAATTATTAAAACAAAACTTTAAATATATTCATTTTATATGTTCAAAAATTATACATTCATCAGAACAAGAATTCATAATTACCTTGGAGTACTTTAACTGGCCTTTTAGTAACATACATCTGTGAAACTAAAATGTTCCTAAAGTCATAGGTACATGAGATTGCTACAGAATTATAATAGCAATGCCATTAGTCTCATAATTTTAACCAACTGTAACAGTTTTTTAAGTGGAGACAGGAAAAGAAAATGTAATTAAGGATAGTTCTACATTGCTGGAATTAATTAGATGATAATATAAAAATCAGGTAATCAGAGATCCTATCAGAAGGAGAGAATTCTGTTCTTTACTCTTAGGGAGTGAACTATTCCCCCTTTTTATCAACTATCAAGCCAGAACTTCTAAGTCAATTTGCATATGATGATTTTTTTGTCTGCAATATTTCATTCTCCTTGCCACTATTTTAAACATAATGTCTATTATATAGATCCTCACAGAAAGTTTCTAAAAAGGACCTGGACTTATTTACATTGAACACTTTTTAGAAAAATGTATATAAGTTGTGGAAAATTTCGATATAGATTTTAATTCTTCCTGTGCTAGTCTATCAGATATTTCTGGTTTCTCAAGCCTACTTCATTCTTTGAAGGATGTTTGCTTCAGAGAAGTTAATAATCAGTCACAATGCATATCATGTAAGGAATGCAAACTACTTGGAAGGATGATTTACACCATACAATTATATCCACTACACACATATTTAATATGGGTTTAGGAATGTGCCTTTAATGGAGAAGAACAACCAATGAAAGGTAGGGGAGAAAATGTACCCTTTTCCCCAAATAAGAAATAATAAGTAACCTTACAAGTAGCTTTAAAATTAACATTTTCATCTTAACTTCTGTTTAATTTATTTTCTCTGTTTCTCACAAGTTATACTCTTGAATGATTTACATATGATATTTTCCCTCTAATTCATAGTAAACTGTTCTCTTTTATTTGATATAACCTCTTGGCTGCTGCCTCAAAATTTAAAAGAATAATACTTTAATGAATTTCATATTTGAAAAAATCACTTTCCAAACTGTAAGCTCCATGTGAAAGAGAATATATATGTATGTATACATATACATATGTATGCATTTGTATATATCTTTCTCACCTACCCTAATCTTATCCTTGCTATACACCTAACATTTGACATTTATTGAATACTTGATTTTTAACTACACATATTTTAAAATGGAAAATATTAGTCCACAATAATAGGTAGGTAATAAAAATATATATGAGCGCAGAAAATTAGAATTCAAAGCAGATGACTCATGAAGGTAAATTAGGTCTGTTGTATAAGAGAATCTATGAAGGAAAGGATATACTAAATTAATCAATGTACTGAAAAAATTCCTGTAGTAGGAAAAATTTGCTTAGATATAACACAAAAGTTCACAGAGGTTCAGTGTCTAATCACTCTTCAACTATTATATATATATATATATATATATATATTACAGACATGTACATGTACACACACATCTAAATATATACACATATGCAAATGTGGAGGTATTTATGCCTGTATTATAGATAATATATACATATATACACATATTTATAAAAAACTGACAATATATTGTTATTATCAGTGCTACTAGCCAAAAACTTAAAAAGACAGCAGTCTATATAAGATGGTACCATTGTTTGGGTTTTTCAAAAAATCATAATCCCATATTCAAAATCCTTTCCCTATAAATTCTCAGTTCAGGAGAGACATTAGGATCTTTTCTTTTCTTAGGAGTCATTATGAAAGCAAAAATCAAAGTAAAGGCAAGAAAAGACATGGAGTAATTCATGTAACTAAATGAAAGGTTAAGTGACATGCCCAGTCCCATGGCTAGTGTGTCAGAAGCACAACTTGAATCCAATTCTTCACTTTAAGGCTGGCTCTATTCTTATACTGCACTGACTAGCACATATTTCATTCCAAAACAAATGTGTCATTAATTGCATAATTTAATATGTATGTAATTCTCTTAAATTTGCCCTTAACACACATTTTTCTTCGTAAGCAATTCACTGGCATTTAGAATGAATAAACAGTAGCATGTAGAACACTTTCTTCATGAAAGTATACATTTTAGTGCCTAGAGTTTGAGAAAATTAAGTGTCATGTATGAAAAAAAGTATTTTACACTTGAAAATTTAAGAAATTATTAGCAAGGTCATACTTAATCATTAATTCATTAAGTCTTCCTAATTAAATGAAGATGTAAAAAGTATAGTAGCATATTTACTGATTTAGTGACCTTTCAGAATTACAGAATCATGCAAATCACATTTTTTCCCAACTCTGGAAGAAAATAATACTGAAGTCTCTAATATAATTACTCACAGTTTCTGATATTTAGTTATGTATTACATTACTTCAAGGGCCTATGATTTAATGAGCATCAGTACTTCATTCAGAGAGACTGATAGCCAGGATCCTAAACTTTTTACATAATATTCAGGAGTCCCAGCATCTGAAAAAAAAATCTACTAGTATCCAGTCATCTCAAGATGAGTCTGTCTGAAGTTATCTAGACAGAAGTTCAGATACAAGGCATAAAAATAGTAGCCATGTTCATATTTGGTATCTTTTTGACTTGATTCAGTCCTCCAGAGATATTACTTTACTGAAATTATCTTTAAGGAATCAGTCCATTCAATTAGAAAAACATTTACTAAAATCCAGACAGATGAAAGATACTGGCCTGGGGGTGCAAATGTTTATTTGCTCCTCTACCCAAAAAGTAAAAGGAATAATCCCTGCCCAGAAACAGTTTCCATTATTGAAGGAGTAAATACAATAGGAAATTAAGATAACAACAAAAACAAGGTAATTGCAGGAGTGAAAAAGAAACTACACCTAAGAAAGTAAAATATATAGTGAGACTTAAAGGAAGATAAGGATTCTGCCAGGAGGAGGACTCTGAGTAAAATTTTAGTGGAATTATGTATTAGCATTACCATTATAATAAGTACATTGGATTGTTTGTTACCACTTTAAAATAATAGCAGAGCAAAATAAATATTCAGCTTTTACACTTAAAAATTGAATGAGAAAAAACTTTGTAAGTTAATTCTGTCATTTCACTCACATCCTACATAATCTTCAATATAAAATACTAAGTTCCATTGTACTTAGTTTTTGTAAAAATAATTCATATTTAATAATTCTTTGTGTGCCTTCCTCATAAGAAAATGGGAGATTAGTGTAAGTAGCATTATCCAGGTGTCCATGGCAGGTCTTGGGGTAATATAACAAAATTAAATAGTTTCTGCCTTCCAAGAGTTTATATTTTGATAAAAGAATCAATATGAACTTAACCATAAGGATATTGACTATCATATGGGATCATGATAATTTCTCATATACAAATTATCATTAATCATAATTTAAGTTTGATTTATATTCTGCACAGTTTAGTGTGCCGTATCTTTTTCACCCAAGGGTAACAATCACAATATGGCCTAATTTAGTATCTTTTCTCCAATAATCGGCCACGGTATTAGTTACAGGTTGTAACAATTGATAACTAATGAGGTGTTGTACCCACAACAGAACAAATTGGTTACAGACAAAGCTAATTGAAAAGTGTTAACTATTTAAGAAAAAAAGTGATAATTACTGGAGGAAAACTACATTGTTTCTATTTTAATTTTCCTATCTTTTGTGCAAAATAATTTTCACAGAAATTAATGAAAATTGTCTTTAGAGATGGCAAAATAGGACTGATAGAAGTTTATTAAGTAATAAACCCTATTAAAAATCCAAATCTGATATAAGTAGATTATAGTAGTCATAAAAATGTATGAATATAATTGATTTACATATTCCAGACAGTATTCTGAAATTAAGAACTGCAATATAAATGTATAATTAAGACCTGAACTGATAAGTATGAAAATCAATGGAATGCAGATGGCATTTTCATTTTTAATAAAGTAATATGGAAACAGTATCCTGGCTATGTTGATGTTTTAATATATGACCTATAAAACATGAACTTAGAAAAAATGTTTAAAAAATCATCCATTGATTCCAAATAAAATCAAAAGGGAAAATGATAATAAAGTTGTTAATGAATCTATATAACTTTCAAGAGAGGAACTATGCCATTTAAAGCAAGAAATAAATAAAAAGGATTTATGACCTATACAGCAATTTTCTTCTGTCACACAATAAGGCAGATACTGACAAAAGTGTGGTCCCTTGAGCATTACTTTAGAGGAGAGAAAAATTAAGAACATTTTTGAATTATTTAATAAAGTTATCTCTAATGACAAAAACAAAGGAATAATTTTTATAATTTTTAAATGTGGAAATTAAACCTGTATTATCATTTTACTCTGTAACATTCTTTATTGTAAATGTCTAAATTTAGATAATGACCTCATTGTGGTTTTTAAAAAATCAACGAGTTTCAATTTTTAAAAAAATTAATGTATAATTTTAGAAATGGCTTTTCAAAGTCTTAGATGGCTCAATAATTCTGTGTTGTCTTGTCCAACTTCTCAAAAGTGTCTGAGTGCTTTTAAGAATAAGAATATATTATTTTAAAGAGAGATGAAAACATGGCTCTTTTGTCTTAAAAAATTACTTCTGGAAAGGAAAGCAAGCAGGTCACCACACTGGCCCCAAGTCTCCACTATTTGTCCCTTTAGTCTTGATTTGCTTCATCTAATTTCATGCAATAATCCTTTGTTATTCTGTTAACATCATTTTCTCATTTTGCATTTATTTTTGCTGTTTTTTCCATAGTAATTTTCCAGTGAGCTTGATTTTTAAATCTGATTTTTCAAGTTTGTCCACAACAGGCCATTTTTAGTCACCCAGTGCTTGTTCTGCCTAATGTTTATCTGGACAACTATGGGTAAAAATAATCTGCTGCCAACTGAAATCTTTCATAAAACATGACTTTAAAAAAAACATTACATGAAACACATCTTTCATAAAACATGAATTGGCAACTTAGCCTCAGGGCAACAGTTGCCTTGTAGATAAAAACAATGTTGGTTCTAGAGCTTTTCAGCTCATAAGAATAGACCCTCTCTTGCATCCCACTGGTAGTGATCATTGCCATTTCCAAGGCCATAGCCACCCCTGAAGACAATTACTTGCCCTTTCTCCTGGGAGAAAAAAAAACTATTTCTGACAGATATGTGTAAAGGGTATAGAATACAGTTTAAACGATTTTATATCACACTATTTAATACTAATGATATTATGTTATTTGTGCTATTGCCTAAAAACAAGGCAAGCACAGAAACTGGAATAATGATATAGTAATTATATCAATGGGGCATGGATAGAGGACCAGACCGGAGAGAGAAAAGTCTTCATAAATTCTTATCTGGCCTTAGATACTTATTAGCCATATGAACTGGGCAAGTCACTAAAACCTGCTTGCCTCAGTGTCCTCATCTGTAAAATGAGCTGAAAAAGAAAATGACAAACTCCATTTGTCATTACCATTGCAAAGTAAACTCCAAATAGAGACACCAAGAGTTAGACAGAAATGAAACAACAATTATACCAATAGCATGATTTGAAAACTTTTCACTGGGGAAGAAGCTCAGAAATCCAAGTTCTTTGATTCAGCACTTAAAAACTCATAACAGTAATTTTTCCGAGGCCAGTTATCTCATTTATAAAACAGAAATAGCAATACCTGTTTGGTCTAATCAAAAGAACTGTGAACAATGACAAATAATATTTAAGAAAGTATTTTAAGAAGCATAAAGAGTTTTAACTAATCTAAAATAGAATACTATTGTTTCTACTGTCATTCTAGTGAGGGGCAGTGCAGTAGTATTAAAAAACAAAAAACAAAAAACAAAAACACACTTGCCCGATAATGAAAAGGCTTAGGTTCAGATTCTGACTCTCGAGATTTACTGCTTGTCTAACCTTAACCAAATCTTAACTTCCATGGGCCTTAGTTTTTACTCTGTAAAAGGAGGCGGTTGGACTAGATATAATCTGAAATCCCTTCCAGATCCAGATGTATTATCCTATATGGCCAAATTATATTCAATGGGAATATAGTATTAAATCCAACTCAAATTCAATTTCCTTCTAGTAATATTCTCTCTATGTTGATATCTATGTTTTGAAGGCAGGATACAGTTTAACCACAGAATTTCAGCTTTCTTGCATTTGGAGCTGTGTATTCCTAAATTTAGTTCTCTCTCCTGCCTTTAAAGAATCTTTTTCATTAGCATCTGGTTCCATTAGAATAACAGCCACCTCAATTCTGAAATGTAGTTTATTTTTTAGTAATAAGCCAATGCAGTCATAACTATAAGTAAACTATAAGTAAATGATATTACAAAATGATTTTTAAATTCACAGAAGGGACCAAAATCCAAGTACCGAATTTCATGAATGATAATTGACCTTTATACATGATATATTATTACATTCATTGTTCTTTGTCTGTTTTTTGAGGAGGGCCAATGACATCACAGGATTATGCCTTGACTTGCATATGAATTGAATTTAAGTAAGGCAGAGTTGCATAAAGTCAACAGCCTCTCTCTTTCTCTTCCAGAATAATCAAAGTCAGGATTACTGGTAATGGTCTGGGATAGAGTGAGTGACCATATTGACTTCAATGTCTGACCAAGCTCTAAGTATTCCATAATTCCTGCCTTAGCATGGCTGTTGGAACTAATTGTTCTCATCTGCCCATTCCACCAAGAAAGTCTTCATGTGCTCAACGCAGACATCCCCTTGACTCACCAACAAGTTTGTGATCCCTTAATTAAACTCATTGTGGTTTAACCCATCCATTAAGGTGGTTTACCAGTTTGTCCACTGTGCATAGATTTTATAAGATAGATAGATAGATAGATGATAGATAGATCGATCGATAGATAGATAGATAGATAGATAGATAGATAGATAGATAGATAGATGATAGATTCCTTTACTTAGAACATATATTTAGAGTTGGAAGAGACCTAACTAAGGAGCAAAATATTTGCATTTTCTGGATGAGGAAAATAAGGCTTAGAAAGATGAAGAAATTTGCTTAAGGTCTAACATAAGTCTATTCTTCTGACTCCAATCCTCCCCTCTTTTCACTGTGCCACACTGCCTCAGGCCCATAAGCAAGGTGCTATAGTACAATCATCCCTCTTTTATGGATGAGGTCAATGAGATTCAGAGAGTTGAGGTGACTTGCTGATGACAGTGAAGAGTTGAAATTTCAACCCAGGTCTTCCCTAGATTTGGAACCAGAAGAGACTAAGAAGAAACCTGAGAGTCCAACCTTCTCATTTTACGGAGAAAGTAAATGAGGCTCAGAGAGGCTACACATTTGCCAAAGGTCACAGAGGCTATAAATATCAAATACATTAATAAAATAAAATGCATATATGTATATGTGTGCCAATATAGATATTTGGCTATAAAAACTAGACAAAAAATTTCAGGACTCAATCCTAATGTGGTTCTTCACACACAGTAAATGCTTTAAGCATACTTGATGAACTGAACACAATTTGGAAATGTAGTGGCTAAGTATCTTGATTAAAATTTTAAAATTCAATGACATTTCTTAAAAAAAATAAATCTCTCATCTCCAGATGTTTCTTTGCAATGATGTCAATGAAGCCTGGATTGGATTTTTGTTTATGATAATATAACAAATTAGCATAAAGTGAATTGTAGAGATTCTGTGATGCTACTACCCACCATAACATACTGTGGGCAAAAAAATTTACTCAAAATAATTATTTTGCTAAAAATAATACATTTAGCAACTATTCTCAGCAAAGTAAAAAATAAACTGTGAATGATGCATTACCTTACAATTAAGTAAGCTTTAAAACAACATATAAAAAGCACATACATATTCAGTCAGCACTTATGATTTTATCAAGAGCAGTGTGGTGCATACCCGAAAGAGCCAGTCATCCATACATGTTCTTGCTGACACACACTAGCGGTATGCTTCTGGTCAAGCTGTTTAACTTCAACATGCTTTTAACCTTGAAATAACTCTCTAAAAGGGCAGATAGATGGCACAGTGGATGGATTTGGGATTAGGATGACTCAACTTCCCTAATTCAAATCTGGACTCAGACAGCTACTAGCTATGAGACCTTAGTTAAATCCCTTAATTCTATTTACCTCAGGTTCCTCATCTGTAAAATGAGCTGGAAAAGGAAATGGTGACTCTCTCTGGTACCTGTGCCAAGAAAACCCTATATGGATTCATGAAGTGTTGGACACAATGGAAATGATAAAGGAGGTTTCCTAGCTGGGGATATCTAATACCAAGGAAATCATACACACATAATACAATAGTTATTATTCCAATAGTTATTATTCATGATACTAGTGGATAATCACAAATATTTGATAATATGGTCATCACCACTTCTATCTAGCTTTACATAGATTACATAAGTACTCTCAAAACTGGCACACAGAAACTTAGTGCAGGGTTCTGTGAAAACTTCAAAGCAAATAATAGTTTCCCACCAGAATATTAAATGTGAAACTTTGCACAAGCCAAAAAACCATAAGCAACAATTTTCTGGCATGAAAATGGGGTTATTTTTCTCTTGCTTTAAAATTTTCTGACCTCCTCTTTATCCAGAAGGTAGTCTATACCCAGGCTCTTCCAACACCATCTGTACTTATTGGTTCCATTAATATACTTCATGCTCAAATTAGGTCGGGAAATATTGAATTATGTGACTTTTTGGCAGGCAGTTTGATTTCTTATTTGTTTTTATTAGGCTAATAATAAAATTCATTTTCATTCCCTGGTCACCCACTAACTGATTAAGGGAAGGGAGCTCACAAACACATTAAAGCTAACATTGTGTTTGAGGCTTAGGGTTATTAAAGATTCTGCCAAGAAACTGTCTACCAAGAGAAATCTTTGATGCTATCGGGCCGACCAAAAACGTTAAACACAGGACTTAAATGCATTCCAGCTAAAACTATTAAGTAGAATTTATAGGCACTACAAAAAGTTAAAATACTTTTTCCCCTAGAAGTTAACATAATGACCTTTTGAATACTGTGCAGCATTCAATATGCAATATGCAGAAACCTATGTTTTAATGCAGGCAACTAGGTAAGGTCAGATCTACAGTCAAGAAGACATCTTCCCTGGTTCAAAAATCTAGCCTCAGACACTTACTAGCTGTGTTGTCCTAAGTAAATTGCTTAACCCTGTTTGCCTCAGTTCCTTCATGTGAAAAATGAGCTGGAGAAGGAAATGGTGAACCACTCCAGTATCTTTGCCAAAAAAAAACCCAAAATGGGGTCACCCAGAATCGCTCATGAATGACATGACCAAACAACATGATTTAATGCATGAAAATGTTCAGGTAGTACAAATAGGCATCAATTATGTGAGGCATGGCTGTAAAATATCTAGAATTTTTTTAACAAATATATCAAGATATATCCTACTCTTTCATATACACAGAAAATAAATGAGTATTATCCTTCAAAGTAGTCACTTTGAGAGAGAAGAAACTTTTTCCAAATATACTATCTTTGCTTATTACCCTTTTCAGTATCAGCCTCTTGCTGAAGATAAGTCTTTGGTGCAAAAAGCCTACTTGGGATGTTTGAGGTGGTGGCAGAGAAGAAGAAAGAGGTTAGTATTAGAAATGAATTAATTCCCTTTATATGAATAAGGATCCCAAACTTAGGAGACCAACAAGACATGAGTCCAGAAAAGGATCAGTCAGCTTATGTGTCAGAAAATGAGAACTAGGGGAAAGTCCATCATCTGAAGCATCTAAGTTCTATGCCACTCTGTGAGGTTCGAGGAACTATGTGTAGAAGTCTGGAGCCTGGATGACCTCAAAATTACTGGAGGTAAGGGGAGGAATAACAATAATATGAACAATTATAATATAGTTGATATTTTATAGCACTTTAAGGTCTGCAAAATGTTCCATATATATTAGCTGATTATGACCTTGTTTTAAGACAAGAATCCAAGACCTTGAGATGTTTATTGAGTGACTTGCACAGAGTCTCATAGTTATTAAGTGGCAGTGGCAGGATTTGGTTTTGGGGCTTCATGGCCTGAGTTCAGCACTCTATCCACCATACCTCAATATTTTATTTGGTATGTTTGTTTCTAATTAAAATTTTCTGAATCCCTCTTCTGTGGCCTCTACAAGAGAAGGAAAACTGGTTAGGTCAAGAACTGACACACATGGAACTGGCATAAGACTAAAATAATTGACAATGGATTGATTGATAGTGTAGGATAGATACATAATACTATTATATGTAATACATTGTCATTGTTAGCTCTTCCAAGGCAAAGACAATATCATGCACTTCTCTTGTATCTTAGCTCACTGAATAAAGCTCTGGGCTTGGATTTAGAAAGACCTGAGTATAAATCCAAACTCAGACACTATCTGTGTAACCCTGGGCAAGCCATTTAACATTTTTTTGCCTTAATCTAATGGAGAAAGAAATGATGAACCACTCCAATATTTTTGTCAAGAAAACAAGAAGGATAGCATGGTCCAAAAGGTCACAAAGCCAGGCACAACCAAATGACTGAACAAAAACAACCACCAAAGTTGTGAATATCAAATTAGTTTGTATTTACAAATAACTTAGGAATGGCTAGCACATGGTAGGTGCTTAATAAATGTTTATTCCCTTCCTTTCTCCTTACCTTCCTGTATCTCCTATACCTTCCTACATAGCAGGCATTCAATGGGTGTTTGCTGATTTGGGTTGGACTGAGCTAGGTATGAGAGGAAAAATTCAGGTATCATTATACTAAGATTATATGTTACAGGACATCTAGGTGGCTCAGTGGAGAGAGAGCCAGACCTGCAGACAGGAGGTCCTAGGTTCAAATCCGGACTTAGACACTTCCTAGCTATGTAACCATGGCAAGTCATTTAACCCCAATTGCCTACTCCTTTTCACTTGTCTGCTTTAGAACTGATACTTAGTATTGATTAATTCTAAAAGAGAAAGTAAGGGCTTAAAAAATTAGTATATGTCAAAACAAATTTGAAGAAATGCTGTATAATTTTGAGAGACAGTATGGTATGATGGCTTTGCTGACAGGAAGAAGGAACTACATGGGTAGTTCTTTAATTTATAAATGTCTCAAACTAAGCTTATAAGCTCAAAAAGAGAGGGCGATCTTCAGTAGTAACGGCTGGACATTTCTATATCAGGAAGTTGCATATGCTGATAAATATGTCTAGATCATAAATAAATTGAAACATAAATATGTTAGTAATTTTTACAACATACATCCCCTTAAATAGTAGATATAATGAGTAATCTAAAAAATGAAAAGACTTTCTCTAAAAATTAATTGCTCCTTATGTACATAGAATATTTTCTTCTGGGTTAGCTATTTTTGGAAGATGATAACAGAAAATCTATTTTTAAAGGAAAATATTTATCTAAAGGAGAAGTGTGAAACAGTAGAAAGAATTGCCTTTGAAATTAAAGAACATGAGTTTACATCCTAATTTACTACTTGGCATTTCTGACTTTGTCCAAGTCCTTCAACCTACCTGGGTCTCAGTGCCTTCATCTTTAAAATGCATGATTGTGGCTTGATGGTTTCTAAGGTCATTTTAGAAAATCCAAAATTTTCTGAGACTAAACAAATAAAAAGCAACTAGCATCAGAAGAAATATACACTATAGAATTCATGAAATAATGACCTAAAATAATTCTATGGGCCTAAATCTGTTTTAAACAAAGAGGAGAAAAGAAGATAAATTCCAGAATGTACCAAATAATTTTCTATGCAACACTATGTCACAATTGAAAATAAAAATGGTGTGGCCAGAGCACAGTGTAAAAAGCACAAATGAAAAGCAGGCTAGTTTGGTGTGGAAAAAAATTATGTCCATCAGCAAAGTACAGACATTGGGGAGAAAGTGACAGGTCTCTGGGCAGTAGTAATAAGAGCTGATAAAGAGCATAGTTTACATTCAATCAACATGGAATGGGTTTCAAGTCACAGGGAGCATCTTCAAGAGCATCATCTTTATGAAGAAAAATGAGCCTTCTTGGCCTTTTTTCTCATTTTAAAAAGAGACTCAGAGAAGATTCTTTAGAACTAAAAGTATTTTTTTTACTTATAGTGTGCTGTTTTTTTTTACCTGAAAAGAAGAAATATGAATCTTCTGGCAGTTTGTTTCTTGTAAGCCATTTTCCTCTATCATTGGTATCACTAAAATTTTCTTAGAGATACTAGCTGAGCTTTTGGGCTTCTCAGAAAAAAAAAAGAGGCTTGATCTATCATAGTCTGAATCATTAGATTATAGGAAGAATGTCATATGACTTTGCAGTGATGATAGTTATTTGAAACATTTATGTAATTAAGAACATAAAGGTTTTTATTCACCGAAAATTAATAATATAATTTTTGTTGTTTATAGTTTTAGAGTTCAAAGGACTTTGCCCCAGAAAACACTATCAAATGGACAGTGTATATTATGTATACTATTGACACTTGATAGGTGAGTAAATAATACTCAAGGCAACTAGGTGGTACAATGGATAGAGTGCTGGGCTTGGAATCAGGAAGACTCATTTTCATGAGTTCAAATTCATCCTTAGACCCTCATCTATAAAGGGAGTGGATTTTTGTTAAGAAAACCTTAATTGGGGTTACACAGAGTAAGACATGACTGAAAATGACTGGAAAACCACAAAATTAAGACAGAGATAAAATAACAAGAATCACATAGCTCATAAGACGTCAATACCAGAACATAAATCCAGGTCTTTGATCCTATAATTATGAGGTTCCCAGCTAAAAATAGGTGAGGGAAGTAAAGTACAAAAGACATTAAGAGAGAAGTAAGGATTTGGAATAGCCACTGTGGAAAATGAGATACAGAATCAATTTGGGAGGTATTTAAAGATTACCTTGCTGCTACTGAGATTAGATAACATAAAACTGAAATATATCAGTCTGAAGGATTACGAGATTTCCTCCAACTCCATTCAACAATTCAAGCATGAGCAGAGGAAAGTGAACAATGGAAATAATTTAGGACTGAGATTGGTAGGGGATGAGTTAGCAACAGAAATATGAGGCAAGAGATTCAAGAGCAGAGATTAATGTGAAGTTAATTTGGTTAAGTATAGTGTTAAGTTCTAGAAGGAAGGAAGTAAAGTAATATAGCCAGGGTAATGGCTTAAGAGTATACCAAATGGTGGAGGAATTGGAGGTCAAGATGAAGGTGAAGAATAGATTTAGGAGTGGGGTATAGAGAAAGATGGAATAAGAGGTTAGAGGAATGTTCATTTTTTTAATCAAAGAGGTAATATATATATATGTGAGATGTAGGATGTGACTAAACTTATCTATAGGTTAAGTGAAAAGGGAAGGGATAAATAAAGATAATGGAAGTCAAGGACATTAAAAGTCTAGGTGGGGCTTTTTGAAGGAGCATCAACAGGAATGCATAATCCATACTATAAATCCATGAATCTATAGTATAAAGGCAAGAGTTGGAGTTTAAAGGAAGACAATGTTCCAGGTGCTAAATTTCTTAAGAAAAGAGGAAGGGGCAGCTGGGTAGCTCAGTGGATTGAGAGTTAGGCCTAGAGACTGGAGGTCCTAGGTTCAAATCCGGCCTCAGACACTTCCCAGCTGTGTGACCCTGGGCAGGTCACTTGCCCCCATTGCCTACCCTTACCACTCTTCCACCTAGGAGCCAATACACAAAAGTTAAGGGTTTAAAAAAAAAAAAGGAAAAGAGGAAGCATGATGGGTGTAGGCAACAACTATCATAACCTGTGTAGGGTAAAAAATATAAATAAAATGAAGCAAGGTTACTAATCAATAGGCTTTGTGAGACACTACTCTTTCCTCATTCCCTTTTAACTTGTATGACTTCCCTATGATATCTCTTATATTGACTTATCACTAATATGATACCCCCTTTCACTGTTACAACTGATGACTAGTATCTCCTAGGCTATCTTCTCTTCTATACCCACTTTCAGTAATATCTTCATTTTCTATGCGTCTCATTATTATTTATTTACAATGAACTTACAAATATCTAGTTCCAGACTAGTTTTGACTGTCAGTTTCACATAGCCAATGTCCTACTGAGCATTTCTAACTGGATATCCCAGAAATTCTCAAATTCAACAGATTCAAAAACAAACAAAAATTATTCCTACCCCCTACAAAAAAAATCTGAAATAACAAGAGTATTTTTTTAAGAAACCTGTGTCTTATATATGTAAACTCATATTTAGTCAAGTGGAGAGTGGTTCTGGTTCTAGTTGTTGTCCACTGTACTCAATGAGAACCAAAATAGATCACTGATTATGTCTTTTGACTTATACATAATTGGAGTTAAGTGAAGCAGAGCTGCACAAAGTCATCAGCCTCATCCTCTTTTCCAAAGTTATTAAAGTACAATGGCAAGACAAAAGTCAAGATGATAGGTGATGGCTCAGAATTCAGTAGATGACCTTGGCTTCTTCATAGTCTAACCAAGCTCTGAATGCTCCACAGCACCCATTTCTGCCAAATTCAGGACTGCTGGAACAAATTATTCTAAACCACTTAAATAGGTTGGATGATAATACTAAAGAAGAATACTAAGATTTCAAGTCATTGAACCTAGATAGATGTCATTACAATAAATGGTCCTTTAGTTTCCTGCATTTGTAAAAGCAAAAAAAAAGTTCTCTTTTTTTAAACTCTAACATGTATTATTTTAATGTCTTCCTCTCTGTCTAAATAACATATAAGTAATCATAATAGTGGCTCACATTTATATAACACCTTAAGATTAATAAAGTGCTTCACATATATGAGCATATTTGCTATCATTATTCCCATTTTAGAAATAAAGTGACAGAGGTTTAAAGAGCTTAGGTAACTTGTCCAGAATCAAATATCTAGACAGTAATCTGAGGCAAAATTAGAACTCAGGTCTTCCTGACTCTAAGTCTAATATTCTATCCACTCTGCTGACTAACAGGTTCAAATCCGGCCTCAGATACTTCCCAGCTGTGTGATCCTGGGCAAGTCACTTGACCCCCACTGCCCACCCTTACCACTCTTCCACCTATGAACAAAAGTATCAGTTGAAAACATTTTCTTTTTTAAAACTTTTTTGTACTGAGTTGAAAGAGATATTTAATTATATATGTATATACTTAGCATAATATCAGCAAATACATTTTAAATTCCAAATATGCTTTTAAGCCAATTTTGAGGTCATGGTTTTAATGGTCAAAAAATGAGGAATTCAAAGTTACAGTTTCCTGAGTACCCATTGACCAATATTTTATTTTATATGTAGTACTTGCTACTATGGCATATGGTGATAACCTATTTTATATTTAATGCATGTAATATATGTAATGTGGTCATATTATGGTTGCAGTGGGAGATATAATTTTGAATTTCCTTACTATTATGTGATTAAAATAACAGCTTCAACACTATAACAATGATAGTGCTATATATTCAGATTTATTGAGCATTTTTCTTTGAAAATGAAAAGAATAATAATTTCAGAAGAAATGTATTTATTTTAAATACTGTTTTTTAAGTAATTAAAATTCCCATCTAATAGGAAAATAAGCAAATGTAATAAGCAACAATGTGTGAATAATTCTTTAGAATGAATAATCAATCTCTTCTCTCTCTTTCTCTCTTAAAGACTTCTTTTGCCTAGATCAATGCTATATTTAACTTGTCTACAACTTGGTTTCTTTTTTATAAGAACTTAGATTCTGCAATATATTCCAAGTTACTTTGTTCACTACATCTACTCATTATATAACCAATCAGATATTCTAGAATTTCCACATTTGGTCAATGCCTTCAATTTTTTCCTTAAGTAATAATGACAAATAGAAAGGATATAAGAAGTAGTTCCCATAATCCTAAAGTAAAACTGGAGGGAGTAAGTCTGTGTACACCAGGATTATCTGGGGAAAGAAAAGCAATAAGCATTTACTTAGCACTTACTGTATGCCAGGCACTGTACTATGCACTGTGGAAGTTAATGCAGGAAAAAGAAGCTTATACTTTAACGGGAAAAGACAACACAAACACACACACACACACACACACACACACACACACACACACACAGCTGAAGATGGCAGTCCACAAACTCTGATCATAAGTTCCACATCAAGAGTGACAGTTATGAATGTACTCTCTGTAGAGCCATCTGTAAAGTAGTACATAAAAATTTTTCAAGTACTAGGGTAGGGAATAAGCATTTATATATCTCCTACTGTGTTCCAGGCACTGTGCAAAGTGCTTTACAAATATTATCTTATTTAAAAGAGCCTCTGAACAGCTTGAAGTAGATGCTGTTATTATCCTCATTTTACAGCTAAGGAAACTGATGCTGAGAGAAGTTAAAGGACTCAACTAGGTTCACACAGCTAGTAAGTGTCTGATAACTACAGTCTTCCTGATTCCAGACCTAGCACTCTATCCACTGTGCCACCTATTAGATTCCAATACCAATGTTAAATCAGATGGAACCTTTTTAAACTACTTCTACTGGGAGACATTACCATCCTCAAAAATACCACAGACTATTATCCACATAACAAAGACACTTTAAAAACTAATATTGTTAATACATTAAACATTTTTTCAGTGTAAAACAAATGCTTCAATTTGACAAAAGTTTATTAAGTGCCATATATATGCAAAGTACTATGAGGATGCAAAGGTCCTCAAGGAGAGTTAGGGAGGATGCAAAGACAAGAAGGAAACAGTCCCCAACTTCAAGGAATATACATTTTCTGAGAATATGTTCTTAGCCCTCTGATATGAAGTTTGTTGCTACACTGAAGAAGTTATTGTTTAGTAGTTGTAGCAGTCAATCTTGAAAACTATTATAAAGAAACTCAAAAACCACACTTAGGAGCACTGTGCTCATTTAGCAGCTAAGCCCTGGAGTTCAAATTCAGACAGTAACCTAGTAATATTCCAAACCACTCTAGGAGGCTACACTTGGGAAGACTGACCAGCTCTCTCAGTCTCTTTGTTTTGCCAATAACAATCATTTAACATTTGTATCAGAGACAAGCTTTTATGCCTTAGGTCAAATGAACTCCTGATCTGGGTGTTAGCTACACTTATTGTTTTAGAATCAGTGGTTGTATCTTATGAGGATTACTTCATAATGTTAATTTGTCTGTCAGACCACTCCTTTGATTATCAATCTCCCTTCCCTCTCTCTCCTTGTTAACCTAATAAAAATCAGTATGTGGGGTTAAGAGTTAGTTAAGCTCTTTCCACCTGAGCTAACTCACTGTCAGACCTACTTTATGTTGGAACTCTCTGTTTCTCTGTGTCTTTCTTCTCACCTTATGTTCTCCTTTCCTTAGACTTTAACTCTTCACCCAAAATTCATTCAGTCTCTAGTTCCCCTTTCTAGTGTTCTACCCATGAGGAACTTTAATGAAGTCAGTAAACCACTTCAGTAGTTATATTCTTTATTCACATTTAGGATATACTTTGTTAGCAAAAATTATCAACTTATTTGACTTATCTTTGGATTTTACCTTTGGAAAAAGGAACAAATGGAACTCAAGCTAAATCTCAAGTTCTAAATTTTAAGAATTTCCATGTAAATACTACCATAATTAAATCAGGCCAGCTTCTAAGCATTAGTCAGCTCTGCATGGAACAAGGGGATAGAGAGTGGGGCCTGGAGTCAGGAATACCTGAGTTCAAATCCCACCTCTAACACTTACTAGCTCTGTGATCCTGGACAAGTCACTTAACTCTGTTTGCCTCAATTTTCTCTTCTGCAAAAATGAATTGGAGAAAGAAATAGCAAAGCACTTCAGTATCTTTGCTAAGAAAACCCCAAATAGGGTCCTAAAGAGTTGGACATGACTGGAAATGATTAAAACACAAACAACTAAGCATAGGAGAGAATTATAGATTCATTTTTTGGTTAACAGGAGCAAGAGATTACATACAGTAGGTCTCTATTAAAAATCTGTGAATGAAAGAATGAAGCCAACTAATAGACTTTTCCTATTCCTAAATTTTCCTTCTTTGCTTTACTGTTCTATTCTTGTCAAAGAATTAGAAAATTATTAATATAATAGCTCAAATTATAGGCAGTCAAAAGGATACAATTATATCTTTTTTTAGAAAGAATTATGGGTCTCTGTATGTGTATATATATATATATATATATATACCATTCTTTTACATCTTTTTCCAGATTGCATATCAATACAATTTTTAATAATTGTTTTTCTGACATTTTGTGATTCATGTTCTCTCCTCATCTCTCTACCCTCCCTAATACAGAAGATAATTTTACTGGTTGTGTGTGTTATCATAAAATACATATTTCATATTCACCATATTGTAAAAAAAAAGGCACTAATTACTTACAGTAGAGAAAAAATTATGAAAGAAACAAAGTGAAGAACTGTATGCATCAATCTGCATTCAGATTCCATCACTTTCTTCTATAGTGGCAGACACTCTTTCATCATGAGTCCCAGATAGATATAGAAATAAAGATAGATAGATAGATAGATAGATAGATAGATAGATAGATAGATAGATAGACAGACAGACAGACAGACAGAGAGATAGATATTTAGATTGTGCATGGCCCATGTATATTTACTTAATTCAACAAAGTAAAAATTTAAGGAGTATCTAATATATGTAAGGCATACCTCCTAGAGAATACAAAAATGTTTTTTTAAAAGTGCGTGGTAGGGGGCAGCTGAGTAGCTCAGTGAATTGAGAACCAAGCCTAGAAATAGGAGGTCCTAGGTTCAAATCTGGCCTCAGACACTTCCCAGCTATATGACCCTGGGCAAGTCACTTAACCCCCATTGCCTACCCTTAACACTCTTCTGCCTTGGAGCCAAAACACAGTACTGACTCCAAGACTGAAGGTAAGGGTTTAAAAAAAAAGTGTGTGGTACTTTCATAATTCCTTTCTCACAAAAAGACAAAGCATAAGAATATGGGTGATAAAATAAGTATATAAGTACTACCAGAAAGAATATATGTGCCACAACATATTGAAAAGAAAAGTGTGTGTGGGGATGCTCAAAAGGAAGGGGATGGGTTACATCTAATTAAAAGAATCAGAAGTTTCATGACAAGGGTAATATTTAAAAGAGTCCTTGATGGATGAGTAGAATTTCTAAATGTATTGAATAAGTGGAAAGGCATTTTAAAGTACAGAGAAAATCATGAGCATAAGACAGAAAATTTGAATATATTTGACAGGAACCTATAATACAATTAGGGATATTTGTTCTGAATATAAGGTATCTATCAGGAAATAGAGGTAGATAAATTTAGAACAAGAAGAGACTGAAAAATAATATATAATTTTAGCCTTTATGGCAGTGGCATGCTTTCATACACGATTTAAAATATTTCAAAGTACTATTTAATCAACATGTAATGAACATATTACTTATTATACTATCTATATAGTTGTTAAAATATGAATCAATTTGGGATTTGATAAAAATGACCTTTGAGTGAGATTACATGAATAGCTATGTCACTTTTTGGCAATAACTTGGATGTTTATTTCTGTAAGATACTAACAGGAATCTTATTGGTCTTTATGGATTAATGTAATTTTCTAAATCCCTATCTTATCAGAGAACAATTTGGACAATGATGAGATGCTTACTAAATGAAAGCATTGGCAAGTATGTGAGAAAGAACATGATAATAATGCATATTTAAGTGCACTGTCAATAGAAAAAATATATAGTACCAAATATAATTAACACTCAATTATTTATGTTAATGAAAGTAATACATAAACAAAACCAAAACACACACGCACAAAAAAAACCTTCTCAAATAAATCTGAACGATATTTTAAAGAAAATAATGAAACCAAGTTGTAAAGCCCTGCTTTAGAACAAGTTTGGAAAAACTTAGCCTATTTTGTCCAGTAGTAGATTCTCACTTGAGATTAAGATGACCAGAATCATCTCTCATCTACTAATGAAAACCAGTCATCTTTACCTTCTTCAACTTCTGTTTTCTCGTCTGTAAAATGAGGATATCAGACTAAGCAAATAATTTCTAAGTTTCTTTTGTAGTTCTAAACCCTCTAAGTTTATGAGTTGTTTACTTTCATTCAGTAGTGATATCATATCTGAACTTTTGTTGGTTAACTGCATTTGAATGCACAGAAGAAAATACAATCCTTTTGAGTTTCTGGTAGGCTTCAAGTGCTTAAGTAAGCTGAGGAAATCATATCAAACATATTTGTTAGAGCTGAAAGGGTCCTTAGAAATCGTGGAGTTAAGCTTCCTCATTTTGAAGTAGAACAATATAAAGCCAGAGAATTAAGGGGCTTACCTACAGTCACACAAGAAAACCTTGATTTGCTTAAACTATCCAATGGAATTAATAATAGATTGTATTATTGTTACAAATAAATAATAATCTGCTAATATTAAGTTTAAAATAATAGAATACAAATCTACATTTAAACTCTCATATGACAATTACAAATTAATTTCTCAAAATCCTGCTTCTATTATACCTACATATTATCTACCTCTCTCAATTTCCTGCTCAGAAAATGAGGATTTGGGTGAAATAGTTTCTCACATTACTTCTAGTTCTATATTTATTATCCACATGTCCTTTAAAAACCATAAATTCAGTTCAAGAACACATTAAGCTCCTATTGTGTGATAAGCACTCTGTAAGCTATCAAGAAAAATAACATCAAAAACAGTCCTTGCAGGGAGCAGCTGAGTGGCTCAGTGGATTGAGAGTCAGGCCCAGAGACAAGAGGTCCCAGGTTCAAATGCAGACTCAGACACTCCACAGCTGTGTGACCCTGGGCAAGTCACTTGACCCCCATTGCCCAGCCTTACTACTCTTCTGCTTTGGAACCAATACACAGTATTGATTCTAAGATGGAAAGTAAGAGTTTAAAAAAAACAAAAAAACACCCAACAACAACAGTCCCTGAACTCAAGAAGCTGCCATTCCACTATAGAGAAACACATATTCAGTCTCAGTCTCTGTTTCCACCTCTGTCTAACCCATGTATACATATACATCATTTCATTGGAGACAGGGAAAGAGAACTGAATTCTCCATAATTTTGAAGAATTTCTTTCAAAATCTGTGTTAGCTAGATTCTTTTATTAGAAAAACTACTCTCTACAAATAATATACGATAGTTTATGTAGTTGCATTAATCTTTTCACTGAAGCACCAAATCATAACCTATTAACTTGAAAAATTAAACACACTTTACAAAACTGGCCAAATTGCTCCTAGGGAATAGCACATGTCCTGAATAGTTTTATTATTTCTTTTGACAAAATGTAATCTTTTTATTCTCATTTTTAACAAAATGAATTTCAACAGATTTCCATTTAGAGGCTTAATAAAAAGTGGAAGCTAAAAGTGAACCTTTTATAGTGGACTAAAAACAGTCACCATATTTAAACTTTTTGTTTATGAAATATGATGCCAAGCAAGAAAAAAGATGGATCAGAAACTTTAAAAACATTCCATAGTCTATTGTCTTTTCAGAAAGAAACATTGTTTCTGTCACAGTCTCCCAACATATGTTTATTCCTTCTTTTTCCATTTTCTTTCATAGCTACAATTATACTAGGGAATATTAAAGATCATCAAGTTTTTTACCCTCATATTACAAATAATAAGACTGAAAGAATTAAGTATTTTCAATGTAATAATCAGCACAGATTCAAATTTTGTTCTTCCACTTATTATGTCTGTGATCTTGGAAATGTCATTTCACCTCTGTGTGAGCCTCAACTTCTTAATCTGTAAAATAAGGAAGTTGGATTACATAACCTTAATTCTATGATCCCAAAAATTCATAATGAGAGATAATATCCAGAAAGTTTTTTAAAAGACAAAATGGTTTCAAAGTTCCAATTAAAAATTATGAAATGTTACTACTATGCTTAGATTATATTAAAATGTGTAATGTACTCAAAATTTTCTGTTATTGTAATTTTCCATGTTGATAATCTAATATTTTAAAAATTAAAACATGTATTTCTGAATTCATTTTATTATCTTTGAAATTGATATTTGTTTCTAATAATATTGCCTCTAAAATATTGGTACTAATATATTCAATTAATCACAAGATGTATACACTCCCAAACTGTAAAGCAGAATATATGAATGAACTATAAGAATGAAATTCTTATAATTTAAATAAAATTATATTAATAGTATGGTAACAGTTCATTTTGGAAATGGACTTTTTGTATGCAGAAAATTACATTTGATAACTTTTATAATGCTATTAAATAAGTTCTTATGGGTAACTTATGAGCAATATCTTCCCAAAAGCAATAGGTGCCCGTCAAGGTGAGAAGATTGCTCTGGAAATTTAATCCTTGCACTGCTTTGAAGTTCAGGATGACATACAGAAGCTGAAAAGGAACTACTCTCTGCTCTGTCTCTTTTCCACTCCTTATTGTCTTCTAGAGTATTGGGATAACAGCAGTCCTAATGAAGAACCAAAGGAAAGTGAACAATACTTGCAATTCCTTTGTGTAATTGTAACTCAACAGAATCTACTCAAGACTGTGTTACAGCTCATCCTGTAGGAGTACTTGGAATTATGAAGGGAAATACAAAAGAAGCTATCTGCCCAACTTTGCATGTTAGAGTTAGGAATGACCAAGCTGGGGACTATTTTCACATCTACCATATATAATTTATTTATTTTTATTTATTCATTCATTTGTTTGTTTATTTGTTATTCTCTCCACTAGTCTAATTCTAATTTTCTAACAAATATTGTGTACTTGCAGAAAATAATAATTAATAATACAATGACTAGCAATTATACATTGCCTACTCTGCACCAGGCTTTGCACTAAGTACTTTACCAATAATATTTCATTTGAACCTCACAATAATCTTGGCAGGCAGGTGATATTATTATCCTCAGATTACAACTGAGGCAAATAGAAGTTAACTGTCTTGCTCCAAGTCATACAGCCATTAAGTTTCTGGAACTGGAATAATCAGTAGGCTAGAAGGCCTAATACTTTAGATGTCACATGAAATATACAAAATTGTCAGGTGAAAGTTCATATTGAAATAGGTTTGGCTTCGTTTTGAACAACAAATATATAATTAAGCATCTATAAATTTTCACTTAAGAACAATTGTACCTTTATGATGAATTAACTACAAAACATTTCTCTCAACAGCCAAATGAATTGATTTGTTAGGTAGGCTTATTTGAGAGTGGCCATTTAATATATTAAATGGCCACTCTCAAATAAACCTATCAGATAAACAATTTTAGTTGTGAGTAAAGTGATGTTGTGCTTTGCAGCAAATAAAAAAACACCACCATGACCAATGTATTTAACTGTTTAGTCATAGATAAGATTTTATTACCAAGATGAAGTTTACCTTCTTGCCTGATATTTTAAAATATGTAAAAAACATTTAACCTAATAATTTTACCAAATTGTTTAAAGAAGAGGGAAAAAAAGTGAGATGTATGACAGTGTCCTGCTCTGATACTATTAAAGCCTCTAGTTTTACCTCTTGTAACCAGTACTTCCTACCTTGATCTCAGCAATAAATTTTTGATACACAGAAAAATGAAATTTCATACTAAAGTACTTGGTGGTCTTTTAGAAACAATCTTTAACTTAAAAGAGGCTTTTAATGCTCAGTGCTGGTCATCTAACATTTTAAAGAGCTCCAGTGATAGGAGAACTCACTACCTTAATAGGCTACTGGTTAAATTTGGGGACAGTTCTTTTAAAAAAAAAACTATTGTGTATTCATCTGTATCAATTTCAGATTTTTATATTTGACACATGGATATTAATACATCAAAATCTTTTTATATCTCAGTGTTTTCATCTAGTCAGTTAGCTATCACTCCCAAGTTCATCTCATCTGTAAATTGGAAAAGCATGCCATCAATGATTTTTGCCAATTCATTGTTGTTGTTTTTTTTTTTTATGTTAAATAGCACAGAACTAAAAACAGGAGAGGCAAGAAGGACTCTAATGAAAGTCTACCTCCTCGATGCCACTGAGGCATTAATGGTAACACTTAGGATCTGGTCACTTGAATAATCCTGATTCCATATAGCATATAGTACCATCCAATCTATACCTCTATCTTGCCCACAAGGATAGGATGAGAAAGTTTATCAAATTCATTTTTTAAATCCATGTACAATAACCTTTCTTCAGTCCTCTGAGATATTAATCTTGTCAAAAATGGAATGAGATCATGTTTGGTATGGCATGTTCTTGACCACTTTGATCCATGCCACATCATACTGATTTTTCTAAGTGTTCACAAAGCATCTTTTTAACAATGCCTTATAAAATTTTGACATGCATCAAAGTTAGTTGAGGTTTTAAGAATTCATATTCCTTCTCATTAAAAAAAGGCTCTAGGGGGCAGCTGGGTAGCTCAGTGGAGTGAGAGTCAGGCCTAGAGACAGGAGGTCCTAGGTTCAAATCCGGCCTCAGACACTTCCCAGCTGTGTGACCCTGGGCAAGTCACTTGACCCCCATTGCCCACCCTTACCACTCTTCCACCTATGAGACAATACACCGAAGTACAAGGGTTTAAAAAAAAAAGGCTCTATTTTTCCACTTTCAACCAGAAATAACCTTCCTTGTTCCCACACATTTCAAATATCACCAACAGATGCTTAATGATTAAATATAAAATTCAAAATCCTAGTTCATTAGAGCCTAATAACCTAAATTTATTAAAAGTAGTTGGTTGCTCTCTTATCTCTCCTTATTTGCGTTTCAGTTACCTATTTATGCCTATTTATCATTTCTCTTTGTTCTATATTCCCTACTCTGAAGATCATTTGTTTGGATAAATAGCATAAAATAAAAACAGAAATTTTACCTCCTTCTCATCATCCAATATAATCATCTGATACACACTGAACAGTAGTCTCTGTTCATTCTTTGATCTTTTTCTTGTTCCCAACATCGATTTTTAAACAATCCTTTTTTGCTCTTCTTAGCATTCATAGTTAACCTAAAACTCTAAGCTTTAGCATTCTTGGAATTATTCTTATAAGAATTTGAGACTTGTTTGTATTCATTCTGTTACTTAACTCTGTGTCTCTCTTCAGTTCATGTCTTTCAAAAACCGGAGTTAAACAATAAATTCTCTTTTCAGTTTCAGTAGTATTCTTTAGACAGTTACGCTTTTTTCTTCCTCATTAGTATCTATTGTGTTAAGTCATCAGAATTTCATTCTTGAGAACATCCTATTGCTTTTGAGACTACTTCCCCCAAAGAATTAAAATTTATACGTTTCTGCATATCCTTTCTCTTATCTCTAGAACCAATTCTACAGAATTCTAAGATGTAAGTCAAATGTCCACTTATGTCCACTGATCATCTCCTTATTGATCAAGAAATCAAAGATGGTAAAGCTTTGTTGCTATTTGTTTCTGTCATGTCTAACTCTTTGTAATCCCATTTGGGTTTTCCTTTGCAAGATACTGGGGTGGTTTGACATTTTCTTCTTCAAATCATTTTACAGATGAGGAAACTGAAGCAAAGAGGGGTAAGTGACTTGCCCAAGGACTCACAGCTAAAGTCTGAAGTGAGATTTGAACTCAGGTCTTCCTGACTCCAGGCCCTGAGCTCTATTCATTGCCTCACCTATTTGCCCCATTTCAAGATCACTTTCTCTAAGAGTTTACTCTTCAGCAACTAGTTCTTCTAATTAGCATATTTAGGACTAAAATAGTAGTTACCCCAGCTGATCCTCCACTTTCTGAAGTATCAACTTATCACCAGGCAACTTAAGATTGTTTTTTCTACTTTGCTTTTAGCAGAAATGGTTCAATTAGATGTCTGGATAGTTGAAGTTGAAGTACTCCTTTCCTACTACATTACTTCTAGTTTTAATACATGCATCTGGACCCTATCCATTTTCCCCTTCTGCTTAGATGGTTTGTAGCATATTTCTTCCAACATATCCCTTTACTCTGTCATTCCACTGAGTCAGGTCCTAAAAATTTCCATCCTTCATCACACACACACACACACACACACACACACACACACACACACACACACTCTAGATTATACAATATTATTCAATCATTACTTTTGAATAAAATATACTTTGTATAAATTACTTCTTACCAAATCTTAGTATGTTCAATTTGTCTCCTTAAATAAAGATACCTAGCTTACTTTATTACCATGCATTTGTGTATTTGAAGAATACATCTCAGATAACATGTTTTATTATTGTATTATTTTCCATCATCAAGTATTATCTCCTTTAAACTACTAAATTCTTAATGATATCCTTCCTTTGTTATACATGTTATAGTCTATGGTTTCTGCATTAGTATATTTGTGTGGGTTAATTCCTCCTTCCTATTTTATTTTCATTTTTACCTTCTATTAATCAGAGAGAGAAGTAAGGTAACATAGTGGATAAAGAACAGTCACAGAACCAAGATAGTATGGGTTCATTTTCTGCTTCTGAAATATATTAGTTGTATGAACCTAAGCAAGTCATTTAAGCTCTAAAAGTTCTAAAAATGTTATAGAGAAGCTGTTGACCTATATTAGTAGAAGTTTCCTTATCCAGGAATCTCCACCAGAAGTCCCTTTTCCACTCATTTATCAGATGTGCAAGTTTCCAGGTAAATACGTATATATTCAAAGAAACACTGATAGTATGAGATCAATATCATAATTGTATAATTGTGTGCAAATACTGTTCCTGTCTATTGAATTAAAAGATAATATTTTGATCCATAATAAGATCGTTCTTATTCTGTTTTCTTATTCTTAACTGTTTTCTCAAGGTAAATAAACAAAATATAGCATTAACAAGCAATGAGGAAACTGTGCCTACATGCTCCTTGTATGTGATAGTATTTGATAGTATTTTACAAAGTCCTGATTTTTTTTTAGCATATTGGCATAGAGTTTTGAAAGCATGTTCAATAAACTTATAAGACTGTAATTTGGGGGTAATAAATAATTTCTCTTTTTAATGATGAAGTAATTCATAGTATGCCTCTTTAGGGAATGATTATGGTAGAGTTAATTTAGGGAAATACATCTTTAATAACTGGGGATAACCACTCTGGGCAGATTCTGAACAATCCTGATATTACCAAATCTTCTCCAAGGATTTATTTCAGTTTTATTCAATTAATCAAATATTTTAGAGTAGATGGAGTTGCTGACTCCCAGCTGAGAGAATATATCTTGAATCTACAAAAATATAGAAAGGCTACTGTAGGACTAAATAACTGAGAGAATTAACTTCTATAGTCATCAATGGATATTTGGTTTCTATGATTTCTACTACATAAATTATAATGATTTGTCCTCACTATTATCTTTCATAGCAGAAACTAAAGCTTCCAATTAGGATATGTTGAATTTCAGATTCGTTTATTTCTTTCAGAAGACAGTTTGTGAAAGTAGTTAAACTTAAGCATCCTTTGCAAGCTTTCAACTAAATCCATGTATTTTAGCACCTGGATTAACTTTGTTGATGTTCAATCATTTTAATAGTGTCTAACCCTTTGTGACTCCATTTGGAGTTTTCTTGGCAATGATAACTGTAATGGTTTGCCATATCTTTCTCCAGGTCATTTTATGGATGAGGAAACTAAGGCAAACAGAGTGAAATAACTTGCTCAGGGTCATACAGCTACTAATACCAGAGGCTATATTTGAACTCAGGAAAATGAGTCTTCCTGATTCCAAGCCCAGTGCTTTTCCACTTTGTCACCTAGCAGTTCTGCATTAATTTTACCAGGATTTTTCCCCCTTTCTTTCCTAATGGTATTTATAAGACTAGTAAATAGGATGACACTTTTAAGTCTCTCGAGCAAGATTCAGGGCCATTTAAAACTAGTATTTCACCTACTATTTATTGGCATGAAAACATAAGATAATTCTATTCTTCAAAGCATTTTGATATTAGTGCTATCAGATGGACTTAAAACACCAAATATGACATTCATTTCTTGGACATGGCTAATTCCAGAATTTTGCTGGACTACATATGTTTGGTGCAAAGTTTCTGTAAATAAGAGTTTTAATTGTTCATCAAAGATGAAGAAGTAGAGTGGGAAAGAGAAGTAAAAAACGAATGATAAAATAAATAGATGGAGAGAGAGAGAAAGACAGACAGACAGAGAGAGAGAGAGAGAGAGAGAGAGAGAGAGAGAGAGAGAGAGAGAGAGNGAGAGAGAGAGAGAGAGAGAGAGAGAGAGAGAGAGAGAGAGAGAGAGAGAGAGAGAGGATTATCATATTTTTAAGACTAGAAATTGGATTGGAAATACTCATGCCATATCTCATCACTCCAATTGTGTGAGGTTATACTGAGGATAAAAATAACTTTAAAGGCAAAATTATCACTTTCATCAGACAAATATATTCATCCCCAGAGAAGGGATAAGCAATAAAGGGCTGATAAATAAAAAGCCAATAACAGTGGAAATTTATTTATAATTTCTGTAAATATATTCTGCAGGCCTAAAATATACTACGCATAAAAAAGAAAATATGCAGAGGCGTGAAAAGATGTTGCATATTTGCAACATTTACTTATATAGCATAGTTCAATGATGTAAAAGGTAATGATTTTGCAGAATTTTATGTTTCCATACAAATCAATGAACAAATTTAAGGAGAAACATATTGCACTTTGCTTCTTAACTCTAGTGGACCTGAAAGATAATACTATGTATGTTTGCAGCTTTGTCCCCTTCAAAGAACAAAGTATCTGGTAGCAGTATTGGGTCATCTAAACTTTGTCTCCAAGTCACTAGCTCAATGACCTGGCTCAGTTTTCTTTATGAGTAATTTAATAAATGTTTGCTGAATTAAGTAATTAACAAATGAATGAGATAAGGAAATCGGAACATTCTCCTAAATTGGAATTCATGATACTATTTCTAGGATTTCTCTTAATGAAGTCACCACTAGCACTACAAAACAAAGACAGCTGTTATAATGGCAGAAAATGTGAGAGGGAGTTTAAGTATTTGTTGTTGAACTCATTTCCATAACTTATTACTGAACAAATATTTTTTTCGAAAAATTTTAAATAATTAAGCATTCACTTCTTAAGTCTTATTTTTCATACCAATTGTACTTATAGTTCAATCTATTTACAAAATGATACAGTATGTAAATATATAGTATATTTGTGTATATTTATAAATGTGTATAGATATATTCAATATATATATGTATGTGGGTATATATAAAACATATAGCATATGTTTTAGTTTTTTAAATTAATTTTTGTTACATTAAAATTACCAGGTATCTCCCTCCCTCTTTTCCACACATTAGAGAAGGCATTATTTAACAAAGTATATCTATATATATATATATATAGAGAGAGAGAGAGAGAGAGATAGATATAGATATAGATATAGATATAGATATAGATATCTTGTTTATTTCTATTTATCAGTCCTCTCCCTGGAGGTGGATATACACAAGCTGTTCTAACATTTCTGTTATTATATATAATGTTCTCTTGGTTCTTCTCATTTATATTCCTCATAATTTCACAAACATATTTCCACATATATCTTTCTTCTGAAAATGAGTTACATATCTCAATTCTAGAATTAACTTAAATTGCCTTGCAGTAATTTCAATTATACTTTTTCCTTCCTGGCTAAAACAAAACCATACACTCTACCACGTAGCCCTTTTTTTTTCCTCATGGCAATTCTCACTGCATAATACAAACTTAAAAATTGTGACTTTAAAATTCTGTCAAAGAAAAGATCTGCCTAAGTATATCCACAGTATAAAATGCTCCATTTGGAAAGTCACAGCACTCTCTAGTCCTTTTTGTAATTGAGTCTATACAGTCAATGTGCTTAATGAATACACATTTAAAAAAAGAAAGAAAAAAATTAACACACTCCTCATGTCAACCTATGTTTGAGTTCAAAGAACACATCCAATTCACACATGTTACAAGGGACATTGTTACAAAGGAACTTCAATGGAAGTGGCAATAAACCATTCAAGGAGTTAAACCACTTAATAGCCCCAAAAGAACTAATCTCCACCAGGCCATCACCAATGCTGACTATTTTTCAATGCACCAGTAACTGTGTCCCAGTGTGGTCTGCACAGTATAAGTTGGTTATCTTTATTCTCAACCACATCTAGATTTTTTCAACTCCAGGTCCAGTTTTATGTTCTTGAAGTGTTTGTAATAAAATGTCCTTGCATTCTCATGTTATAAATGAGCACAATCAACTGAAGGTCTGCATAATATAATGGTTAGTTGGCTGGCCCTAATGGATTTAAGCCCTGCCTCAGACTTTTGTGACTATGGGCAAGTTGCTTAACCTCTAAATTCTCCTAGGCAAATCTCTAAAACTATAAATTACAGGTCAGAGACATATGCATCCATGGAGGAAGTTTTCACTAGAAAGTCCCTATACTGATCATATCTCAGGTTCAGATATACATATATGTATGTATGTGTATATAAACATAAAATGGGAAATATATTATATATGGCTATATGTATATATGTATAGGTTTGTAAGTGTATAGATAAATGTTTCCATACTCATATTTAATTAAACTTTTCTGGGAAACATTTTAAGTACAATGTAGAATACACACAAGGTCAAAAACCAATTATTGATCCCATTTTCTACATATTTTCCATTTTGTACATATAACAACAAATTATTTACATTATATTTTAACCCACATAATCATCTGCCCAAAATTAGCATAAAGATTTTGGATTGAAAACTAAATAGTATCTTCTAAAGAGCCACAAGGGAGTTTATTTCATAATCTTATTTGCAAATAAAACCATCAGGATACCAGGCCTGGTACCATTATGACTAAAGGTGAGCAAAAGATTCTTTGGACATTCTCCTCTTTTAACCATTTTCTAAGTTAAATATTTTCACTTTTCTCAGTTACATAGATACTATTTTGTAATTCTTAAAAGCAGCATTTTAAAGTAGTTAACAAAGTTAATAATGTGTGATTCTGTTAAAGGACAAACTATTGAAAATGAGCTTGAATAACTTCACACTTCAAGTACACATAGCAAGAAAAAAAGGCACGCTGAAATTCTGAAGCAATGTGAATGTTGGCAGACAGGAGCAACACCTACATTTGCAGAGAATATAATGCAGAGAATGAATTGGATCTTAATTTTTCCCTATGCAGAAGGTAGTCTCAAGTCCTGAAAGGCAGGCATTTCCATTATATTATCCACAGTGCCCCCCAAAAAAGTGCTACACAGGTACATTATAGGTACTTAGTAAACACTTGCTGATTGATCTATTTCTAGGCTTCATATAAGATCAATTGTGAAATTATATTTAGGATTTTAGAAGGTCCTGGGAACTTGGAAGTTCATTTAGTTGAATGCTCTTCATTTTACAAAGCAAGAAACTAAGCCCATGAGAAGTTCATTGATTTGCCTCACTCATGATATTGTTTAGGGGCAAAATAGGA
The DNA here is from genome assembly GCF_016433145.1 of Gracilinanus agilis. Classification (NCBI taxonomy): domain Eukaryota; kingdom Metazoa; phylum Chordata; class Mammalia; order Didelphimorphia; family Didelphidae; genus Gracilinanus; species Gracilinanus agilis. The sequence goes on from NC_058130.1 coordinate 479,028,138, forward strand.
ACTAGAGTCTCCTGATTTCCTAAGTCATGGCGCCAATCACTGCATTCCAGTAATCTGTTCCTGCACAGATCATCTTTAATCCTGGGAATACTATCAAAGATTCTGCCAACAACAGCTGATATTACCCAAAGGGGACTGACATGCTCCTTAGTTCTCTTTATGAGGTCTAGTCAAGTTCATGCTATTTAAATCATTCACAAATTAAGGTCACACGTTACCTTTTTATCAACATCAACAATAAAGTTTATCTATACAAAAGCAGACATTTTAAATTACAGATTAAGTAGGAACATAAGGGAATTAATCTTCCATTTAGATACTATTACAGACATACATACATTTCTACTGGTTTACCTTGGGCATTTTCAATATTAACTTTCCCCACTATCTTTAATGTTTCTCCATTTTTTTACAAAATGGAACTTCTTTTCAAAGAGAAAACAGGTTTGCTTGTTGTTGTTTTTTTTTTATTTTGCAGCCCTAGCACCAAAGTTCAAATTGACTCTGAAATTTCTTTATTTTTTACTGTTTGTACTATTGTTCTTTAAAATAAGTACAAGCAGTTTCCCAAATCATTTTATATCTGAATATAACTAATTGTTCTTGATGAAGTATGGGAAAAGTAACTTATTCAAGATATATAAGGGATGTAATGATAAAGTAAATTTAACTTTGAACATATTGAGTTACATAAATGTTTAAACTATCAGCCAAGATAAATGCACAAAGTTTTCTTCCTCATATATAAAACTCCTTTGTGTCAATGCAAGATAAGCATCTGTTCTGAACCCTGACTGTGGCACAACTCTTTCCCACTGTTGAGATGCCTCAGAAAATCAATTGATAAATCACTATCCTGAATGACAAGTGATCTATAACACATAATAATGGAAATTATACCTTTAAGATAATTCGGCACCAGCCCAGAGATGGCAGAAAACACACTTTAAAATCACAATTATTTGACCTTCAAAATTCTACAGCAATCAAAACAATTAAAAATGACCAAACTTTTTATTTTAATTTAAATTACCTTAAATTTCAATTTCCTAAGACTTAGAAAATAATTCTCCTACTTCATATATATTTTATGATTCTGGTCAAGATAATAAACTATTCTTTTAACTTCATTTTCATAATCATACATGGAGAGTGGACCAGGTGTGACCAAGTATACAAATATTCCTTGAAATGAACATCACTATCAGCTTTTCTTTTTCCTTTCATCATCACCATCAGGTTTTCTTTTTCTTTTCAGGGTATATATATGAATATGTCCCTGTGTGTACAAATGTATGCATACATGTATTTTTGTTTATATATATGCAGAATATGTATGTATCATCTCTCAATGAGGAATGATACAGTCCAACTCCTCATGTCAAGGTACATCTGGCTCAAGTTCTATGACTAGGGTGAATTTCTTCATTTGCAAACTGATAATGTAATGCAAAGTACTTCACAGACTTTAAATTAATATACAAATGTTAGCTGCTGCAAATAATTAAATAATTTATTGTTATTTTTATTGTGATTATTATTTCTAAAGCCTAAATGCAAAAAGACTACCAAAACTCAGAAGCTTTTGTCAGGATATAAATGAAAACCAATAGAAGTTGTGAATAGATTATGTATCTATTCACGTATATATCTATATATAGATATAGATACCTATGTATCTATATCTATACATATATATACACACACAGATCGATTAATTTTATTATTTATGTCTAAAATTTATATAGTTTTTCTCAAGTATGTTTCATAGAACAATTAAATAAAATAATATGTTGTTAATTTTAGGATATTTAAAACTATCTTGTTAATGGGTTTTGTTTTACTTTACAAGGGCAAATTTTAGTATAACAAATAAATCATCCATCTTGTTTCCAAACTTGACAACTAATTTAAAAAATCACTTTGCCTCTTCTAATTGTTAAACAGTGATTTGATGAATATCAAAGATTTTTTTTATTTTGAAAAAAAAAGATTCATGGAATAAGATATGAACCAAAATTCAAATTTATGTAAGTATGAAAGAACTAACCTCAATTTAATGTATCCCTCCTCTAGCATGAAAGGTTTTAAAATGAAAAGTTTTTAATTAAAAATATAAGCTATACTATATTGTCAAATGTTAAAACTCAATAAATTGAGTAGAAACAACTAAGGTCTTTAATACTGCAATTCTGAATATTCCAAAAAGTTATCAGAAGAAATAATATGATAAATTTAAGAAGTGAAGATATAATTGCATTAATTTTGTTCGTAAGAATACCCAAGTTTAATCAAAGGTTTCAAGAATGAAAAAGAAAGAATAAGTTAGTTACCAAGTAATCACAAACTACTTTCAATGCTATTTTTATTATAGGAACAATATATACTTCTTTCCCTCCTAATTCTACTGTGATTATTTCTATATAATGGTCAATATGCAAGTTTAATTTGATATGCTGCCTAATTAGGTCCTTTCATAGTCACTAAAAAAAGTATAACCATCTTTTTTTGCAATTTTTCATGTAAACTGTTTTTAAGGGAGAGACTTTGAGAATGACAGTTCTTGATTCCATTATAAGGTCTTCAAATATTGGTTATACATGCCTTAGTAAATTACCATTTTTGCTTAATAAACTATTATTGAAATAGCATTAAATCAGTAGTAAAATTTTTATTTAATTCTAGCTCATAGAATTTAGAATTTTAGGATATGACTCTATTTTGAGAATTTATTTTCTACATACCTTATTTAAAAATATTTTAGTTGAAGGATTTAATTATCTTAATGCAATAGCTCCTTCTGCCACTAGTCTTCTGGGGATAACTGAAATGACTTAACTTTCTTAAATGGAAAACTATTTCCTAAAGCTCCAAATGCACAAAAAGCCCAGAAATACAGCTAGATATAGATAGCAATATTTGCTTTAGTATGTATATCTATCTCATTAATAAAATTGTTTTTTTTTATTTTTTCATTAGAGTAGGTATTAGATGACAGTCTGAATAGCAACTTTTAAACTGTCATCAGATGATGATTAAAGACAATAATTCTAAAAATGGCAGTTTTGACTTCGATGAGAAAATAAAATAGAATATAAACAAATTCTCCCCAATAATGAGAGGGGGAACTCTTAATTTATAAGATAGTTTACAAAAAGTTAGGATGTAATTTAACATCTTTTCAGAATGTTCTCTTTTTGGGATTACTTGTCTACACAATTCCCAAAAGCCAGAAGGAAATTTTAAAATTAAATTATCTTTTTATTATATTTCAAAGATCTTGATATTTGTAACAAAAAAAACCCTAAAAAGTAGTACAAATTCTAAAGCTGTCACCAGCTTTTTTTTGATACTCTTAAGAGAATAGTGAAAAATATCAGATGATATCATTAGTATTAATCAAACTGGTTACTGGCCTTAGTGATAGCTATTTTAATTTATTATGTTAAAACAGCTATATTTCTGATAGAAAATACATGGAAATCTAGTGATTTTATCAAAATGGAATAATTTTGTTAAATGGATATTCTTCTACTAGCGACCAGTAGGTGGTGCTAATTCAAGTGTTCCAGTTAACAAGATAAAAAGACCAGAAAACTCATAAAATAGATGAAAATATCAACACTGCATAGTTTACTAAATTGAAAATAAAATTTAAAATTCCCGTCTAGAGAAGGAAATGTTAAGAATTAAAAGTGTTCTGGCTGGTATAATAGGCATGAATATTACATAGATGCATATATAATGAAACCATGATAAATGTAACATGATTGAGGAGTCTCATGATGAAGAGTATTAAATATTACAGCCATAAACACAGCCACCCACCTTTAGCTATACATGAATAGAATAAAATCATTCCTTTTCACTTCTTCATAGTTACTGCCTCACTTGGAAACATTAGTATTGCTGGTATTTTATTGCAACCTTGGGATAAACTATTGCTCTTGGGAATACTCAGTTTTGATAACTTCCAGCATTCAGAACAAAAATCAGATGACTTTAAGTCCATCTACATCTACTACAAATATGTGTTATTATGCATAGTCACATTATCTATCCCCTTGAAAATATAATACTAAAATATAAATTTAAAAGCATTATCTCAAGATAGATGTAACTAATAAAAACAAAACAGTTCAGTGATAATGTGTATTAGTTTTTTACTATCTTCATTTGTTTGACCACTAAAAATGTTGCATTTAAATAACAAATTTTCAACAAATATTTTATATGTACATATATATATATATATATATATACATACAGAAGATGAAAACCTTAAGATTGAATTATTTACAAGCCTTTTTATGTCTGTGTACCTCAGTATATTAAAATCTGACAGTCCAAGTCATAAAATATCACCCTTCTGCAAATCCAAAAAGACTAGTTTAAAATGAGAAATAGGGTGAATTTTTAAAATACTTGAATTATACTGCCTGTATTTTTTAAAATCTTTACTATAAGAGCATATTTGGACTAATAGCTTTCAGAGTATTCTAAAATGTTTTAAACATTTTTTCTGTAGAAAATAGTGAAGATGTTGCATCTGTTTTGTCTTTACCATGAAATTTATAAAAAAGGATGTACAAGATTTTAAAATTTCACAAACAGGTTACTGAGGAAATATAATATCAATACTTCACAAAAGTCATTAAGCTCTATCTTCTGAAAGCCCAGATAAATGTCAAGTTAGTCTATAGGTTAGGTATCCAAAAAGAAAATTTAACCTGAAGAATAAAGATCAGTGGTTCTACTGATTGTATGTAAATCAGCTCCAATATAACCAGAAGCATGATTCTAAACTACAGAATCTGTACCAGAACTTTTTAATCACAAAAAAAGTAAATGTTCACACATCCAAAAAAAGTGCATCAGGCAACTTGACTTTCCATAAAATTATTCACTCAGGTTTTAAGATGTAGAATATATCACTCCCCTCCCCATTCCTTTAAGATAAAGGGCTCCTGAGCAGAGAGTCTAAGTTTGGAGTGCAGAGAAGGCTTTTATGACCAACTGATAAATCTCTGAAAAGTGGCGTTAAGTTATATAGGAGACATTGAGTAATACCATCATGATAAAGCATAAACCTCATAGAATATATCCAACACTCAAGACTTCAACTTTTATAAAATCCTGAAATAAGTCACCCTTTAAACAAACTCTCAGGAAAAAGCTTTCCAAATCACATTCTCCTGAGGGGGAGAAAAAAAAAAATCCAAACGCTGTCTCTTTAAAAGAAGGACTATCTTGGAACTGTTCAGCAGTTAAGTATCATTAATGCAAAGTAACAGATTCTTCCTCAATATTGAACTCTAGGTGACCGTCATGGAAAGTAACTACTTCTCCATTCCCTGGCAGACAGTAGCATTAATAATCATCAAAACAAAAACAGACCAAAAAAAAGAAAAAAATGTGAAACCAGGCACTAGGAAAAGGCCAAAGCACGATGAAGAAGACCTACTGCGTTGTTTACTCATTTCAAAAAGGAAAAGCAGGAGTCATGGGGGTTGGGGTGAGGGGAGCATCCTTAAGGTTCAGGAAAATGTCTTATGCTTCAGGTCCCCATGTGGCAAAAAGCCAGCTCCTAGACTGCTGGTGCCTCTTTCTCTCTTTTTCTCTCTCAATTTCCAGTACTCCCCAAATGGGCCATCCCTGAGCAGCCTACGTCTGATTTCTTATCCAAAGCCTTAATTCTTTTCTGCTCTAAAAGTGTCCCTAAACAGAACTTACATAGCCAGCTTGGCAATCCTCTTTTTTTCCAACCAGCCCTCTACAGTAGCACAGAAACCACACGCAGTCTAGCCGACCTGGGCTCAATGGAAGGAAGGGAAGGGATTGTATTTTGCGCACATCCAAAACGATCCAGAGGCTGAAGAATTGAGTTTTGCCTCTACTGGCTTGCAGAAAAGGGCTTTCTCGAAAGCCTGCTTAGTCTATACTTATATGTGCGTGGAAACACACACACACACACACACACACACACACACACACACACACACACACACACACTTATTTCCCTTGACTAGTATTGTCATTACAAACAGTGGAAACGCCTACAAGCAGATGAAGTACCTGCACTGGGAGATGCTCAGTTGTTCACTTCATCTTCCGTTGACAAGGAAACCAAACCGCACTTCATTTTTTTTTTCCAGAAAAACCTTCCACTGCCATCATTTGAAAATTTATGGGGGGGTGGGGGAAAAGAGGAAGGAGGTATTAAATAGATATAGGGATATCTATCGTAAAATTATCTCGGTTTTTTAAAATAAAAAAGTCAAATGTGCAAAAGTCATAGTTAATTTAAAGGGGGGGGGAAAAAGTATTTTGCTTAAAAAATGATCCCAGTAACCGGCTGCAAGAAAAGTTTCACGTTATAAAAGGGCATCAAAAACGGAAGGGGGGGAAAAACGGTTTGTTGTCATTGGCTTCAAAAAGGAAACAAAAATAAAATTAACGTCTTGTGCTCAGTGGCTTGCACCAGTATTGCAAGACCACAAACTCTTGTAAACACTGCCGTAAAATGCATTCGCAAATCCCACCTATACAAAAATAACATTGGAAAAATAGTCTGCAAAAAGAGTTAGAAACATGCTTTTTTTTTAACATGGAAAAAATAGGCATCATACTTCACATCGCTTTTCCATAAAACCAGTTGCATATTTTGCTGGACTTGGGAGTCTCTCCCAGCGGCACAGTGGCCACGGACTCCCAGACACAGCGCCTTGTCTACAGTACCATCGCATGCTATAAAAACTTGTATTCAGGAAAAGGCTCAAAACCATGCTCCTCCAGCTTTCCCAATTTAAACAATAATCAAAGAGGTGGAAAAAAAAAGAAGAAAAAAACCAAAAAAACAAAACCAAAAAAAAAAAAAAAAAGGACAAAAAATAAGAGAGGACAAGAATGCCACTGAGAAGGTACTCACCGAGCGGGAGTAAAATGTTGGAATAAAAATGAGATTTAGTATAAAATACAGTATGGCGGTGGAAGAAGGAATGAAGCGCTTTTTTTTCCTCTCAGTCTCTGCCTCAGGCACTGACACGTGACTCGGAGCCAGGCTGACTCCCAGGCAGGCGGGGAAGGAGCAAAGGCAGCGAAGGGGGGAAGCCCCACCGATCCCAACTCACTCGCACGGCGGCGGCAGCGGCGAGGAGACTGGCGCCGGGAGCCCCGGGAGCGGCGGCGGCGGCAGCGGCAATAACAGCAGTAGCGGCAGCAGTAGCGGGGGGCAGCTCGCGCGAGCCACAGCCACGGCAGCCTCTGCTGTGCAGCCCAGACGAGCAGGTGCCCCTCACGCTGAAGCAGAGCACACACACACACACACATACACACGCACACACGCACACGCACAAGACAGTCAGGGCGCCAGAGAGAGAGAAAGGAGAGAAACAGAGAGGAGAGGGTGCAGAGCAGAGCAGAGCCGAGGCAGGGGAGGAGGCACACGCAGCAGCTGCTGATGCTACCACTGTTCTGTATGTGTGCGCGTCTCTGTGTGTGTGTGTGTGTGTGTGTGTGTGTGTGTGTGTGTGTGTGTGTGTGTGTTTGAGTGAACGTGTTTGAGAGAGAATGATGGGGGGGGGGGAGTGGCAAAAAAGGGAGAGGGGTGATAAAACTTGCTGCTGACCTCAAACTTGGTGGGGTCTTTTTTCCATTTATTTATTTGTTTGTTTTTCTTCCTGAGATGTGGGAAGAGAAGTTCCCACCTTCTCCCTTGCCCTTCCCTAAGTTTGACTTTTAACAGTATCATTGATTTTCTACTAGTCTGCCCCCAACCCTTATCCGGACCTACCCAGTCTACCTCCCCACCTTCCGATCTTCCAGAGGAAGCTTCCTTACCCGAGTGGATCCAGTTTTGCTTTTTTCACTAGTCCCCAGTCTTGTGTTTCCCCCTCCCGGCAAGGAGGGATGGATACAGGTCCAAGGTGATGCTTTGGGCTTTGTGTGACCAGCCGGGAGGGCTCAAAGTGTTGACTGAAACCAATACAGACCGCTTTTCCCTGGGACAACCGTGGGGAGAGATGCTTTCAGTTTGCGAGAAAAAATAAAACGTCTCGATAAAAATTCATTTCGTGCCTGGGTTTATTTTTTGGGGTTAGTGGTGGCAGAGTAAAGATTTTTATTTTGGTTGGTTTGGGGGAGGGTGGTAGGAGTGGTTACGGTGGGGATGCTTGTTTTGATGGTCTTGATATTTGCGTGGGCTTAAGTAGTCCGGATAGTCCTTTTCCCGTCTCTTCTTTGGGTGGTTAGCTCTGGTTTAAAGTGGAAGAAGAGCTCCAGTCAAACAAGTGATCCCATTGTGTGTAATGCAGGAAGATACGGAGTACTTTGCTTGGGAAAGAGGAAGGGAAGCTACGGCTGGAGCTCAGGTACTAAAACAGTTCAGCTGGAAGGCTAGGTAAGAGCTGGATCCCACCACCAGGCTGCGTAGCTGACTGCCTACAGCGGTTTAGTAGGATCTGGATTTCATATTAGTTTACTTTGTTTTCAATTGATAACCAGAGAGAATATGCGAGCAGCCAATCGTTGACAGCTTGGAAATTTTCTATTCGCTACTTGTTCAGGAGCAGCTTCCTGGGGGCTAAATGCACACCCCTTTTTGTAGTGTTACAAGTATACCTGGGTCATTTCATGTGGCTTGGGGTGGGGTTGGGGAAATCAGTGGAAGAACTATAAGCATTTGAGAATGATGGAGTGGGAGGACTGGAGTTCACAAATCACTCTTCCTAGACCTCAATTGCTGATCTTTACCCTAATGATACAAATGGAGATGTTCATGATAGAATGGATAGTGTAATGAAAGCTAAGTACACACAATTACAAAGAGCTTAAAAAGCAAATACTATGTGCCTCTGATAGTCTGGTCAGATTTCATTGGTCAAATAAAGTATAATCCACAATTTAAATAAAACAGATTAAAATTATTAAAAGATCACTAAATATTTATTAAATGGTTGCCAGCTCTGCCAATGCCTATCCCACCTTGGAATTAAGAATTGCAGCTTGAGATCTTGACTGAAGGGGAATTAAATGCATCAGGGGTTTTTAGTGACTTTTATAACAACTGTTGGTACAGCTCAAGTGCGTTTCCAGAGCACTCATATCTCATTTTTTAAGATTTATTGTCATACTTTGTTCTTTTTCCTCCATGATTCATGAATTACTCCTCTTCAATATTTTGTTATGAGCCTTTTTGCCAATCTCCCTTGTTCTCGTTTAAAAACCTCCATACTTTGGTCAGTAAGATTAAAAATAATTATTATTAATGTTTTTCTTAATTTTTCCCTTTTGGTTTCCTATAATTTTTTTCTTTGGAGTCACTCAAATATGGGAAGAAGCATCACTTTTTAAGAAAGGAATTTTGAACTTTCCAGTAGGTTGTAAATAATCTGGGTAAGACAGAGCTATTTATGAAGAACTTTGCAAACAAATCTATTTAGAATTACACTGCAGTAATGGCTCTCAGCCAATCAAAGTGATTGTCAGGCTTTTATTATTCAATAAAATGACTCCCCTTCCTTTTATGTAAAATGCTGCTCTGCTGAATAAAAGCAAAAGACATCAATATATATTTCCTCTGCATTCTCCTTATTTACTACATAATTACCATTATAGTATTTAGAATCATCTGTGCCTATACATTTTCTTTTCTAATTCACTTCTATATATCTACCATTTTAAATTGTGTGGGTACTTTAAGAATAGGTCAGGATGAAGTTAAATAAAATTAATAAATAATCCCACTGGGTATTCCCTACAAAAAAGAATCTTTATATTACCAATTGCTGCCTATAACAACTGAGAAAACATATAGATTTCTTAAGTCAAACAAATGAATCTTCAGGGTCTAGAAGAATGTCATATAACATTCACTCAACAAATATACATTATTTCTCTTATATAAACGCTTGTGGTAGGCACTGGAGAAGACAGAAAGACAACTATGTTCTTGTCCCCCAAAAAATTAACAAGGAAATTAGACAAATGTAATGACAGATAACTATAAATATTTGTTATCTTATGTTGAATTTCATTTTTTTAAGGCAGTGATATCTTTGGTAATACTTAGTATAGTGCTCAGCACAGAGCAGGTACTCAACAAATACTTGTTGATACCATAGGAACATAGAAATAAAGTGGAAAAAATAACCTTTCAAAGTGAAAAGAATCTAACTTGTCCAAAAATTTACATGCAGAGTTGAGGAGAGATGGCTTTATTGGTTAAATACCCACCTTAGTAAGAAATAAAGAAAGGGAGAAGCATTTACCAAGTAGATATGGATTTTCCAGACTCTCCCTCAACCACCAAAAGGGTACTAAGTTACAGATCTTATGAAATTCCTTCTTAGTAATAGCACAGAAAGAATATGGTTCAATGAAAGGGGGCCCACAACATTTCCATTTGCCAAAATTTAAAAGTACTTTAAAAGTTTATTCCAAGTTATTTCAGATAATATTTATGTAAAAATAAAATACTTGGGAGGTTTATTAAATTTTAGTAGATACTATGCTACAAACAAGTAACTTAAAATCACATTTTAAAACCAATATACTTAACTATTTCTTTCCTTTTCTCTTTTATTCACATTTTTCCATATAACTATCTATTAAAATATATGCATTTGTATATTTCTATTTTGATTTTAGGTTATTTACACTTAAAAAAAACCCCTATACATATAATGCATTGTACCATGGAGAGAATGTTGGATAAGAGGACCTGGATTAACATCCCAAGCCTGCTACTTATCACCTAGATGGCCTGACTAGGCCTTAGCTTTTTCATCATGGATAAAATTAGGAAATTGGAAAAGATGACTTCTGATGTCCTTTGTATGTATAAATCTATCATCCTATGAACCATAAATACTATGGAACACTTCATAATTTACATGAGCTACAAAAGAATAAAATATAGAATGATAGCATTTGAAAATCACATATTTAAAAATATATGAACAAAACAAAAATAATTATAAATTCTAAATTTTTATCTGCAACCTCTAAATCTTTGATTTCAAATTTGTCTCTTATACCTTTAGAGGGGGGAAAAAGCTTAAAAATACTATTCTGATAAAAAATGTAGAGAACAAAATATGTATCAATAGCATTGATTTCAAGTTTTAACGCATTTGTACATTTCTACCTTTAAGAATAATTTTGGGCATAAATGCATATTCTGCCCAATTTATTTTCTGATATATGCATTTTAAATTGACCATATCCACTATTTTTGTTTTGTTATAAATGTAGACACTGTGGGAGTGAAATAGTAAGTAAACAAGGGTAGCACTGATGAGTTTCACAATAAATAAGCTTAGACTCAGCATGAGATATAGCTACACGTGACACTTCCACTGTTCTGCACCATCTGTTATTATTCATTGATTTCCTACCTGACAATCTCTCTACCTACTGTAAAGAGAATTTAAAATATAGCATTTGGTAATTTTTAGAAGCTGTGAGGTTAACATAAGAAGTTTCTTTGGGTTTCATGACTAAAGCTGTGAAAATATTGAAGGAGCCACAAATAAGTCCCTGAAAACATAGTGAAAGACAACAACAGTCTTCTAAAAATATGGGGGTAAGCATTTGAGAACTAAGCTCTGACAGAGAGAAAAGGAAAGTGAAAAGAATGTCAGAAGGAATAAACAACATAAAATAGAAAAAAGGTATATAAAAGTATTATCGTGAAAAATGCAAGAAGCACAATAGCTGCTGACAAAACGTTGAAGAGTCTATGGGAAGTTTAGGTGTTAAGAAAACCAAAAGTGAATATAGATTTTTAAAGGGAGAGAGAGTGGCTGAAAAACATAAGACACAGAGCACTGGAGAGCCTGGGAGTGCACTAGAAAAAGACATTTTAGAAATGCAGACAAGTGCAAAAAAGGGACAGATCTGGGGCATACAGATGAGTACTAAGAGACACATGACAAAAGTATCTTCAACAATATTTTAGAAAAATATTGCAGACTTTATAATGTGTTCCCTGAGTGAGAGGAAATATGCCTGAAAACTCCAGGAAACAGTCTTGCTAAGGCGAAACAGTGATCTTTCCTGGAGAAAGGAAAATTGAAGAAAAATAGGGCCAAAATGGATCTCTTCATTTCTATGTGGAAATGAAGATAATCTGAATTATCTTGATTGATACAACTGGTAACCAAGTTAAGGACTTCATTCACTTCTCCTTTGGAATATTGCATTATCTTTCTAATTATTCTCCTTGCTTCTACTGTCTCTCCTCTACAATCAATCCTTCATGCAGGTGCCAAATTAATATTCCTGAAGGAGAGCTTTAAGTATGTTACTCGCCAACTCAAAAATTTTCAGTGGCTTCTGATGCCTTTATGATAAAATACAAACTCCTCAGGCTGGAATTAAAAACTCCACAATGGAACTTCTATTTAACTTTCCAGGCATTTTATAATACACCCACCCTGTAATAAATTCTAAGTTCCAGTTAGACTACCAGCTACTACACAAACTCAACATATAATTTCCCATCTCTGGGCCTTTGAACATAGTCCTTCAGCCTGAAATGTATTCTCTTCTCCCTCTGCCTCATAAGAGTCCCTAACTTTCTTCAATACCCAGCTTAGTGTCACTTCTATAAAAGGAGCTTTCAGAGTCATTCACTTGTTACTGTTCTTAACCTCTTGAAATTACTTTTTATCACAGTATCTTTGTACAAGTTTTATCCTCTCTCCCAAATTTATACACACACATATGCATACACACATGCATGCTTGCACAGTAACAGTCCAAAAGAGTGGCCAGAAGCCCTTTATACAAGAACCACAAAAATGGGTTGTGATCCCCCTGAATAACTAATACAGCATTCATAATATTCTGTTACCTATTACATATTTTCAATAGTTAAATAATAACTTTTGTTCCTCCCAAATGCCAGATTAAAATTGGCATTGCATAATTATAATTATATGTAGTACATAATTATAAAATATAATGTTTTATTCTACCTATAATTTTGAAAACTATAAAATTCTAAAATTAATTATGCATATTTCATATGGGTGGTCTTACAGAATTAAAATAACTAATCCAGAAGACTTATTTTGCTGTTACCTATAAGACTTCATATTAAATATTTTTATTTTATGATTTTTAAAATAAATAACATTTTGATGAAATAAGTTATAATTTGAAAGATATTTAGAAAATATATATTATATATGTTATGTACATATATCTCCAAGTTATGTGTATGCATTTGTATATAAATTTTATTTCAAAACTGTCTTTTTTTAATTAGAAGAAAAGTTTGTAAAATATGATTCAACATAAGAAAAACAATGTTAAATCTGGTTCTACGTCCAATTTATTTCTGCATTTTAATCTAAAGAATAAAATGAAAACACTTGCTCACATGAATGTGTAATGGAAATTGGTAGGAGAATTTTACATGTTCTCTTGCTGAGAGATGGAAATATAATTAGGAACAAGTTTTAGCCACCTTAACAATGAACAAAAATGAGTAGGTTTTATATAGCATATGTTCTTTTCTGCTGATTAATGAAAGATATTGTGTTAAATGATGAATGTACTTAAATTGTATGCATTCCTTAATTTTTAACTGTTGTTTTTAATGAGCTACTTTGATAAGATAGTTTTTAATAAATGCACACATATGTTTTGTATTACATATATTGCAATACACATACCCATATAGTATGTCTATACACACGCACATGTGTTATGTGCACACATACATGTACTCTATTATATGTCACACATGTGTAACATATACATGCATATTTGTAGCTGTGTGTTTGTGCAAGTGTGTATAGATTGTTTATAGACACTCACATATAATCTTTCTAAGGAAAGAATCTCTTCAGAAGTTACTTTTTTCCTTATACCACTGGCACACACGGCTACTCATTCACAGAAAAATTGAACAACTTATCAGTATTACCAACCAGTTCATTTTAAAATCTGCCATATAGAAGAATAGTAACTTAAACAAACTTAAATTAAAAAAATATTTTTAATAATACAGTGAGATGCAATATGAGACTTATTTCTGCAGAATGTTTTTGATGGTTTGATGGTTTTTTTATGATTTCAAGATGACTTGTAGTGTATATAGGTCAACAGTCATGGTTTTCAAGTAGCGTGATATTTGTGCAAGAAGAATATAAACATTCACATTATCTTAAACATATGATTAGAGAGATGATAAGGTGTGATGAAAGGAGAACAGGAGAACAAGGGAACAAGGAGACTACTTTAATCCAGCACACAAAATGGAAATGAATCTATGCACAGACATGTGACCATGTGTTGGGATTCAGCTTATTCTCAAATATTAAAGTTTATGACAGTTTGGAAACAATTTGATGACAAGTTGAGAACATGTGCTTATTCAGAAATAATAAAAATTTGATGCAATCACTGCATATATGATTGTTATAGTTTCAAATCACTGCAGAAACATAGTGCTCCAAACATCTACAGGTTTATCAGAGAGAAAAAATATATATATTTGAAATATAATTGGGCAAGTATTTACTGCTTATGGTACACGTATACATACATAAATACATACACACATACAGATACACACAGTGGTGTAAATATATATCAGGAACTTCTTGGAATGTCATCATGAACCTACAAGGGGATTATGAAACACTAAATGTGAACCACTGCTATAGAATATAAATAAACTCCGACAGGAAAAAGACTTTCATTTTTTTGGTTTTATATCCGCAGCACCTCACACGATGTCTTTAATGTAGCAGGCGCTTAATAAACTTTATATAGATTAAGAGGCAACAGGGAATAACACACTAAAAAACCATAGCATTAGATCTATTATCAACTCGGCCATTATTCAGTTATTGAAACCCAGGCAAATCACTTATTAAAAGGATGTACATTATCTCTCAAGTACATACTGACCCTAAAGCACTATGATTCTGTGACATTGATACATTGATCAATATAATAATTCCCATTTTGCTTGTGGGGGAAACCAATTAACATAGTCTTACACAAATATCTTGCTTTGGTAGTTATTTAATGATTTGAGGAACTTAAATCTCAAAGGTTCAGCTTAGTAGCCACCCTCTCTATTAAACTTTTCTTAACAACTTCTAGCAAAATGTATTGTCTCCTTTTTCTGATATTGTTTTTTGTATTTTTTAATCTATTTGTACTTCTGTCTCACCCTTTGAAGCTACCAACTCCCTGCTAAACATCTCCATCGGTTTTTTTCCAAAGCATTTCTATCTCAATATATGTAAGACAGAAATCATTAATTTTCTCCTGAAATTCCTTCCTTCCACCTAACTTGTTCATCAACTTTCATAATACATAGGTTAGGTTTACAACCTTTGAGTCAACCTCAACTTTTCTCTCTCACTTTAACTACTCCAATATATGCAAATAGTTACCAAATTTATTTCCACAATATATCTTGCATCCATCCTCTTGTCTCAGCTTATACAGCCACTACCCTACTGTAGCTTTCATAACTTCTCTCATGAACTACTGTACTAGAGCCCTAATTGAACCTTTCACTTGCAGCCTCTTATCCACACTGTTGCACAATTGATATTCTTAAAGCATAGGTCTTGACATTGCAGTCCTCTACTCAAGAAGCATCAGTGATCATCTATTACTTCTAGTATAATATAAACATTTCTTTGCCTATAAAACCCATCACAATTTGGCTCTAACCTGTTTTTCAAAATCCATTCTCTCTCTCTTAACCTAATGGACTTTACTAACTGAATTAATCTATTTCTTCCAATATAACATTATGCCCCCCCCCATTAACCTCTTTGAAGCTCAACTTGATTAAACATTTGGTTTGAGCACTTCCTTATATATGTCTTTTTCTAATCTCCCCTCCAAAAATATTTTATATTTGCATATACTTTGCATCAGTTTATCTGTGTATATATTATTCTTCCACAGTGGGATATAACTTTCTTGAATTCTGAGATTCATCTCATTTTTGTTTTAGTATCTCCAACACTCAGGTCATGTTTTTGTCAGTTAGAAGTTGGACAAGATCACTGTTGATATTTTTTCCCATTCTGATTCTGTCCTTTGAGTGCTCAATAAAATAATGCCCTTTCTTTTGCCCATTCAGAAAATGCATTATGCTTTTAAGTAACTGGGATAAGATTATATAGCTCGTGCCTTTTTCATGGTAAAGAAAAGTGAAATTTAGAAATAAATTGAGAAATCTGAACTTTAAATAACAATCTTTTTATTTCAGTGCCTCAACTAACTATATTGTTATTATTAAAATTGTTACATCTCAAGAAATGAATTCATTAAATCAGTCCATTACCATAATGCCTAGTTGATTGTATACATTTCTAATTTAGTTGAAATTTAGGCTAGTGTATTACTTTCAATAGAGAATTTGCTTTTTAAATAAAACAATTCAATTTTTATCATTATGTATTTTTGAATTAATGAGTTTATCAATTTCTCATGTTCTCTGTATTTGTAAAAATGATCACTTCATGATTATGTGAAATCTGATTATACTATTTAGAAGTTTTATACTACAAATTTTATTGTTTATTTCCATGAGAATGGTTCTGCCACTTTATCATGGAAGAATTACCCTAGATTCTCCAAGATCTTACTGAGCTGGAAGGACATCAGATTAATGTCCAACATCAGCCAAGAGCTTTCTTTTCTGAATTAGCTAAGTTCAGAGAAGCTCATTCCCAGAAGGTTGGCCATCAAGAAAGGAAACTTTTTCAAACTCAGCAAATAATGAAAACCAGCTACCAAGGCAGAGAAGGACTATGAACTTGCTTTGGTAAAATAATGAATCTTTAAAGGATTTAAATGACTGATATAGCCAAAGGCTTATTTTAGTATTTAAGCCTCTCCACTATGTGATATCTTTCATTACTATTTTGTATATTCACAAATTCCATTCACATGTTTTATATCCCGCCCTGGGAGTTTATTTCAGCCTCAGTCCTGCTTTTTTTAAATGGCTATCTTCCTTCAAGTTTCATTTTAGTCGTCACTGCATCCATGAAGCATTAGGTAATATACCTTTCCCGTTCACTCCTTCCTAATTGTGTGTTCAAAATATTCTCTCCTCTCAAATATCGTTGTAACATTTTCTCTAGTCTTTTCTTTGGGGCAACACCAATGCCTCCTACTTTGTATTATACTTAATCTTTGAATACGTTTATCTATCACTCTATCATCTACCCACCCATAATGCTTGCAGAATTCATTTTGAGGGGATGAGGAAGGATGTTAACTTTTTGATGATCTGACTTATTTCTCTATAGTTTTGTATTTGTGCTCTCACAAGCAAAAACTGCATATGAAGAAATACTGAGTAAATGTTTATAGGAAATGCCAATAGAAGCTGTGTGTATGACATGTAGATATGTATGATTCTTTTCTTCCCATGAAGATATCCCAGCACACATTTAAGAGTCAATCTTGTGAAGATTTGAAAAATCAGAGCCTTTGGCTATTTGGCTTCAGGCTAGTAAATTATTTGTTGTTTTATTCATTTAAATTCTTAGAGAAAAAAAGGAACAAAGATCAAACACAGACTTTCCAATAGCACTGTAGTGCACGACTAGTAGGCCACTGGGCAAAATATTAATATTTCAAAAACAATTTTATATACACAAACATTGTGGTCAGACTTTATATCATAGGGAGAGGACCAGAGAGTTCTCAAGTTTGGCTCCAAATAGATGAAGAGATGAAATAATAAATCAGACCAGGTTGACAAGATGGCATCAGACAATGTCCACCTTCACAGAATGTCAAACAGAGGAATTTAAATTTTATTCTTTATTTTTTAGGAAACCTTTAAAGACTTTTGAGCTGAAGAGTTAAGTGAACAGATCAAAGCATAAGAAAGATCTTTGCAAATTTATCTATATGTAAACAAGAGTGAGATTTGCTTAATTTTAAAATTACAGAAGATAAATTTTGTGACAGAAAAACTTTTTTGTACTAACATACAAATGCTATAGTTGCCATTTGCTACTTGCTATGAAGTCAGTCTTTAATTCCCAGATACATTTTTTTGTACTTGAATACTATTCCTATGCAAATGACTTAGAATGTTTTAATTTATTGCCCAGGTAGTCTGAAAAGAAAGAGCACTATAATAGGAAAAGAATGAAGGAGAGTTATCAATTATTTAAAAGGTAATTTCTTACTAATTCCTTATGAAGTGCTGAAACTACAATGTGTAGTTTAATTTCCTCTCTTAAAATCCTGGTATTTTATCTGTACTATTTCCTGCAGTATGAAAAAGCACCAATTTCCAATTGAATCTATGAGAATTATATATGTTAAAGACCTTCAACAGATAATATCTGAGCAGATGAGAACAAGTAACCTATCCAAAAAACAATTCCATTTTTACTTGTATTTTATTTGTTAACTAGAATATTTATTTCTTTGTTATGCATTAATTCAAGAAGTTGTTGTCTTAACCTAGTTGTAAATCCATTTAAGTTATCCAATTATAAATCTATAAAAGTCCATGTTGTAAATATCAAGTTATGCAAAAATCAAATATGTTATTTTTTAAATATGTTATACTATTTCAAATAGTATAATTGACTAATGACTGACTAATAAAGACAGGATATTTCACTTCAGTTCAGCAAATGGTTAAACGTGGGAACATAAATAGAGCAAATTTAAATTATTTGCTAATTTTTCTTAGAATGAGAGAATGATAGATCTTGAAGAGCCATTAGAAGTTATTGAATGTTACTGCTTCATTTGGGGCAGCTAGGTAGTGTAGTGGATAAAGCACCAAGCTAGTTAGGAAGACAGTTCAAATCTGGCCTCAGACATTTACTAGCTCTGTAACCTTGGATAAGTTTACCTTGTTTGCCTCAGTTTTCTCATCTGTATAATGAACTAGAGAAAGAAGTGGCAAACCAATCTGTATCTTCACCAAGAAAACCTCAAATGTCTTCACAAAGAGTTGGGCACAACTTAATAAGAAGCAGCAACCTCATTTTACAAATGAAGAAACCAAAACCAGGAGGGAGATTAAGTGATTTTCCCAGGGTTATTCTCTGCTTACAGACATTAACTATTCTCTTCACCTGGAACAAGTAATATAGTAATTGTTTAATAAATGCTTGTTGATTGATTAATTGATTTAAATATGCTCACTACAACAGAAACATCAAAATAATTAATAAAAGCACAAGTTATGTAGTCTTTACAGTAGAGACAATTATATAATGAGAAATTATAAAGATCTTACAGCATGAGAGCTGCTAGCTTTTGTTTAAAAAAAAGGTCAAAGAAGTACAATTTAAACATAATAGGTATTAAAGATTCATGTAAATTTAGAACTAGTGGATCACTTAGTCAAATTCTATTATTTTTTTTCTGAGTAAGAAACTGAAACCTAATAAGGCAAAGCCAATATGTCCAAAGTTACAGAACAAGATATAGTAGAGCTAAGTATTTATTTTCCAAAATCAAATCCAGTTTTGTAGTGCCAGGCTGAAAAATTTGAGATATGACAAATGACATGAACTGAGCACAATGAATAATATAAGTAATAATACAGAGAGGACAGTGATTTTGGACTCTTGATAAAGCCACAGCCAGATTAAACTACAGGACTGGTTTTGGAAAGGATTTAAAAATATGGCTAGATAAGTGGAGTGGTCCCTACTCACCAGATCCCTAAAAAGTTGGGCAAAAGAGTTTAGATTTGCTAATTATTTGCTGATAAATGAGATACTTTTAAATACTTATTTATTTTTTAATGTAACAAGGTCTTGTAGATTATTTTATGAAGATTTTTCTATTTCATTTAAAAATCTCAATTAGAAGTCTCTTTTTATTTGATTTTATAATTTAAATTTAGAGTAGATTTAAAAAAATTCTGTCTAGTTTTATAGCTCTACAAAGTCTTGATATCTTCAAAAATAAAGAAGAATTAATAATTTATTTCTATCCTAATATATACTGTCAAAACCATTTTAAATATAATATTCTATTAAGAGAATTAGTTCTGAGAGTTGAGACTATAATTTTATTTTTTAAAATATGGTGTAAATGTCCCGCTCTGCTAACATAGTAAGTATATACTAAACACAGTGATATTTCTACTTTTGTTGTTTGGATAAATGATGAGTAATAATAATTATGATGAAATATTTTTAAACAGGAAGGTTTAGAGGAAGCAGCCATAAGGAAGAAACTGCTGAGATGCTTATGGAATCTATGGAGGTGTCCCATGTGATGTGCTTTGTCAGGCAGAACTAATTATCTGTGGATGCTATGAAAAAAATATGGTGAGAAAGAGTAACTATTCCCATAGTAGGAGACTCCATTTAAAGCCCAATAGTTCTCTGCACTATGAGACCATTAAAATAGTACCAAAGCTAGTAAAAATAGAAAGGCATTTTTTTTTTTCTTTTTTAAAGAAAATGTTGGAATAGGTGGGAAAACTGCCTTTGAATATACTTTTAGAAAAATTAATTTTTATTTAAGCTCCATTTGATTGAATGTATCTAATTAAAGTCTGGAGAGGATTTCAATTTCTCTGAACCTAAAGATTTATAATTGGAAAATTTGTTCAACATGTCCAAATATGCAAATAGGATAATTTAACAGAAATATTGAAGTTTAATGACCTATTATATACTACTGATAATAATATAATAATTTTTAAAATTCAATTTTTACATGGCTTCTAAATTTTTCTATCTTTAAATTTGTATGCTACATGGAATTATGTATATTCAGAAACAAATGTTAAGGTTTAACAAAAATGCCTTAAAAAACAGAAACCAAATCTCAGCTTTAAAGAACTCTTTCAATTAAGTGAGCAAAATGGGAAGCCAGATAATATGAGTTAAAAGGGAATCTCAGGGTTTTCAGCTAAACCAATATCTGAACAATAATATCCACTATAAATGCTGTGACAAGAAACAAATTAAGTAAGATTTATATCTGTACTACAAGATCAACATCTTACAGATATCAACACCATTACCTTTTTATTTGACAAATTTTTAGACATTAACTTATTACATTTGTATAGTATTTCTCTGTTTTCAAAGCATATTCACATACATTATTTCATTAAAGCCTTTTGATAATAATAACCTTATGTATCTGGTAGTAGAGATACTGTAATCCCTATTTCACAGAAAAGGAGACAGAATTGAGTTAAGTAATATGTCTAATATAGCTTGTATATAATAGAGATGAAATTGTAAGCCTAATCCTAGGATACGTCTGATTTAGGCCTGCCTTCCATTATTTTAGGTTGAATATTTGAATAAAATTGGACATTCTCAGATTATTCAACAGTTGAGGTTAAGAGACATACTTGGCGATAGCAGACTAAAGATATTAAACAAACATGTTCAGCTAAGACACTGCACAGTGATTCACCTGAGCAAAGTTCCTTTGCTGGAGTTACTTATGTTAATCAAAAAAGTGCTATAGATCCTCATAACTGTCTCTATTCAAGAAGGGAAGTCCTGGCCCCAGCCTTTAATTCCTTGAGTCAAGTAAGTCTCAAGAATAGTTTTAGTGGTATTAGAAGGAAAACAAAAGAAAACAAAGCAAAACAAAAAACAATCTAGCTTAGCCCACGTGGCAGATGCCTCTGAAAGATATTCCTCCTCTCACCTACTTCTCTGTTTCTCCTTTCTACCTAGATTCTCTTTCAAATACTCTGAGAACAATAATACCACTCTTTCTGTTTATTGATGATCACCTACTTTCCATAGGTTTCTCTGTTTAATATTATTATATACTCTAAAATGCCTACCTGCTCTCAATTTTAATTATATTGAACTTTTTGAACAACTCTTCCTTTTGAAGATGGACTTCATAATGAATTGAATGCTGGACCTAAAATTAAGAAAATCTGTGTTCATATCTGGCTACAGGTACTTACTTTGTGACCTTGATTAAGCCACTTAATCTCTGCCTCAGTTTCCTCATATGTAAAAAATGATGGTAGTAATAGTGCCTACCTCCCAGGGTGGTGGTGAGAATAAAATGAAATAATATTTGCAAAGTACTCTGGAAGCCTTGAAGCACAATGTAAAATGTTATTGTTATCATTATTGTTATGAACAAAGTATTTACTTTGAGAGCCAATGGCACATGAGAATCTAGGTTCAAAAATTGCCTCTAACACTCAGTAGTTTTGTAAAACTAAGCCAATTATTTAATCTCAATGCCCTCCTCAAACTAAGACATCTAAAAAAATCAGAGATGAATTGTGATCTGTTAGAGGGAGGGACCTATTTTCACAAAACCACAGATTTTTTTTTTACCCTTAACTTCTGTCTATTGGTTCATAGGTGAAAGATTGGTAAGGGTGGGCAATGGGGGTCAAGTGACTTGTCCAGGGTCACACAGCTGGGAAGTGTCTGAGGCCAGATTTGAACCTAGGACCTTCCATCTCTAGGCCTGGCTCTCAATCAACTGAGCTACCCAGCTGCCCCCAAAACCACAGATTTTATAGGAAATCCTATAGGAATAGGTTGTGTGATTTCTTCTATAGCATATAAATAGGAACCTGGAAGGGAAATCATTTAGGGGTGGGGTTTGTTAAAACATGAGAGTGGTGATTTTATAAGAAGACATCTGTGTGTGTGTGTGTGTGTGTGTGTGTGTGTGTGTGTGTGTGTGTGTGTGTGTGTGTGTAGTCTTCCTATATATATAAGAAGAATTCATAAGTATTCAAGAATGGAGGATGCAGTACTGTCAAACTGTTTGACCATAAGTATTTAAAATTCTGTAAAAGGATGAAAGAAAGAACTGATCAGTAGTAATAGACTAGAGAAACAGGAAGAGGTGGACCTAGAGATCATAGTGAGAATAAAGAGAGGCTTGAGATTCTGATAGAGAAAGTAAATCAGGAAAGAATAAAAAGATTGTGGTGCAATGAGGAGGGCACAGCTGAGATTAGGTAACATAAATTTTTAGTGGACCCAGTGGCTGAGTGATTTTCTCTAGCAGTAGTCAGCAACTCTGTAGTGGGGGGGGGGCAGTAGAAGGTTGGGGTTTAAATGGAATAAGACCTTGGGGATGATGGAAATATAGGGAGGTCTAATCAAAGAAGGGAATATCAGAAGGGTTAGAGCAATTGTGGATAGCAGTGAGATATGAAACTATTTCTGTGGGTTGCTGAGCTGGTGTGAATAAATAGACCAAGCAAGCTGAGGAAGTTGACTAAGTGGCCAGGGTGTTCAAGGGACATCAAAATATATTTTAAGTCCTTGAATAGGAGGACACAGATTGAGATTGAGAGTTACTTGGCTCCTTGCAAAAGGAGAAATACGATGCTGAAGGAAGGATAATTACAAATTAATGTTACCTGATTTCAATTAGGCCCTCCCCACTGCTCAGCAGTGATTTTCTTCTGCCTATGTTTGCTCTCATCATCTAACCATAGTATCCAATTCTGCCCTTCATTCCCTCTCATCTGTACCATATAGTAACTTCCTTCTTTGTATCACTGCCAGTCTCTCTCTTCTATCCAATTCATCCTCAAAGTCAAAGAGAAATGGGCCACTAAACCATACATAAAATCCCACTGGCTTTATATTAACTTAGATAATTGCACATTAATATTACCTATTATTGGAAGAAAAAAATTGTGTAGGGCTTCATACTAATAAATCAGGCAAGCTCAGGAAAATAAGATGGAAAAAGGAGTTTATTATAACATACAAGGCATATATGTTGTATGGAACAGGCCCTGAATTCCACTTATAGGCTGTTTTTAAAGATGCATTTTTGTAACAAGAGAAGATAATCCTGTTGAGAAGATAATCCTGATAGGTTCACAGGATTATCTTCTCTTGTTACAAAACTTCACATTTCTGAAAGAGAATGGGCTAGTGCATTACATCCCTGTTTCAGGGTTGAATTGACAATCCAGGTATGATGCTGATTTATAAAGGGGCTCAAAGCACATGCATCTGCTTTCTCTTACACTGGGCTTGACACACACTACAATCTCCCTTATGAGGTAGATATCATGTACATTTGTTATAGGGGAATGGGGAAATATAATTCAATAATTCCCCTATTTGGCGATAACTATTTTTATGGTGTAGCACCACAATTGGATTTATATTGCTTCTATATCCTCAACTGTATCATCCTAACTTCTGCTGTGTGTAATTTGGGAATTAGCTTGGGAAGTAGTTCCTTGAACCAATGAAGGCATTGTAAACACCAACAGAACACAATCCCTTTGGGGACATACAAGAGAAAACCTACAACCAGATATTTTATGCATGAAATGTTTGCACACTCAAAATATATCTGTAGCTCGTAGTCTTTGGCTGTTCAATATGATAACTATGTGAATATTTAAATGTTAGGACTCTCCCCTACTTAACATCCCCTCCACTTTTTATTACAGCTTTCCTTCCCTTAAGAGTTAACTCTTGACAGGTAATGACTTCAGCAGGATTCTGCATTAAATACTAGGTATAAACCATGTCCAGTAAATGTGCAGTACAAAGGCCCCAGTTCCTGTAGTGGCATCAGTACAAGCAGAAATGATCAGCAGTTATAGATAATAGGACTAACATAACAATAGGAAAATTACAAAAGTAAATAAAGAAACCCAATATAGCAGTAGTCACAGGAGTGTAGTCTTTTTGCAGTCCCTGATCTTCTGAGGTCAGGCAAGCTCTTCTGCTTTTCTTAAATTGCTGCATATGAATCAGGGCAGGGCTGTGGAGGCATTTCCTTGACTCTCTCCAGATTCCAAGTTCCTTGTTGAGAATCCCTAAATTATAGTGAAAAGGCTGCATAATTTAGGAAACTGTGACAAAATCTAATCAGATTGACTTTCCAGTAATTAGTTCATGTGGCAAGAACTAACTCAAACCATATGGCTCTAAACTTATTATCAGCAGAGTTATAAGAATAAAAAAAAAGTCAGGAATCTGTAATTCACCTGAATCTTCAGAGAATTTCAGTTTTTACAATTCACTTGCTCTTTCTATCTTTAATCAACCTCTACACTTGATATAGAAAAGTCCTTCACAGGTTGAAGGAAAAAAGATGGACCAGGAAAATTATACCTCCCATCCCTTAATATTATGGCTTGATACTTCAAAATAGGAAAGAAAAAAGGCATGATTTAAAAATGTCTTTACAATTATTTGTACAATCTTATCACAACATGATGAACATGGAAATAGATATTGTATAATAACATGTACCACCTATATCATATTTCCTGCCATCTTGGGGAAAGGAGATGAGTGAGATAGAGGAAAAGTACATGGATCTAAAATGTCAGAAAATAGTTATTGACAATTATTCAGACATGGAATCTGGAAAAAACTTAAGAACAATTATTTGTGCAATTTTATATGCAAAAATGAATCAAATTTTTAGAACTTATTAACAAAACATACTCAAGACCTGTATATCCCATTAAAACCTTTGTAACCACCACTAGATCTGTATCCCCAAAAGATTAAAGACAGGGGAAAAGAACCTACTTGTACAAAAATATTTATAGCAGCTTTTTGTGGTAGCAAAGAACTAGAAACTGAAGCTATGCCTGTCAAATGAGGATTGGCTAAAGAAGTTGTAGTATTGGAATACTATTGTGCTATAAGAAAGATGAACATTATTGCTAATTCTTTGTACAACATTCTCCTGATTTTACTCTCTTTACTTTGCTTCACTTTATATAAATCTTTCTAGGTTTTTTGTTCGTTTGTTTTGTTTTGTTTTTTGTAATCATCCTGTTTTATGGCCTTTTGGGCATGGTTTCAAATTGCTCTCCAGATTGGTTGTACTAGTTCACAGCTTTACCGACAATGTATTACTGTCCCAATTTTCCCACATTCCCTCCAACATTAATCATTTTCCTTTTTATCATATTAGCCAGCCTGATAGGTGTGAGATGGTATCTCAGAGTTGTTTTAATTTGTATTTCTCTTATTAATAGTGATTTGAAGCATTTTAATATGACTAATGATAGCTTTAATTTCTCTATTTGAGAACTGTCTATTTGAGAACTGTCTATTCATATCATTTGACAATTTTTTTTATACCCTTACCTTCAGTCTTGCATGTCAATGCTGTGTATTGGTTCCAAGGCAGAAGAGTGGTAAGGGCTAGGCAATGGGGATTAAGTGACTTGCCCAGGGTCACGCAGCTAGGAAATGTCTGAGGTCAGATTTGAACCTAGGACCTCCCATCTCTAGGTCTGGCTCTCAATCCATTGAGCCACCGAACTGCCCCTAACCTTGGACTATTTATCAATTAGAGTACCTTATTTTTCCTAAAGTGACTGGCAAGATACCATCATGCCCAGGCAGATGTACAGGGATTAATTTTTGAATATGTAATAACAGCCTCCAAATTGATGCAATGTTATTGAATTTGAATTTGCAGGGGAACAGCTGATTTCATTAACTCCCTATCTGTGGGATTCCAGCCCCACTAAGTATTGGGCAAGTTTTGTAACAAGGGAGGTAATTCATACAAAGGGTCTCATAAATTGTTTTTGTTTCTTCTAAAATTGCCCAATGAGTCAAATCAATTCCTTTGTGTTCTAACCTAATTCCTCCTGGAACACTGTGTGGCTTCAAGTTTATATAACAGGTCACTCCCACACAGTGAAACAGGGCAATTAATAAGGAGTGAAAAGCACCACTTTAAGCAGAAGCTTTTAAAGGGTATGTCTCATTTTTCTCCCTATGCCTCTTACCTTCTCCATGGTAACAGGATGGAAAGACTTTGGCTGAGAAAGCTATCCCATTCAAAAGGAGCAAACAAAAGGAGTCCCATTTATGCTTATCTCTACCAAAGTCTCTTTAACCACACCTTCATCCCCATTTCCAAGAAATATCCCTAATTTCTGTCCCTTCCCTCCTTTCTTCAATGAGAATACTCATTCCCATTATTCCCCACAGTGTAGTGGCAATTGAGGGACACAAGACAAGGGTGGTGGAGGGGCTTCACATGTCAGATGGGCCCCTTCAGGTAACTTGGAAGATGTTGCCCTCTTTCACAGACCTCATCCTACTGGCATTTTCTGCAATCCTTCTTAAAGTTTAGAATAAAGGCATATCTCGCCTTTTCCCTCTTTTTCTTATGAATCTCCTCAGATCATTTCTTGCAAAACCAGTTCTTAAAGTTGCCATGGTCTTTGATATATCTAGATCATATGGAGGTGATATGGAATGCTGTATGGGTGCCTCTAATTGATATGGTAAATTGGGACACTTTAAATTTCAAACGGCAGCCCAATAGAACCAAGTCCATTTGCCCAGGCTCTAATTTTATCAAGTCTAACTCTTAATATGAATAATGTACAAAAATCTCAATTCCCATTTTTATTGGGCCAAATTTTTTCTTCTCCTTATCTAAATAACAAATACAAACCCAGCTTAAAGCCCTAGACTTCCTTGACTGATCTGGCAGTATTCCTTTTTTTTTTTTTTTTTTCCCAAGTCTTTAATAGCTTTCCCAATGTGGAGCAGGAGGTTTTACTGTGTTGATCCTATTGTATAGTATACTGGTACTGTTCTTTGCTTGCCTGCCATTCAAAGATTGGTCATTTATCCTACCCACTTTGCTAGTTTCTAGCTCTGTTTCTTTCTTTGTGAACAAGTGAGAAAAAAAAATAAAAATTTTGGGGTAACAGGACTTATCTCTTCTTATTCTTTCCTGAGCATGGGGATCTCAATTCTCCAACACTTTTCACAGCAGGCTAACTTCTGAGGAAAAGCACCCCTGCCTGCCTTAGAGTGAAAATAGCCCCAGTGTCTTTGGTGGAAAGGTGCAGCATTCTCGGTGAGTCCTTTCTCCGTCAATCTCAAGCCACCATAAAGTGGTGCCACAGCAATCACCAAAATTGTTGGAAGAAAAATATTGGTGAGGACTACATACTAAAAAAAACAAGCAAGCTCAGGGAAAATGAGGTAGAAAAAAAGAGTTTATTATAACATGCAAAGGCCCACACTATGGGCCAGATACATAGCTCCAGACCAAAAGCAACTTTTAAATATTAATTTTCATAAGAGAAGGCAATCCTGTTGAGTTCACATTTATGAAAAGGGATGGAGTAGTCTTGTAGAATAGTCAATTTTATAATTTGGGTAGGATGCTGATTTCGAAAGGAAATCAAAGTGCTTGATGCTACTCTTTTTATTACTGCAGCCTCCTAACAAGAGGGTTATTACTTATGCTTGTTAAAGAGGGATGGTAAACATATTTCAAAACTATGCTCTACTGTATATTTTTATTTAATTTGTTAAATATTTCCCAACTACATTTTAATCTTGTTCAGGCTGTAGTCTCATTCTAGGAAGATGCTGGATATAATGTTGGCTGAAATGTAGGTGAGTGAGGGTTTATAAATTAGCTCCAGAAGAGACGTACTTACTACTAGCTGCCAAACTTCAGGTGGAACCAGATTAAAATATAATTTGGAAATGTTTAGCAAAGTAAATGAAAATATAATACTACACGTATGTATTTATAAATTACATTAATTTATAGTTTTCTAAGTTAGTATGTGGCCCGCAGGTATCCATTTCTATTTCAGTTTAACATTACTTCTTTAGAGCATGTGTTATATTTGTATCTTCATTAATTAGAAGAGTGCCTTGATCATAGTAGGTGCTTAATGTTTATTAAATTGAATATTAGATAACTTTCCATTTCAGCTATAGCATCCATGATAAATTGTCATTGCAACTCTACTTGAAGACCTTCACTGATGAAGAACCAATTCCTTCATAAGTATCCCCATTCCAATTTCGCATAGTTTTAACTGCAAAGGATGTTTTGTATTTTATATTGATCTGCCTTTTCATCTTACACCACTTGCTCATTGTTCTTCCCTCTGGGGAAACAGCACAAGTTCAATTGCTCTTTCACATGACAATACTTTAGTCAAATATCTGAA
The DNA here is from genome assembly GCF_016433145.1 of Gracilinanus agilis. Taxonomy (NCBI): domain Eukaryota; kingdom Metazoa; phylum Chordata; class Mammalia; order Didelphimorphia; family Didelphidae; genus Gracilinanus; species Gracilinanus agilis. The sequence goes on from NC_058130.1 coordinate 479,057,074, forward strand.
TTCAACTATCATGTCACTCCCTAAGTGTTCTCTTCTCCAGGCTAAACACAGGTCTTTCTGACTTCAAGCTTGGAGGTCTTTGCACTGTGCCACCTAGTTTGGGGGTTGCCTCTCATGTATGATCTAGGCATAATCCTCCTGCCTCCCTAATTTAAATGGAATGTGTGTGTGTGTTAAAAATGGAAGAACATTTTCAAGTAAATATGGAATTTTTTTGCCTTTAGAAATTGACAATTATAGAAAAATATTCTTCTTCCTTATTGTCTTTCTGAAAGTTTTGTATATTTATTTTTGTTTTGTATATGTCATTATTCAGTATTATCTTTTAACATATTAGAAGGGGAAAGAAAGACTATGAATAAATATATTTTTTAAATTTTGCATATTTTGTAGACATCTAGGTAGTAAAGAGTTTGAAGTTACAATTCAGAATAAAATTAGACGTTTGAAACCTATTTTATTTTTCCATTTTCTTGGAATTGACTACAACTAGAATCTATGTAATATAGACATATAGATATATACATATGCAATATTTACACAAATTGAAAGGTGATAGGGAATTTTCATAAAGCTAATTGATAGTAACATCAAAAATAGTGTCTCTATGTACTTTCCTACCAAAGATGAAAGATACATAAAAGTACATTCAATTCTTCTCAGTGAATTCTTGAACAGGGCTATAGGTTATGTGGAACTGCGTTTCTATTCATGTATTCCTATCTTTTCTACTACCTATCTATTCATCTGTTCCAAAAAGGCAGAATATTCTTTGGGTTTATAACGATACTGAGAGTTGCATTGCAGCTTATAGGAAGCAATAGAAAAGCAGTGAAAAATTTCAATGGATTCAACTATCTCTCCTCTCAATGGAGATTAAAAGAAGCATATATGCAGAGAAAGATTGAACTTGCTAGAATATTAGCAAACAAGAGGAATATCAACATTTTAAGCATGTGCAATAGAGAACCAAATTATTGATGGTTACTAAAATTGTAATTAGAATATAAGTACTCACATAATTTCCTGAAACAAATAAATCTGTACTCTGTAAATATGATGCTCATTTGTCAAAACAGAATATTTCCACTGCCATCAACACAGAATTATTGTTAGCATATTCTAGGCATAGTATTTGCCCAAGTACAAAACGCAACTCTCAAACAAACATATAAGAAATTAAAGAAACAACAAATCTTAGTTGAGAAGAATCAAAATTTTAAGGATACTATTAGGAAATAGTTTTATTCTTCAATGATATACATAAATGTAGTATTTGTCTCAAAATTACTTTTGTAGTTTTAAGAATGATGCAAATATTAAGAGCATTTATCTTTATGAATTATATGTCAATTTTCGGTTGTTATAACAAAAATAATTGAGATGTGAAAATTTTGTTAAAAACTATGAGTAAAAAAAAAGTCCTTATTTGCATTTTCTTCTTGCCTTTGAATTAAAGCTATGAAATGAATAAAGCCTCTTGTAGAAAAAAATTTAAAGAGCACTTGAGGTAGAATATCTCCATACATATAAAATATATGTATGTGTGTGTTTGTATTATAAAGATCTAAAAATTGACTTGGATTCTCAGAATCTATGTTTAAAAACTGAAAATCTTTCACAGTTTAAAAATATATAAAGATAAGAAGATTATATTTTTCAAGAAATATTAATAATAATATTGTTTAGGATATACATAACTAAAAAAGAAAGTATACCATTCACCTGGTAAGAAAGTGATTACAGATGGACAAACTAAATGTTTCATTAAATATTAAAAGACCTTGGTTGAAAACCTGGGTTACATGTATTTTCTCTTATAGAGATCTGAAAACTACAGTAACCTTTCTTAACTATTCATTGTTATATATAACTCTTCTTTTCCAAATCCCTAATCACCTTCCAAATGACATTCAGGAAACTTTCCATCATATTCAAAACTCTGGAATTTTTTGCCATTTTTCATTTCTATTCTTAACTCATATTACTCCCCTTCGTGCACACTATGTTCGATGTAAACTGCTCTTCTATTTCTCCCCTAAATTCTCCATGTTTCTTCCTGTTGGTTGTTCACTAAGTTCTCTAAGTCTGGATTATCCTTCCACCCCCTTTTCATCAGATGAATTTCTATCCATCTTTTAAAACAGAATTCAAATGCCTCTCCTCCATAGTCTTGCCTGAATATTTCATTTAGAAGCTAAAGCATTTATAATGTAATGCTTTTTGTTACAAATGCCTGTAATTGTGTCTTAACTATTTACTAGAATTTGAAGCTCCAGGAGGAAAGAGACCATTCCTTATTGAAAATTTATACCTAGCCTCATTCTTAGCACAAAATTTTAGCAAGTAAATATTAAAATTAAAATGATCCTAAGCCAGACTAAGTCTTATGTCATTAAGGCAACCCCTGGTGCACAGGAAGTAGAGGGAAAAAAAAAGACAGATTAAAAGTGAAATTCTTGAGGGCATTTGCAACTATAATGGCTTTGCCACTGTTCCAAAGAAATTGATTTAGGATAAAGAGTCTGCTGCAGAGGAAACACACTTTCTCACCAAGGTTCTGATAAATAGACTTCTTTATGAGAGACTATCCTGAAGATTCTCCAACCCGCTCCTGTAAGATAAAAAAAAATCACACATTTAGAACTAGATGAGCCCTTGGAAGCCATATTCACATTTTGATAAGGAAATGCAGGCAAAGAGGTAAAGGGACTTCCCAGGGTACCACAACTAATAAAGTATATGAGGCAGTGTTTATACTCAGATCTCTCTGATACCAAGTCCATCAGAATACCCACTGTGTCACCCAGTTGGATAATTGGATATTTTAAAGCTTTTGCTTTTCTAATGGAACTGCAGCAGCAGCAGCTACAACAACAACAACAACAATAACACACAAAATTCTTTTTGCTTTTCACTAAAAAGCACAACAACAGATCCTATTCATTCTCCTATGAGGCAAAGGGATAGCTTCAGCTGAAGAATCTAACTAAATCCAGATCTAGAACCTGGAAGCTGAAAGAAACCACACATCTTTGTGTCTAAGGAAACTAAAACTGCCTATATTGCCATGAAAATATTTTCAAGTAGTATCTATTCATGAGGAATATGGAACAAAACCCAGAACCCTACACAAATCATACCCATATGTCTGATGAAGATCTCTTGTCCTTCGGAAACGTATGTGAGCTTTGGGGAGGGAAGACCTCAACTTCTGCCAGCATCTCTCTGGATGGCTTCACTCTGTGTCCAACTCTTCAGCTCCATGACACAAACTATTAATATTTGGAAGAAGCAGGGTCTTAGCTGGAGTTAAAGACTGGGCCATTCAAATATTGCTTTTGTAGATCTTTGTTATACAAGAAGTAAGGAAATCTGGAGAGCCTGATGAAATTTTTTCATGGCCAAGCAATGAGAGAGGGGATCTAGTGTTCTTAGCAGTTTTCCTTATATATCAGTGCTTGTGTTGTTGTGTAAGTTATGTAAGTCACTGAGAAATCTTATATTCTGGACAATGTAACTGAGTCTTACGAAATTTTATACACATAGAACATCAGGAAGTTTAATGGTGAAGGTATATCTTTTTTGGTAGGTTTTTTCCCCTTAAACTTGCTGTACTTATTTGCTGATCCATCTTATAGAGGTAAGAAACCTAGGGGGGGGAAAGAAGCATTAAATAAGCCTCAGATAATATGAACTACATTGCTTTGAAGTTTCAATCCAAGAAGGCTATAGTCAAAGAAACAAAATTAAATGACACGGTAATAAGGAAAGAAAAAGCCTCCAGGCAGAGCCAAGATGGTGGAGTAAATGCAGCAACTCAACTGAACTCTAAATATTTCCCTCCAAGCAACTTCAGAATAATCCCTCAAATCAAGTTTTGGAGTGGTAGAGTCAACAAAATATCAAGGCAAGACTTTTTTTGCCAGCCTGTGAAAATTTGGGAGGTGGCCAGAGATGTTTATGGCACCAGGATGGGACCCAGAGTGAAGGAGTTGGGTTGGGGAGGTGGTAGCACCAGTAGGGGGCCTTGAAAGTAGTTACCAGAAGAGAAGAAGTGCTTCAAGAGCTCTCTGCCTAGAGTGAATAAGAGTCAATAAAAATTGGTCAGAAAGGATTATAGGGGACCTTTAGCTAGCAGTGGATGAATTTGTACCAATTGAAAACTCTGTTGCCCATATGCAGATCTGGGTTTCAGTTTCTGCCAGAGAGGAGCACTATTACTCGTGGTTTCACAGGAGTATGGGCCACTTCTGGGTAAGGACTAGACACAGACCAGAAGAGCAGTGACCACACTTTTCTCTGGATCATATTTGGAAACATCAAAAACTTGTAAACTCTTAGAACTAGCTCTGAAAACCACAGTGCAAAAAAGCCTGAAGCTCAGGGCAGTACCTTTCCAACCATAGTTGAGCAGATCCCGGTATTTGTTTAAAAGAGACACACTTGAAACAGAAAGACACAAACATAGAGTTAAAATAAGGGACTGTAGCAGAATCAAAAGGCAGAGGTAGCAATCATGATCTCAAAGCCAAAGCAGAAATAGACCTAATTAAAAGATAATCAGGGAAACTATATTTTGCTAAAAGATAACTAAATGATGAAGTACAATTTAAAAAAAAGTACGGCAAGTTTCTCTGAAAATACCTCATTTCCCAACTATAATGGGAACTAAGCCAAATTTATAAAAAAAAATCATCAATTCCCCAATTGATAAGGAATCAACAGATTTGGCGGTTTTCAGAAGAAGAAAACAAAGTTATATATGGTCATATTTAAAAAAAAACCACTGTCACTATTGATTAGAGAAATGCAAACTAAAACAACTTTGAGGAATTATCTCATATCTATTAGAAATAACAAAAAATTGGAAAGGGTATAGGAAAATAGATACACTAATGAACTGTTCGAGTACTGAACTGGTCCAACCATTCTTGTTAAAACTATGCTGAAAAGGCTACAAAATTGTGTATACCCTTTGATCCAGCAATATAATTACTAGATCTATACCAAAAAGAAATAAAAGGAAAACACAAAAGACCTGTATGTACAAAATTATTTATAGTAGCTCTTTTTGTGGTGACAAAGAATCAGAAACTGCAAAGATGCTCATCAGATGGGGAATGGCTGAACATGATGTGGCATATAATTGTGATGGAGTACCTATTATACTATGAGAAATTATGAAGGGAATGATTTCAAAAAAATGTGAGAAGCCCTATGTGAACTGATGCAAAATAAGGGAGTAGAATAAAGAGATCATTGTACACAGTAACAGCAATATTATAACAATGATCAACTATGAAAGGTTTAGTTGCTCTGATCAATACAATGATCAAAGATAATTCCAAAGGACTCAAGATAAAAAAGATAGCATCCATCTCTAGAGAGAGGACCAATGAATTCTGAATGCAAATTGAAGTACAATTTTTCACTTTACTTTTCTGGCTTTTTTACATGGCCAATTAATTCTGAATAATTTGCATTATTTCACATGTATAATTGATATCATATAACTTGTCTTCTAAGTAGGTAGGTTGGGGTGAGAAAGATTTTGGAACTCAAAATGTTTTTAATAAGAAGGCTAAGGATAAATATATAATACATTTTAAAAAGAAAAGTCACTATGGTTTTGTTTTCTTTAGCTCAAAAAATAAATAAAACTTGCTCTCCTTATATTTCATATCTATTCTACTCTTTACCCTTTTTCTTAAAAGCAGCAATAAAACCACAAGTTGTGAGCTTTTTCTTTTATATCAGGTTTTTTTGGCTTTAATTTTATCTTCTTTTTTGAAACTAGAAGTGAGAAAGTGCCTTCAGCTACTGAAGAGCCTGAAGAGATTGAAGCAACCTAAAAAAATCAAGAGACTAACGTTTCCTCTCTTGAGCTCTTGCCAATTCTGCCCCACCTCTCATAAAGGGTATTTCTTTACCAGTGAAGGAGTAGTCCCATGTCAGTGGGCTTGAGGACTTGGGTTACATTCTTCCCCTGGGAAAAACTCTATATTAAATGTATAGCCAAGCCATAAGAACAAATACATTTGAAGGATATCATGCAAAAAAAAAAACTCACAAAAGATTGGAGAGTTTGTAATTATGGTCACTGATATTAAAGCACTGATATTAAAGGTAAAAAATTCAAGATGTTTTTTCTAATCCTGTTTTAGAATGTTGACCAGGGAGATATACCTGAAGAACTGACAATGCTAAATTATTTCTGGGAATTTCAGCCTTTTCCACAATCTGAGAATGAGAAATTTTTAAGGGGTAGGAACCTTTCTAATCAAAGATGATATGCCTACTCAGACACTGCAGGCTACAATAAATCCAGGAATTCTATTTCATCTAAAAGTAAGGCTGAGTCTATTCTCCATATGGAAGACAAATACCATAGGCTCAAAGTTGGCATTTTCTCTGGACTTGAATTATTTCTCCCCAGAAGAACAATCCTAGGAGACTTGAATTGGACAGAGAAGAATTTGCCTGAGACATTGGAAAACTTCTGAGCCAGAAAAAATGAAATGTCTTTAGCCTACTCAGTTTTGCTTTGGAAATGCCTGTTAGTCTCTTAACATAGGCTCTTAGCTACAACTATAGCCTTTTCTTTGATAACATCATAGTCACTATGACTTACCTGGAGAAGGCTCAGGTATTCGTAGGAATTACCTTCATTCATTAGTCTAATATGATTTCTATATTCAAGAACAAAGTCTTCAGTTTCTGTCTTTTCTTGATGTACATTCAGAATTTTATAATTATTAAATCTGAATGAGGTTTTGGCATCACTGAAGATTCCTTCCTTCCTTCTTTCATTCCTTTCTTCCTTCCTTCCTTCCATCCTTCCTTCCTTCCTTTCTTCCTTCCTTCCTTCCTTCCATCCTTCCTTCCTTCCTTCCTTCCTTCCTTCCTTCCTTCCTTCCTTCCTTCCTTCCTTCCTTCCTTCCTTCCTTCCCTCCATCTTTCTATTCCATTTTCTCTATGCTTCTGATTTATTGCAGTATAGGTAGCATAATGGTTAGAGTGTTCAATTTGGAATCAGAAAGACCTGGGTTCAAATCCTGCCTTAGGCACTTACCAGATTTATGATTTATAACATTATATAACCTCTCAGCCCTAGTTTTTCCATTTGTAAAATGGGAGTGATAACACCCAAGTTTACAGAGTTATTGTGAAGATAAAGTAACATATTTCTAAAGTACCTTGCAAACCTTGAAGCACTATATACAGGACTTATTATTATTTTTGTTGTTGTTATTTTGCATTCTTGTACTATTAGAAAATAAATGAATGGCACCCACTCAACTATCCTCCATATCAAGCTGACCACATGATAGCTATTAGTAGAACTAAACTACAAGCTTATGCTGCATTATTTCATATCTTCACTTGGGCAGTTTCATTGAGTACAGATCAAATCAGCAGTTTTACCAGAGCACAAATATGTTCACTACTTCAGGATTGTTTTCAGATCTTTATGACGACCGCAGAGTTCTCAAGGCACAAAAAAATCCCAATACATAATATCCTGGCTGACATTTTGAAAATCTATGATTGTTTTCCCCTCATGATGTAAATAATCAGTTGTTTTTTTGGGGGGGTTGGTAGTTTATCATTATCATAATATGACAAAAATTATTATTTATATACATATATAATACTTTAAACCTTTACAAAGAATTTTACTATCAAGACCCTCAATGTTTAGAAAGTACAAATTTTATTTTTCTTAATTTTAAATTCAGCAAATGATACCCATATTGCTTTTTGAACCATTAGTTTTGCCTGAAGCTTGATGACCCATTGATTCTAGACTTTTTTTCTGACCTGCATGATAATATTTGTCTTTGTAGTTCCTTATTGTCTGAAGTATTTTTCCATCATTTTCTATTGACATAGATGGTGCCAAGGATAGAGATATGGCAGCCAAGGACAATACAAGTTTAGCGTATAAATTTGTTTGTAAGATTTTAAGGAAGAAGATGGTGGAATATAATGAGTAGTGTTGCCTCATAAAACAAAAAGAAGCAATGGAGCGAAAAAAGAGTTTTCAGAAAACTTGGCAAGAGACTCAAGTAAGCACATATTCTAGAGGGCATTTAAGGATGCAACTAGAAAGAAGACTTCAGAATGGTGGGTGGAGCTTCTATGCATGATTTATAAAAATACATGTACTATATATGTTCACATGGAATGAGATGGCATAAAGTGGGATGTTTATCCTTATGAACACCCACACTGATGAGATCAAATATTGATGAAGTATTAAAATAGACAATGAAAAATCTTTAGGATCTGTGAACAAAGAAATTGGCACCCATACCTGGTTATTTAATCCATAATAACAAGCAAAAATTCTCATGATCTTTCTTATATTTTTTTGGTGTGTTAACAATCAATTTTGGATCAACTCTGGGGAATCTGGAGGAAGAAGGGATAGCTAGCACTACTAGAAAATAAAAAAGAAATCTGGAGATGTTGAATGCTGTTTCTTCCATTGTAATAACTGACTAATTTCATATGGATATTTCCACTCTCACTCTGTTTTGACTAATACCTCATTGTCCATTTTATAAACTTTGCCTTTATCAGGATTCATTGGCCAAGTAAGCTTTTCAGCAAGGCATTTTCATGACTATGTTGAACACAAATATGAGGTGTTCCTTTTCTCTCTTAAGGATGACTTCTCTCATCAGGCCTATTAATTGATTTTAATTGCTAGCATACCTTGGCCTCATCTTCATGAGGGAAAGGAGTAGGAAATCTAGAGTCATTTACAAGGAACGTGAAAGAGAGGCGGTGTCAAGATGGTGGCTTAGAAGCAGTGAAAGTTGACTCATCTGAGAAAACCCTTCACACCAATAAAAAACAAAGTGATTTGAAGGGGACAGAAAACCAAATACAACAACAGGACAGAGCCAGGAGACCCTCCTGCTTGATTCAACTAAAAAAGTACCCAAAGAAGGTTGAATTCTCCAGTTTAAGGAAAATAAAGAAGGAAGGTCCAAGGACTCTGTAACATGGAAAATGGCAGGGTGGAATTCCTGCAAGATACAGGGGACCCCCCTAGAGAACTCTGGGTGAGGCTTGACCCTGTATCTTGCAGTTATTCCACCCTGCCATTTTCCATGTTACAACTCTTACCCCACCAACTGTTCTGAGACTCAGGTAGTTGCTTGGATCTGGGAGAGAGGGAGCTAGCCTAGAGGGAGTGCCTTGCTACCACAAGTACTTGAGGTTCAGGGCTATGACCACAGCTGGCAGGGAGGCAGCTAGAGGAGAGACACAGAGAAGAGGGAAGCCTGGTCTTAGCCTTCAGCCACCACTCTTCCATCTTGGGCCTCTGTCTCTGGAGGTTTTGTCCTCAAGACACATCCTGCTCTGTAGATCAAATCAGGAAGGTTAATCCAGTCTAGCAATAGTGCAGATAAGAAGCCTTCAGAGGGCAAGAAAGCTCAATCTGCAACACCTCTCTCTCACCTACTATGCTGAGACCCTCGTTAAGAATTCAGCTGGGACTGGGATCCCAGGGCAAAGGCTGAAATTGTGAAAGAGTAATTTGGTACCACCATGGGAAGCTCAAGGCTCTAAATGGGCAGCTGGCAGGGAGGTGACTGGCAGAAAGGAAGAGAAGAGGATGAAGATAATTACCATCAGCCTCCATAGCTCCACCTTTACCTTCAGCCTCTGGGGAAGATCTGCCTTCAGGGTTCTTTAATATAACAGGTCAGCTCCATTAGCCTAATCCAGTCAATCAATAGAGAAGATGGTTCATGGCATAAAAGCCAAACTTATAGATCCAGCAAATAAACAGAGAAGCAAGAATATAATCAATGGTGTGTATGTTGGGGGAAGGGGGATTTGAAGGAAAAAATATGAGTAAACAATAGAAAAAGAAAAAAGAAACTGTCATCAGCTGCTTGTATCTAGGTAATGAATAAAGAACAAATGAAACAGAGAAGGATCAAGGAACACCAAGTAAAAACTCAGGAACTCTGGTGAATTGAACACAAGCTTTGGAAGAACCTGAAGCACAAATTTAAAAACAATTAAGAAAGGCTAAATAAAATTGGGAAAAGAACTTACAAAGCAAAATAGATCATCTGGAAACAGAGGCACATAAACTAAAAAAGAAAATAGTGTCTTGAAAGCCAGAATTGACCAGCCTGAAAAAAAGGCAAAGAAAGTGAAAGATGGCCTACAAAGAAAAATATGCCAAAAGGAAAAGGATGATCAAAAAGCCAGGGATAGAATTCAGTCTTTAAAAATTAGAATTGAACAACTAAGAGCAAATGACTTCACAAGGCAGCAAGAGTCTATAAACAAAATCAAAAGAATGAAAAAATTGAGGAAAATATGAAACACCTCACTGATAAAACAAAAGACCTAGAAAATAGATCCAAGAGAAACAATTTAAGAATTATTGGACTACTGGAAAATCATGATAAAAGAAAAAGCCTTGACATCATCCTACAGGAAATTATCCAAGAAAACTGCCCTGATCTTCTTGAACAAAAAAGTAGAGATTGAAAGAATCTACAGATCACCTCCTGTATTAAATCCCCAATTTGCAACAACCAGAAATGTTATAGCCAAGTTCAAGAACTTCCAGACCAAAGAAAAGATACTACAAACTGCTAAAAAGAAACCATTCAAATATCATGGAGTCACAGTCAGGATAACACAGAACCTGGCTGCATCCACACTAAAGGATCAGAAGGCATGGAATATGATATTCTGGAAAGCAAGGGAACTGGGTCTATGACCAAGAATCAACTACCCAACAAAACTGATTATATTCTTGCAGGGAAAAGTATGGTCATTTAATAAAATAGAAGACTTCTAAGCATTCCTAAAAAAAGACCTGACTTAAACAGAAAATTTGGTGCCCAAACACAGAACTCAAGAAAATCACCAAAAGGTAATTAAGAAAGGGAAAAAAATTTTAGGGGACCCAATAAGTTCAAATGACTTGTATTCCTATAAGAAAAGATGATATTGGTAACTCTTAAAAATTGTTATTATCGGGGGCAGCTGGGTGGCTCAGTGGATTGAGAACCAGGCCTAGAGATGGGAGGTCCTAGGTTCAAATCTGGCCTCAGACACTTCCCAGCTGTGACCCTGGGCAAGTCACTTGACCCCCATTGCCTAGCCCTTACCACTCTTCTGCCTTGGAGCCAATACACAGTATTGATTCCAAGACGGAAAGTAAGGGGTTATAAAAAAAAAATTTGTTATTATCATCAGGGTAACTAGAAGAAGTATACTTAGAGGGAACAGTGACAAACTATATAGGATATTATATATATATATATATATATATGTAAACTGGGGACAAAAAAGAGGATAATACTAAGAGAAATCGGAAAAGAGATAAAATGAGGTAAATATATATTTCATAAAGAAGCACATGGTGGGAGTGGGGAAGGCCAATACAAGGAACATGAAAAACATGTCTCAAGACTGCTCAAAATACTTTGAAACTTTTAGGAATCTCTTATATTCTTGATCTGTGTGTCACTGTACACAATCTATATGCAGATAGCCATTTATTCATGCATTATTATCCTATGCAACTCTTGCCTGTATTCTCCCAGAAATTCTCCACATTGAAGACAATACATGACAGACAGTGTCAAGCATTAAAAATAATCTCTGATCAATTTGTTTTAAAGACATCAAGTCCATTTAAAAAGAAAACATTTTTTTTTCCTGTGAACTCAAACACCTTAACATTTGGGGAAGTCTATCAATCAATTGATCCACCAACAAACATTTATTAAGTGTTTGCAATGTGCCAAGTGCAGCATTCAATAAAGACAAAAATGAAAATACATACTCTTAAGAAATATTCCACTAAGGGAGATTATACGTATAAGTTAGATGATTTCCTAAATATACCTCAATTCCAATTCTGTTTTCTGTCTTTTCCCCAACTCTTTTTTTTTTTCATATTCAAACTTAGTAAACATGACAGTAATCCTGTAGCTATACAATGGAAGAGTTTGACTCTTGGTAGTTGTGAGACCCTAGGCACCTCAATTAACATATATGTAAAATGGGAATAATAATAGCACCTGCCTCATAGGGTTGTAAGAATCAAAATGATATAATATTTGTAACATATTTAGTGCAGTGCGCCCTGGCACATCTAGGTGGCTCTGTTGAGTCACACTTTCATCATCACTTTCTTAGGTAGTAGGGCAAATCAGATTGGTGGGGAGAGGATAAAACCCTCTAAGTGTCCCACCTCTGTGTCCAATATTTGGCAGAAAATTATCTGATTGGTAACTGACACCCCCTCCTCTCAATGGGTTTCCTGGAGATTAGATCTTTAACAAATATTCCGTATCTTAAGTTTCTTCTTTACCACCAAGAAGTGGCTGCAATGGAGATCACACATACTAACAGTGGAGGTCAGCCTTTATGTAAGCCCAAGATAGTCCTTTCTGGATAGCCTCCTTTGTATAAGGTAGAGGCTGGGCAAAAGTAGGAAATAATGATCACCCTAGGCAAATTGAAAAGGGTGTAGATGTTAAGTATTTTCCTTCTTCTGTTTAATCACCCTTTCTCTCTTTTATCTTACTCTGGTAATTTTCTTACTCCTTGTAATTTCTCCCCTCCTCACCGAGGTATCTAGTACTCTAATGCAACCACATGGCTTTCTTTATGGCACTCACTAAAGTAGCTCAAATTAAGATTTTCTTATTTTATTAGTTCTATACCTTTTCATATTCTCTTGCAACCAGTATTAAGACTAAATTGCTCTAATGTCCCATTTTCTGATAATTTTTTAAATGTGCTAATGTTACCTATAATTCCTAGGATTTATAGGATGTTTTAAAATTTGCAATGTATTTTATATATGTTAACTCATTTTATTCTCACATCAACCCTTTGACTGAATTTGTCAGACCCGATGTTCTCTTTAATGTGGACACTTCTTTTCATTTTTCTGGATAGGGTAATCCAAGATATTTAAAATGATAAGAAAACTTTTAAAAAGTAGTTTTGTCTTGAAAAGTGTCAGCATTTAAATCAGATGGCTATTATTAAAGTCTCAACTTGAATCCAATATCCTCTATGAAGTGTCCCATGTACTTCCATATAAGTATTATGTCTCCCTCCCTGAAAAATTAAAATACTTATTATCTATATTATTCTTATATATGTCAATAAAGCAAAGACTTGTGGTTTCACACATGTGGATATATATAGCTAATGATTTTCTTGAGGTTTGTTGAGATTAAATGACTTGTCCATAAGTTACATAACTAGTAAGTCAAATAACAGAGGCATAATTTGAATTTAGGTCTTCCTTACTTTCGATTCAGTGTTCTGAGCCTTTGCTATCTCTAATTAGTCTCATAGTATTTATCAAGTTATTTGTCAAACTTATTTATCTCCATAGTTATCTTATTAACTAGTAAAGGGGTGTTCTAAATGATATATATGTATATATTTATATATATTTTACATATATGTATATATGTCTTAAGATTTTTATTTTGGCAATAGTGGAAAACTACATTTGGTATTGTAAGGATTAAAAATGTTTTGACTAAGTTTATGAGTTAAAAAAGTTGTTGTGGTTGCTGTATATAAAATTAACTTAAGTCAAAATATTGTTAGTAGCATTTAATAATTTAATTTAATATAAATGTAGTAAATGGAGGGAAATGTATGAGGGAAGTAGATAATATTTCCTCGCTTTTAGAGCTCCTATCTGAAGAAATTCAGTTTCTTCTCTGACCAAGTTCTGATATCCACATGGAAGTCCAGTAGCCTCTTCAACAAGGGTCTCACCAGCATAACCTTCTTCCTTCATTGTGAGTCACAATGTGGAATCTATGCAGCACATGATGCTTCTTCAGCTTGACTCCCCAATGCCCAATGTATCTTCCTAAAGTGCTTAGCAGAATGAGTTGAAGAAAAAGCCTCCTCTTCAGCTGAATTACTCCTAAAATGCATCCTCAGGACCCTTGGGTTGGCTTTTTATAAACAGTTTCTCCATATCACTTCCTGTCTCTCTCCCTCTTCATAGGGACCAATCACAGCCTCCCAATTTGCCTGGGGTGGGGCAATGCTTGTGGCCTTTTAGGACATTAATTTTCTTTGTTAGTGACTTACTAAGTGTTAAGTAGGGATACTTTAAGTTCTTGACTGATTAATGTAATGCAGGGTTGCAGAAAATCTTTTGCATTTGCAAATCCAACTGTAGCAACCCTGACAGTTGAAGAATCAGAATGTTGACTCGTCTCAAGGGCAAAACCGTTGGACCCTGGGACTATAAATATTCCTGCAGAACCAACTGAGGGGCCTTTTGCTTTTGGGGCTTTTTGGGCTTTGCCTGATTTCCCTTGACCTCTCCCTTGACATCCTGCTATTCCCTGGATTTCCCCATTGGGCCCTGGGAGGAGGGTATTTTGGAGGGTAAAAATCATGGGAATTAGGCAGGCAGGGACAACCCAAATCAAGCCATCACCTTGTCTAGCAATCTGCTGAACCTTATTACATACATCAAGGTAGTGAAATTATCCCTGGCTGAGGGAGCTGGCTTCCCTCAGCCTGATTCCCCTCTCTTGTGACCCTCCCGCAGCACCAGCTTCTCCCTTAGCAGCAGTTACCAGACCTTAACCCCTTTTCTCTCAGCTTACCCTTGGCTCCAATAAACCCCTTTTAGCCTTTATACAAATAGCTTCTGGTGTTTCATTGTACCGACAAAGATGGTAAAGGCTGAAGAGGGAAGAACAACTTTCTTTTATTTCTTGAGGGCTAAACCAGGCATCCATCTTGGGAAGGAAGTAAACCAGCTTTCACTTCCTGTACTCTGGGTCTGGCTCTACAGAGGGGAGGGGCTCTTTACTCCTCCCCTCAAGGGAGTTTGAATAACAGCAGTGAGGCTGAATAAACCTTTTGGCCAGGCTCTCTCAGTCTCTGGCTGATACAAATTGCTCTATATTAAGAGATAGCCTTCCCTGCCTGATAACTCAGCTGATACCACCAGAGCCCTCAGTACTAGCCTCTTGATTTAGCTGTTGATTAGACATTATCATATTCCCCTTTATATTCCATAACATTAATTTAAAATAGACAAAGTGAATAAAAAGTCCCTTTCACAATATAGTGTAAAGAGAATTGGATTTAGAGTCAGAGAATTTGAGATCAAATCCTGGCTCTGCTATTTACCACCTATGCCTTTTTATACCATTTTTGGCTTCAGTTCTATACTTATAAAATGGGGAGGCCAAACTAGATTGCCTCTATGGTCCATACAAGCTCTAAATCAATGATTCTGCAATTATCCTCTGAGACTGATTTACAAATACAACATAAAATGAATAAAATTATTCTTTTGAAGAAATAACATTTTTTAGGGAGATTTCATAAATTTATTGCCCATATGATTAGGATGTTCCTGATATGACTAAAGAATCAATCATAATATCATAACACAAATTGATTAAAAATAAAGAAGTAATGCAAGAAATTTTAATGTATTAATATGTGAAACTGGCAAACAGGCTAGTTTCTATCTATATTCTAGATGAAGAGAATCAGAGAAAGAATTATCATGTACATTGGGTACTGTCTGGTGGAAAGGATGACCTGATCATGAAAAAGGAATGCTTTAATATATTTGACTCTTCTATTAGTATAGTAGAAAAAGAAAAAATGGTGATTATAAATTAATAGTATTTTTTTCTTAAGATTATCCAGTCCCTGGTATTTTGCCTCTATTCTCACCAAGTAACCTTCTGAATTTTATTTTGTTTTCCCAAATAGACTTCCTTCTGGGATGATAATACACTGACCAGTTGACAAAATTATTCCAGTCCACTTGGTAGTCATATGCATGGAAACATATGTACCAGCCTTTGTGAACATCTTGATTAGAAAAAACTAATTTTGATTAAAGTTTGCAAAAGTGATTTCTTTTGTAATGTAAGTTTCTGTGTTTTGGGTTTAGGAAAAAAATGTTTATGACAAATATGTTCTGTGAAAGGGAATTCTTTATTCTCTTTGTCTATTTTGAGTTGTTCAGTCTAAGAATCCTCTACTTAGCCCCTAGTTAACACTTTGTTATCAATTAAGAGAATTCACAAGTCACTTACTTGGAGAGCTCCACCCTTTTAACCCAATCAATCAGAAACTTGTGAATCCATTGATAAGAGTTGTCACCTTCAGAGGATGAGAGGTGGATCTCACCCACACTGCCTCCTAGGCAGTGCTAGGCTATTTGGAAGCTGTGGTTGGCCCCTGTGAGGAGGGGAAGGGACAGTAAAGGACTATAAAAAGTCCTGAAATTATTTGGCTAAGTGTCTCTGGCTTGATTAGGCTTGGAGCTTCAACTGGTGACCTGCCTCTTAGAGTTGACTTTGGACTTGGACCTTGGCTTCAACTTGGACTGTTTCTTGGGTGAATGAGTAGCTGTCCTTCCTTTCCTGCCTTTGGGAGAGATTAGTTCTGGAAAGGCCTTTCCCTTTTGGAGGAGGCCAAGTGTTAACTCTGGTGGAGGGTTAACCAGCCCTACCTGGCTGAGCTGAGCACCAGAGCAATATTTAGTGTGATAGGCTAGACATCTTCTCTACCATCTTTTTGCATTCTTCAACTTTCACTCTTTCCATATCTTTGTAAATAAAAGCTATTAAAAGTCATTTTGACTTGAGCTATAATATTTTAAATTGGAGACCACCATATTATTTTAGAATTCTCACATATTTATTCAAACCCCTAAAATTAATTCCTTACAGTTCCACAGCTTAACCTTTTAAAAAATGACATTTCTACTTAGAAACCAAACCCACTGAAGAATTCCTTCTTGGGCCTTCTTTTTGTGGAATATCCCAGGCTGATAATTCCGGTAATCCCTCTCCTAATTCTGCTTCTGACCTGTTGGACCTTGCTATGATACCTCAAATGATGTTTCACCCTGGATCTCCTCTTCACCCACAGGACCTCTTTACCTTGAAACATCCATTTGGCCCTGAAGCCTTTTCAGTCTAAATCATCCCTCCAGCTTCTGGGCTCCCTTCTCCCATTGATGACTTAACCCTGAAGTTTTTTTTTGAGAAGTAGATCAAGCTTCCCCACTTTCATCCCCTCCTGGCTCTGCTGATATTCTATATTTCAATAGCATGAGCCTTCCATTTATTCCATGTTTTTTTCAGGACCCTTTTGTGTGTTGTCTTCCCCCATTAGAATATAAGCAAATTGAGAGGCAGGCTAAGAAGATGGAGTAGAGATAGAAACCAAGCAAATATTTCCCAATATTCCCTTACATACAAATAGTTTTGTAAATAAATGAGGCACTTAAAATAATGCCTCAAATCACTTCAGGAGTGGCAGAAAACTAACGAAAGGTTAAAGCAAGATTGTTTTTTCTTTCCTTAGCCCAAAACAAATTAGGAGGTAGGGAGAAGAGATTTGTGGCGCTAGGGTAGGAGTTGCTCTGAAGATCCCACAATGTCAGGATAAGAGGTGGATCTTAGAGGTGGTTTCAACAGCAGCAGCTGGAGCTTCGGGGAGCAATCAGTTTAGAGAGAATAAGAGAATCAGACAACTGGTTAGAAAAAGATTACAAAGGACCTTGGACACTGGATGGAGGACTTTGTTGCATTGTCCATATGCAATTCTGGGTCCTAGTTACAGAGTGAAAAGGAATATTTGTTGTTGGTCACAGGGAGCAAAGGCTCTGATGACAGTTCTTAGGCAGAGAGGAAGGCTAGAACTTGTGGATATGGTAGAAGAGGAGACCTGGTCCCAGTTCTAGGGTGAAGAGAAGTGCTAGCAACTGTTACTTCAGAGGAGCAGGACCCTGGTCCTACTTCCAGAAGCCTGAGAAATGGTAGCAGTTGCTGCTACAGGGGAGCAGGGGCCTTTCCTGGGCAAAGACAAGAGAACAGACCAGGAAAAAAATGATCACAGCTTGCCTTAGATCACACCAACTTAGAGGTACTGAAAATTTGCAGATCCCTCAGAACTAGCTCTGAAAATAACAATCCAAATAATCTTGAAACATGGAAGAATATCCCCTTGTCCTCATCATATGAGAATAGAGCATAACTTTAACATGAAGTTTGAAGTCAAGAAATAGGCTGGGAAAATAAAGACCCCAAAAAAGTGAATGACTACAAAAAAAGCTATTATAGTGGCAGGGAAGATGACACCTTCAGAAGAAGACAACGTGAAAACAGCTACAAGCAAAATCTCAAACAAGACCAATAAGAATTCCTGGGAGAGTTAAAAATAAGTGATAAAAATGTTAGAGGAAAAATTTAGGAAAGAAATGAGATTGAGGCAAGAATATTACTAAAAGAAAATTAACAGGTTGGTAAAAGAATAAGAATAAATATTGAAGAAAAGAAATCCTTAAAAAAGTAGAATTGACCTGATGGTAAGAGGCACAAAATTTCACTAAAGAACTCCTTTAAATGCAGAAGTAGTCAAATGAAAAGAGACATAAAAAGAGACAAAAAAGAGACATTTCTGAAGAAATTAATTAGTTAAAAATTAGAATCAGATTAAGTAAATGGAAGCTAATGATTCTAGGAGGCAGCAAGAAACAATTAAAAAAAGTCAAAAGAAAGGGGGAAGGATAAAATTTGAAATATCTTATTAGAAAACAGCTGATCCAGATAATAGAAGAAGGAGGAATAATTTAAGAATTGTTATCACTTGAAAACCATGATAAAAAAGAAAATAGATTTCAAAAAATGATAAAGGAAAACTACTTTGATATCTTATATACAGAAGATAAAATAGAAATTCAAAGACTATGCCACCTCCTGAAAAAGACCCATAACTCCATGCTAAAGTTGAAAATACTGGAAACAATGAAAAAGAAACAATTGAAATATCATCAAGCCACAACCAGAATCACAAAAGACGTCCACAAAATTAAAATAAGGGCCTGGAGCAGACTCTATTTTGCTTCAGATGAATTAATCTTGGAGACTTTAAAATTGGAGTCTTGGAGACTTTAAATTAATAAGTATTTATTAGTCAAGAGAAAGAAAGAATTAAGGTTTTCTAATCTAAAGTAAGTCCCCAGCCCAGTTAATTCTGCTCCATCAGGGCCTATATTCTCCATGGACCTTGGTCCATTTCATAAGCAGTGGTCCAGGGAGCCCAGCCACCCACTTGGTCAGGCCAGACAAATTAAGGCCAGCCAAGGAGTAGGCTTGAGTTCAGGAAGAGATTGGATCCCAAGAAATCCAAGTTCCCAGATTTCCAACCTCGTGTGGTCCTGCTGTGCTATTTGCCAGAAATGGTTTACATAGACAAGTTATCCCACAGGATCTTTCAATTATTCCAAGGTTTCATCTTGGTCCTAATATGTCACATCCCCTGAGTTCCATGGTTTCTGCTGTTCAGAATCTGGCTTGCCGTGTTGGCAGATTAAGACATATGATTTTGTGACTCCTATGGCTACTTATTGTGGTGAGTCATTTGGGATTGAATTAGGTCGGAGGTTCCCCAGATATTTAACAGTCACACTATTAAGGATAAAATAAGATTTGGGGCTAATTGCCTTGAAAAAAGCTTGTGGAATTGTCAAAGACCAAAAAGCAACCATATACACAGATTCTAAAAATGCTTTTGGCATTTGTCGTGCCATTGGTTCCTTATGACTTCAGTTAGATTTCCTAACATCATCTGGTAGAACAGAGGCCAATGCACAGATTATTCATGAGCTACTGCAAGCTATACGGATCCCTAAAGACCCTAAAGGCCCATAGACAAAATACTGATTTTGTAGCCAGAGGAAATCACGGAGCTGATGTTACAGCTAGATTTGCTGCAGAGCAGGGTCCTGAACTCATATTAAATCTTTCTGTCATTGAGGAAACAGATCTAGAAAAAGGTTACACAGAGAAAGAGGTCCAGAAGTGGAAGGAGAATTTCAAAGCCACAAAGCAAAATGGTATCTGGATAGCATCAGTGTGAAAACCTATTCTCCTTAGGTCATTTTACACTCATATCTATCAGACCATACATGCTAAAGGTCATTTTGGGATGCAGGCTATTGTTAAGAGAACATGGGTTTCCTTCTTCTCAGCTGCACATGGCACATTCACAAAGATTGACCATGTTATAGGGCATAGAATCATTGCAAACAAATGCAAAAGAGCAGAAATAATAAATGTAACCTTCTCAGATCATAATGCAATAAAAATAATAATTAGTAAGGGCACTTGGACAGGAAAATCAAAAACTAATTGGAAATTAAATAATATGATTCTTCAAAACCAATTTGTCAAAGAAGGAATCATAGAAACAATCAACAATTTCATTGAAGAAAATGACAATGATGAGACATCCTACCAAA
>NC_058130.1:479082402-479173994 GCF_016433145.1 Gracilinanus agilis
TGCCTGCCCTTTGATCCAGCCATACCATTGCTGGGTTTGTACCCCAAAGAGATCATAGATAAACAGACTTGTACGAAAATATTTATAGCTGCGCTTTTTGTGGTGGCAACAAATTGGAAAAGGAGGGTATGTCCTTCAATTGGGGAGTGGCTGAACAAACTGTGGTATATGTGGGTGATGGAATACTATTGTGCTAAAAGGAATAATAAACTGGAGGAGTTCCAGGCGAACTGGAGAGACCTCCAGGAACTGATGCAGAGCGAAAGGAGCAGAGCCAGAAGAACATTGTACACAGAGACTGATATACTGTGGTAAAATTGAATGTAATGGACCTCTGTACCAGCAGCAATACAATGACCCAGGACAATTCTGAGGGATTTATGGTAAAGATGCTACCCACATTCAGAGGAAGGACTGCAGGAGTGGAAACATATAAGAAAAACAACTTGCTTGAACGCATGGGTCGGGGTGGACGTGATTGAGGGTGTGGACTCGNACCACACCAATGCAACTACCAACAATTTGGAAATTGGTCTTGATCAAGGACACATGACAAAACTAGTGGAAATGCGCATCGGCCATGGGTGGGGGGAGTGGGGGGGGGGGGCGAAGGGGATAAGAGGAGCATGAATCAGGTAACCATGTTAAAAATGTATATTAATAAATGTTAAAAAAAAAAGGGCCATTAGACTTCACACCCAGGAGATCTAGTATATATTAAAAACTTTAACAGGACTAGTGCAACACAAACAGCTTTGGAGGGGCCTTTCCACACTCTCATGACAACACCTTCAGCAATCAGGATTCAGGAAAAGGAATCATGGGTCCACTGTTCCCATGTGAAAAAGGTGACAACAGGTGAAGAGGCTTCCAACAACATGTCTGCAGGTGAAGAGGTCAATCAAGGAAGAGGAGACAAGGAAGATGCAGAAGATAAAAGACAAATACAAAAACTTTGGACTTCCCTATAAAATGTTTTTTTCAAGAGAGTACTAGGTAGCTTACCAGAGATCAAGTCACTGCATCCAGTCATTGAGCCACATCAGTAACTTCCCTCTGTTAATTTTTCCTAATTATGCTATTTATGGCTTGCTTGACATATTTGCTTCCTTATAGTTTTCTCCAGTAGACTCTAAACTTCATGAAGGCAGGGACTATCTTTTGCCTCTTTTGGTATACCTAGCACAATGCCTGCCATATAGTAGGCACTTAATAAATTTATTAACTGATTGACTTCTGAAATATCACACAGAATGTATGTGCAACAGAATTAAAGAGGAATTAAGGTGTTTATTTTTAAAAAAGAGTATGGAAATAAATATAATTTGCAAATCATAAATTTGTGAATGTGACCAATTTCTGACAAGATTCTAAAAACACATTATTATATTTTTTGGCAGTAGAAAGTATTAATTTATTTTTATTTTATTTAGAATACTTTTCCTACCCCTCTTCCTACCCCCTCCCAGAGTTGACAAGCGATTCCAGTGGGTTATACATATATCATTGTTAAAAAACCTATTTCCATGCTATTCATATATGCAATAGAATGATCTTTTTAACCTAAAAATCCTAATCATATCCCCATCAAACCATGTGATCAATCATATGTTTTTCTTCTGCGTTTCTAATCCCACGATTTTTTTTTTCTGGATGTGGATAGCATTTTTTTTCTCGTAAATTCTATTACATTCAATTATGTCACAGTGTATCAGTCTCTGTATACAATGTGCTCCTGGTTCTGCTCCTTTTGCTCAGCATCACTTCCTGGATTTCCAGTTCACATGGAAATCCTCCAGTTCATCATTCCTTTAAGCACAATAGTATTCCATCACCATCAGATACCACAATTTGTTCAGCCATTCCCCAATTGATGGACACACCCTCATTTTCTAATTTTTTGCCACCACAAAGAGTGCAGCTATAAATTTTCCTTATTATCTCTTTAGGGTACAAACCTAGCAACGGTATGGCTGGATTAAAGGGCAAGCATTCTTTTAAAGCCCTTTGCACATAATTCCAAATTGCCTTCCAAAATGGCTAGATTCATTCACAACTCCACCAGCAATAATACATTAGTGTTCCAATTTTGCCACATCCCTTCCAACATTTATCACTTTCCATTGACACCATATCGGCCAGTCTGCTAGATGTAAGGTGGTACCACAGAGTTGTTTTTATTTGCATTTCTTTAATCAGGAAGGATTTAGAACAATTTTTCATGTGCTTATTGATAGTTTTGATTTTGAAAACTACCTATTCATATCCCTTGATCATTTGTCAATTGGGGAATGGCTTGAATTTTTTGTAGATATGACTTAGATCCTCATATATTTAGGAAATTAAACCTTTGTCAGAGAGTTTTGTTAATCTAGGCAATTTATATTTTTGTAAGTATTCACCCATTTTGCCTGGATTTGTTATATTATGGTCATGTAATTGGGCAAAATAGTTCTTAATAATTACCTTAATTTCCTCTTCATTAGAGGAAGCCAACAGCAAGCCACATACCTTAATTAGAGGTATGTGGCTTGCTGTTGGCTTGCTCTTTCTGCCTTGTTACAGCTTCTTGCTAGCTCTGCTCTCCTCTCAGGCCAGTGTCCCCAATATTCTTTGCCTGCTTTTTGGGTTTTTCTTTTCTTGAAAAGGAAAGTTTTACTCTGTATCACTGTTGATTCTTTCACTCTTGTATTTTTTTTTTTTGTGGTGATATTTTATCTTGGTTGGAGAGGATTTTCATGGTGGCACAGAGCTGCTCTGCATTACATCTTGGCTTCCTAAAAATAAAGGAATAATTAGTTAACATCTGGAAGATATAGGATCACAAAGATCCAACATAACTTCTTTAAGATCAGATAATGAATGAGCAGCTAGGTGACTCAGTGGATTGAGAGTCAGGCCTAGAAACAGGAAGTTCAAATCTGGCCTCTGACATTTCCTAGCTAAATGACCCTGGTCAAGTCATTTAATCCCTTTTGCCTAGCCCTTACTATTCTTCTGCCTTCAAACCAATACATGATATTGATTCTAACATGAAAGTTAAGGGTTTAAAAAAAAAATCAGATAATTGCCAGACAACTCTTTTTCATCTTTTCCTAGTTGCTAAATAGATACATTAGAATTTTGAGACAGGGGGAAATGGTACACTGATCATATTTGGACAATAAATACTTATGATACTTATTAAACTTTTAATACATATTTATAAATATTAAATAGATATTATCCCTATTTATCAGTGATGTCCATATCTGAGGTTGTAGTTTAGCTGAGGTCTGGTGGTTAGATCGACTATATGTTCTCAACGCTCTAAGGTGAAATTCACAACATTTTAGAAGCAAATTTGACAAAGTTTCCTATATTCTCATAAAACAGATGGAGAAGTCTGGGCTAGATGAAAGTAAAATTAGGTTGTCCCAGAATGAGGTTAGTGGCTATGTCCAAAGTATGAATGCATAGATGTTACATTGGAAGAAATTTCTGTTGGCATACCTCATAAGACTACCATTGATCCCATGTTCTTTAATATTTCATTAATGACTTGCATAAAGGCCTAGATAAAAGGTTTACCAAATTTTATGGAATGGAAATCTCACATTTTATTTGACACAATCAGGAATCAAAACAATACCAATAAGTTAAAAAGCTGAGACAAACCTAATAAAATTTAATGGGTGCAAACCAAAAGTCTTATGCTTCAGTTCATAAGTACCAGCGATGTGGTAAAGTGTTAACTAGAAAGCTGTTAATTTGTTTTAAAAGATTTGGAGGTTTTCATGGACTACAACCCAAGATGATAGAATAATTTGTTAAAGACCCTTCCATCCCCTCACACTAGCCAATTATATCTCTGATCTCATTAAGAGAAACTTAATGTCCATGAAGACAGAAGCAATGGTCATTATATACTTTGCCATGATATATCTTAATATTGTGTTCATTTCTGGGTGTCATATTTGGGAAGCACATTGATAAGCTGGAGAATATCCAGAGGAGTGCAAATTAAATAGTGAAAGTTCTTGAAGTCAAGTTATATGAGGATTAAGTGAAGGAAATGAGGATATTTAATGTGGAAAAGAGAAGATGAATCAGGAGCATAATAGCTGTGTACAAGTATTTGGAGGTTTGTCATGTCATGAGAGCATTCAATTTGTCCTGCTCAGTACTAAAGAGCAGAATCAGGAACAACAGGGGGCAAAAAGGTAGACTAATATTAACGAACATGTAACCCCTATCCTAGAATTTGATTCTTGGCTCATATGCAATAGTTCTTCCCAATAATGATCGTCATATATCACTTTGCTCAGAATATCCTGGAAATATCAACTTTTGGCTTCTGTTTCCCTCAAGAATTTACTTCACAGTAAATGTTGTTTTGAGAGATAGCATGGCATATTTCATAGGATACCAGGACTGATGTCAGGGAAGTTCAAGAGTGGTCTCTGATAGACTGTGAACCCTGGGGAAGTTACTCTTTCATCAAAGAGAGAAGCTTTCTAAGGTTATAAATTCCAGAGTAGTTGCCAATCTGTACTGATAGATTTATCAAACTAAAGGCTCCTTTTGACAATGAAATCACAAGTCCATACTTAATAGTTTTTATTTATTTCATCTTATTGTGCTCATCTTTATGTTTGAGAGAGCTTGGACAGAAATGGTCCTGGAAGAAGTCACTTTTCCATTACTTTTCTTTGTTTAGTATTTAATAATGGAATCCCAAAGAGATGGACATGCCTGAAACAACAGAACAGCAAAACTTTTTGCATAGATTAAATAATTAACTTTTATTACTGATGTAGGTTTATTGTCTATAGGCTTGCTAAAGAAACTTTGGGACAACTCCATACTATAGGATGATATGATTGATTTATACTTATTATTGTTCCCACAATATTTTGGCAATATTTTTATGCTTTCCATCTAATATATTACAAAGTTCAGACTTGTAAAACAGCTTAAATTTATAAATCTATTTATTAAGAGTCATAGAAAAAACTGAAAGGGGATTCAATAATATTTGGCTCAGCTTGGCAAAGAAGTAGTTATAATCCTATAAAAATCAAATCATCAGCTAGTCAAGGACTTGCTCAGGTATAGCTATGTTGAATTATAATAGGTTCAGTTTTAACTTGATATATCCATCTCTCAGGGGTCTGCATCACTTGTTCCAGTATCTTCTGCCTCTTTTCTGGCTCCTTGATGTTACCAGCATCTCTCAGCATGGTCTCATAGCCCTAGCTTGCATTGTTACTGTCTTACCTAAGATATCACCCATGTGACATCTGTTACTAGCACAGATTCCTCATAACCATGCAACCCAAAAAAACTTTTTTTCTTCTCTTTAACTTGAATGTGTATTCCTTGAATCTAAGGCATCTTAGGAAAAGGCATTTGGGATCCTTTTGGAATTGCTTTCTACCTAAGGGTAAAAAACAGCACAAAACATAACAAATTCTAATAATAATTAGAATTTTCCAAAGGCTAATAGACCCTCTCATGCTAAATTTCCTTAATAGTCTTTAAGTGAAGATGATCATTTGTCAGAGAAGTTGGGGAGGGATTTTCTTCAGACATATATTTTCCCTGATGGCCTCTGAAATATATCATCATCTATATATTTCAGTGGTTCCCAAACTTTTTTGGTCTACCGCCCCTTTCCAGAAAAAAATATTACTTAGCCCCCTGGAAATTTTTTTTTTTAATTTTAATAGCAATTAATAGGAAAGATAAATGCACTTGTGGCCATCACCGCTTTCCTTGATCATTGCAGCATCCACCAGGGGGCAGTAGCACCCACTTTGGGAATCACTGATATATTTTCTGATTCTGGGGAAATGCCAACAAATATAAAATAGAATCACTGCCTCAGTGAGACTATATTATATCATTTAGACCTTCATCAGTCCTCTATCAAAATTTGGATTTGCAAAATTCTTTTCTAAAAAAGGATTCCTTGAAAGGTTGGTAGTTTATTAAAAAATGTTAAGAGCACTTAGTTGTAAAAATATATATGGAAATACTTTGACATTTATTCTTTGAATAACAATGTACCAGAAAGCTTGGGAAATTCTTTTTTTTTTTTTCAAATCCTTAACTTCTGTGTATTGACTTATAGGTGGAAGAGTGGTAAGGGTAGGCAATGGGGGTCAAGTGACTTGCCCAGGGTCACACAGCTGGGAAGTGTCGGAGGCCGGATTTGAACCTAGGACCTCCCATGTCTAGGCCTGGCTCTCAATCCACTGAGCTACCCAGCTGCCCCCTTAGGAAATTCTTTAATGAGTGCCAGGTGGAATATTTTTTTCCTTAGTAAAAGCAGCTGGATTGAAGTTACATGCTGTAGGTTTAAGAGCTAGCACCATACATTCAGTATAAACAGGAATATAGTGTGATAGAAGCATCATTTTCTGATTATGCTTAGGTTTAAGATTTCTGACAACTCATGATAATAGTGTATTCATGTATAGGGGCATCGTAATTTGTCAGTGGAAAGAATGCCCTGACTGGCATTGTGATGAAGTAAAAAGGTCATTCAATTTCAAGTCAGAAGAATGGCTTTGAATATTGGTTATACCATGTTAGCTGTGACCTTTGAAAAGTCACTTTCCTTTGCCTCATATAAACTAATAAATTTGTATTGGATGATCTCTAATGTCCCTTCTAAATATGGATCCTATGAACCTATAAAATGTATAAATTAACATTTTGGAATATGTAAAGAAGATGTCCTGGCTCAGGAATAATGTGCCTTATCTAGGCACAGATGCTTTGCCATTGTAATGACATATAATAAGACATATAATAAGAACTAACTCAGTATCTTGCACATATTCAGACATTTCTTGAGTGAATGATGATTCCAGAACCAATAAAGTCATACTAAGTTTATCTGATGACACTTAGGTCAAAACTCTGATGAGCTGACACAAGCACTCAATGAATGTGGTAATATCTAAGACATATGCCATATGTTATATAACATTTTACAAAATTAAACTTACATTTTAAAGTTATTGATCTCATTGAAATGTAAAGATTTGCCCTCATAAAAAAGGAAATTAGCCATGTACATTAACATGGTATATAAAACCTATAAAAATGTTATTTATGAGGCAAATTTTAACCTATATTAATTGAACACAACTCAACGAACCAAAAATGATCAAAGTGAATTCTGATTTGATGACATTACTTTTCGAAGCTGTCATATGAATTTATGTCCAGGGAGCAGCATAGAGAAAGCATATTAACTTAATTAATATTTATTAATGATATCCTTTCTAACAATACATTTTTTAAGTTATAGTGTTGGTGGAAATGTAAAAATGTAAAAATGCTTTAGAAATTCTGTTAAATATTATGTGCTCCCTGAGAAGAAAAATAATGTCATGTAGAACTTAATATTCTGTCAATTAAACCTTGTATATGCCAGACACTCTTTAAATATTTGTTAAATAAAGAATAAATTAATTAGGAAGTACATTTAATAAGCAGAAGAAGTTCCAGAGGATCATTATCCCAATGAAAGGGATCTTTAGGTCAAGTGTTACTAATCTTGTGGTCTATAAACTTTTAAAAATATTGAAAGCTGGATTTTACTATAATTTATTTCACTTATAATCCTATGCTTTTTATTTTATGAATTTAAAAACTTTAAAATTAAAAAAATTTAAAAATATTTTAAAAATAAAAAATTTTAAAAAATTTTAAAAAGTCATTCTATAAAAGGGTCCATAGCTTTTACCAGACTCCCCAAAAGATCCATGGTATAAAAAAGTGGGGAACTCCATCTTTAAACCATGCCATACATAGCTTAGTTGACAGAAGCTACAGTGTTTAGCTTAGTGGAGAATAAATTAATATCTGTATAGGTGAATGACTGAATAACTGAATGAAAACATATTATTTAGAGTTTGCTATTGTAATAAGAGAGGTGAGGTGGCAAGGAGTGATGGACCAGAATGTGTGTGTCTATTAATTCCTCTCCCAATGAACTACTATTACTAGGCAACCTGAGGGGATTTTCTCTGAAATGGTGGCTGTTCAGAGATGGGAGCTGGTGCTGATGACTAGTGGATAGGTTTTCCTAAATAATGGGGGAGGTGGAACCCCTGGCTGGACAGACACTGGCCCTTTCCTTGACCCAGCCAGCATCTCAGAGGGTCTTGCTCAGAATTGAGTCCCAGTTGTGCAGCTAACTCAAAGAGCCCTTTCCCCTCTTTTACCCATGAAATGACTCTCCTTTGTTCTGACTGAGTTATTTTATTAAAGGTTAAACAGGGTATCTGGAGAAAGGGGAGAATAGAGGAAATCAAGGGAACCCCTAAGAGATCTAAGCCCACAAGGTCCTTTCAAGCCTAGTAGCTCAACCTAAAGGTTCACCTTTCTGTCCCCTTAAACTGGATTGTTATCTATGGCTTATTAATAAGTCAGATAGGGTCCCTTGTACCAAAGTAATGGTAAGGTCTTCAGAGTCCTCTCCCAGAGTCTTAGACCCCTCACATCTGGAGACCTCTGTCTCCTTTGATGGCAGTAGATGACGGACTGGAGGAACAGGCTTTTTGGGATATCATTTCAAGAAAACCCTTAGGAATTGGCTCTCGAATTGGTCACCGGCGAGTTTCTCCACCTCCTTTCACCTCGAGCTCTCCTATCAAAAGCCCCTCCATCGAGGATCCTTTCTCCCATGAGAGATCATTTCTCCCATTTACTTCCTCTAATCAACAATTCTGTTACTCAGTCCAGCATGTAACATTCTAAAGCTTGCTTTCAGCCCAACCTGCCATTACACTATATGTTAAAATCTATCTAAAAGAGGGCTTAGAGGAAGATAGTGTCTAGAGTACTGGTTCTGGAAATACAAATACTTGGGCTCCTTGCCTCAAATACTTACTAGCTGTCAGTTAATCTCTGTTTGCCTCAGTTTCTTCATCTGTAAAATAGGGATAATAATAGCAACTACCTCCAAGGATTGTTTTGAAGGTCAAATGAGATAATACGTATCAAGCATTTAGCACAGTTTCTAGTACAGAATAAGTATTACATAAATGTTAGCTACTATAATAATAATGTTTATTATTATTATTAGCTATTAGTATTATTTGAAGTGCTGTTATTTATAGAGAGCCAGCTCTCTATATTTTTGGGGGCCCTGAGTGGTATTTAGTGGTGTCGGATTGAAAAAAACAGAAACTGAGAACAGCCAGACTAGTTGTTTAGTCCATAGCTGATCTAACCTCTATGGGCTTTGGAGTTTATTTTATACTGGTTTCAAACAAAGAACACAAAGAAAGAGTCACAGCTGTGAAGGGGTTACAAATCATAGACAACCCATTAAAGTCTAAAAAGTAGAGATATAGGTACAAGGGCAAGGGCCAAATTCCAACCACCAATTAGTAGGGGTTAATTCTGGGAGCAGAAATATATTTCATGGAGATTTTTACTAATTGAGTCTTGTCTTCCTGATTTACAGATCTGGACCTGGTCAGATAAAGTCTGGACTAGGTTGTCCGGCTCCAGCTTATCTAAGTAATATTTTTTTAGGGTTCAGGCTTCTTAATTATCAAGGAGAAAAATGGTGAACTCAGTAGCTGCTGGTCTGCTAAGGACTCAAAGCTTTCCAATAAGAATATTGAGAAAGATGGGGATCTAAAAATGAGTCAAAAGAGGACCCTTAGATTTTTACCTTAGATGGTCCATTCTA
The DNA here is from genome assembly GCF_016433145.1 of Gracilinanus agilis. NCBI lineage: Eukaryota > Metazoa > Chordata > Mammalia > Didelphimorphia > Didelphidae > Gracilinanus > Gracilinanus agilis. Next base: position 479,092,103 of record NC_058130.1, read on the forward strand.
TCTGCATCTGACATGCAGTGCAGAAAAATCATACACACACTTTTACTTGCCCATGATTTTGTAATGGGATCCAGATAAAATATCTATTATAGACTCTGTTTCTCTAAATGACTCCCAATAGCCTCTTGGAGGGGTCAAGTTGTTTTGGGATTAACCTACCTGCTTGTACCAGAGCTTTTCAGGGCTCAGGTGACTAGGACCAAACACAAAGACTGCCTCACCTTGGATTGATCACATAGGGAATCTGGATAACAGCCCTATCCTGACCCTATTTCTCCAATTGGCTCTCAACAGTTATTTAGAATTCTGGGTTCTGTGAATGAATGAAATGAAGGAATAATTTAAAAAAAAACCAGTGTTGAAAATTTCTGTATTATAATTACTAATTATGACCTGATTATTTTTTAAGCAATCTGGAAGGGAGAACATACTGAATGAATACTATGAATACAAAACTAAGCTGAAGGCAATCTCTGCCATCAAGAAGTTTGCATTCAAATGAGAAACAGAATACATACTAGGAATTGGTCTCCAAAAAGGAGATATTTACATTAGACAAGTTATGAGGATGATCAGTAGAATCAAAGAAGAGTGTTCTAACATATTTTTTTCCAGGCACTCTTAACCAAGTCAGTGGTAGTACTGATTTGGTTATGGTCCTAGAAGTGGAAAAGACAAAGGGATGTGGGAAGGAGCTGAGGGAGAAGAGCAAGTAACCACATCAGTAAGGTAGGTAATGAATGCATGGAGGATAAGGTAAAAGGGAGCAGGTACAAAAAGTGCCACTTATTGGAGTTGCCCAGGTGTGAGGCACTCATGAACCAAGACCTTAGGGGCACCAGGACAGGGGTTATGGAGCTGAGAGAGCCAAGAACTTTTGGCATGGTCTCTATCCAGAATGCAGGGCAGCTAGTGAGAGGATGAGGTTTTGAGTCACAGAATCAGAGAATCTTAGAATTGGAAGGAACCTCACAGATAATCTGGTCCAAATCCTACTTGTTCAGGAATCTACTCTGCAAAACATTGAGCAAAGGTTTATACAGCATTTACTTTGAGAACTCCAACAAGAGGAAGTCATATATATATATATATATATATATATATATATATATATATATATATATATATATTTTTAAACCCTTGTACTTCGGTGTATTGTCTCATAGGTGGAAGATTGGTAAGGGTAGGCAATGGGGGTCAAGTGACTTGCCCAGGGTCACACAGCTGGGAAGTGGCTGAGGCCGGGTTTGAACCTAGTCTATTATATTTTGAGGCATCCCATTTTCACTCTGGGTTCCTTCTAATTATTAGGAAATTTTTCCTTATATCAAACCTGTTTTCCTTCTTTGCAGTTTCCAGCCTATGTCCAAATTTTGCCCTACTGGGCCCAGCAAAACAAGCTCAATACAGTTTCACATGATATTCTTTCAAACATGAGAGAACTACAAGATGCTTACTAAATCCTCTCTTCTTCAGGCTAAACATCCCATCTTTTTCAACTGTCTCTCCTATGGCTCAATTTCAAGGCACTTCCCCATCTTGGTTATCTTCTGCTAAATCATACTATTGATTCATCTCAATTTTTACTGCATTAAACCCTGCATATCTTTTTTTCACAAAAGCTTTCTATGCATGCCTCTTTTTACTTTGTATTTGTAAGATGATTTTGTGAACTTAAATATAAGGTTTTACATTGTCCCAACAGGTAGGATAATTTTGCCCCTTCCATCTTAATGATATATGACCTGCCTTAAATCTTTATCCTGTCAACATATTTTTGAACTTTGATTCTTCATCAAGTGTTAGTGAGCACTCCCAGATTTAATGGTAAAGCAAACTCAAGAAAGAAAGTCCCTATAACTTTATCCAGCCCAGTGCTAAAAAAATATAAAACAGCACTGGATCAAAGACAGATTGTGAGGTGTTCTGGTAGTGTCTCATTTCCAAACTGATGTCAGCTTATGAATTAGTACTCTTTGCATCCATCTTTAGCCATTTCTTAGTATATTGTGGTCTAGATGACATTTCTCCATCTTATTGCATGACTCACTTCCTCCTCAAATGCTTTGATAAAATCTATGGAAACAATAATCCTGCAATAATCCTCTGATCTATCAGTCTTGTAACCTTGTCAAAAAAGGAAATGAGGTTCATCTTGCATGAGCTGTTCTTGGAAAGGCCATACTAGCTTTTTCTTATCCCTGTTCCCTTCTTTAAATGTTCATTGACTATTGTTTAGAAAAGGGTGTAGCAATAAACCAAGTAGCAATAGTAGACAACTTTCTGTTTCTAACAGGGAAGAATTTTCTGGAGTCCAATAAAATTTGCCACATTCAAATGAGATGGTATTTCTAATCACCGTCAATTCAGGCAAAGAACATGGAATATGGAAGATAAAATATTGCTCTTGGTATTCTTTAAGAGCTGAAGCTCATGCTAGAGAGACCCAAAAGCATGGATATTAAATTTATGTGACTTAATTTCTGAGCTATACTGGGTCCTGGCAACCCAATAGTCTAACTGCCAAATTTAATAAATGAAGAAACAGAATCCCAGACTTGTCTTAGATCTTATATGGTTCCCTTCTGCTTCTGGAATAAAAATTTTATCTTTCTTTCAGGTATATAAAGCATTTTATTATCTCACTCCATCCTATATTTTCAGATAGATTGTACATTACCTTTTGTTATGAATTGTTAGGTTCTAGCTAAATTGGTCTACGCACTTTTTTCTATAAATTCCTTTTCATGTCTCTTCTTGTTTATTCACAAAAGCTTTCTCCTAGAACTAGAAATGCTCAAGCTCAAGTCTCCCTTTTATTTTATTTTTTTAATTTAAAATTTGATTTTCCCAAATATATGTAAGAATCTTTTACATATATTTTCTGAAATTATAATATCCCAATTTTCTCCCTCTTTTCCTTCACCCTTTCTGAAATGATAAACAAATTTATCTGGGTTATACATGTATGATTTTGCAAAACATATTTCCAAATTGATCATGTTGTGACAGAACACTCACATAAAACCCAAAACCAAAAATAAAAACACAAATAAAGTGAAAAATAGTATACTCTGTTCTGCATTCCAACTCCACCAGTTCTTCCTCTGAAATTAAATAGCATTCTTTGTCATAAATCCTTTAGAATTGTCTAGGATCATAGTATTGCTCAAAATAGCTGTCTTTTAGAGTTGATCATTCAATATTGATGTTCCTGTGTATAGTTCTCTTGGTTCTGTCCATCTCACTTTGCATCAGTTCATATAGATCTTTTTAGGTTTTTCTGAAGTCTTTCTGCTTATCATTTCTTATAGCACAATAGTATTCCATCATAATCATATACCACAATTTGTCTAGCCATTCCCCATTTAATGGACATCCCTTCAATTTCTAAATCTTTGCTACCATAAAAAAGTTCTTATAAATCCTTTTATACAAAAAGGTCTTTTTCTCTTTTTAGTTTCTCTTTGGTATGGTGGTATTACTGGATGAAAGTTTAATAGAGCAGTTTTATAATCCTTTGGACATAGTTCCAAATTGTCTTCCAGAATGGTTGGATCAATGAACAATTCTATCAGCAATGTATTAGTGTCCCAATTTTGCCACAACCCTTCCAACATTTATTATTTTCCTTTACTGTATTACAGGTCATCTTACCTCAGAGTTCTTTTAATTTGCATTTCTCTAATCAAGAGAAATTTAGAATGTTTTTTCATATGATTATTTATAGCTTTAATTTCTTTAGCTGGAAACTGCTTGTTGATATCCTTTGATCATTTTCCAATTGGAGAATGACTTGTATTCTAATAAATTTTACTCAATTCTCCATATATTTGAGAAATGAGACCTTTATCAGAGAAAGTTGTTATAAAATTTCCCTCAGTTTGTTATTTCTCTTCTAATCTTGGTTGCATTGGATTTATTTGCATAAAATTTTTTAAATGTATTTAAAATTAAAACTATTAAATTAATATAATTATTCATTTTATATCTTATTATAACTATATATTCCCCTCTATATTATTTCCCTCTTTTTTCACGCTCTTTCTTTCTCCTTTCACTCTGTCCCTTCTTGTGTTTACTTTTAACTACTTCCTTCTCCAAATACTCTCTTGTACTAGGCCCTCCGTTTTCTTATTCTCCTCCTATTTTTCTATAGGTTAAGCTAGATACCTAACCGAGAATAGATGTTATTCCATTTCTGAGTCAGTTCCAATGAGAGTAAGGTTTGATATTGCTCATCATCATCCTTATCCTACCATCTACTTTAATAGCTTTTCCATGCCTCTTCAGGTGATATAATTTAGCCCACTCTATCTTTCCCTTCCTTCTTAATCTCACTGCAATCCTCTTTTTCACTCCTTGCTTTTTTCTTTTATCATGTTATCATAGTCAACTTATTCTCACACCCTCTATTATATGTATTATACTCCTTCTAATTGCCCTAGTAATGATATAATCCTGAAGGGTTAAAATTTTGGGTAGGAGTTTGACAAAATGTGTGGAGAGCAATTTTGTAAAACACAAAAAAGTTTATTTGAGGAGAAGTTCACATAGGAAATAGGAAGGAGGAAAGAGAGAATATTACTCTAATATCTTATAACTAGGCCTAAAACCCCACACATAACTAAAATGTGTAAAAAAAACCCTAAATTTCTCTGCCTTTGAGGGTGGTTTCTTCTGCCAGGGCCAGGCCTGGCCTACTCTGCCTACACTGACTATCTAAGAATTTAATCACTATCTTTCTACCTAAGCTAATCAATTAGCATTAATCAAACTCCACCCCCCTTAAATCCATTTTCTTTACCTCAACTGTCAGTTAGAAAAACTCTAATCCTAGACTCACTGAGACAAAGACCCACATAGCTCCTCACTCTAAGAAACTCCAGAGGTCAAAGGCCACTTCAAAATACTCTTTCCCTTAGAGAGCTCCTTCATCTCCTAGGTAACAGAAGCTTCAGAGCTCTTACACAGCAGCCTGTCAGTAAAAGACTCTTACTGAGAAATCTGTCTGCTCCCTTGCCTCCTAAAGAGACAGAGGGAGAGATTAAGAAAAAACTCTTTTAACATAATTCTTATGATTTACAATTATCATTTTCCCATATAGTATGTAAATATTTTGACCTCATTAAACCTCTTAAATTTTTCTTTACTGTTTACTTTTTTATTCTTCTTTTGAGTCCTATACTTGAACATCATATTTTCTGTTCAAGTCTGGTTTTTTCATCAGGAATGCTCAGAAATCCTGTAGTTAATTTAAATGACAATTTCCCTGTCCCTGGGATGCCTCCCCCCCCACCCCAAGGATATATTCAGTTTTTCTGTGTAGGTGATTCTAGGTTGTAATTCCAGCTAGCTCCTTTGCCTTCTGGAATATCATATTCCAAACCCTCTAATCCTCAATGTAGAAGCTAAATCCTATATAATCTTGACTTTGATTCCATTCTATTTGTATTGTTCCTTTCTGATTGATTTCAGTATCTTCTCCTTCACCTGGGAGCTTTGGCTATAATATTCTTGGGAATTTTCCTTTGTGGATCTCTTTCAGGAAGTGATTGGTGGATTTTTTTTTCAACTTCTATTTTATCCTCTGTTTCAAGAACATCAGGACAATTTTCTTTGAAAATTTCTTGTCATATGATGTCTAGGCTTTTTTTCCCTTGGCTTTCAGGCAGTCCAACATTTCTTAAATTGTCTCTTCTGGTTGCACATTCTACTTCAATTGTTTTACCAATGAGATTTTTTTGTATCTTCCTCCATTTTTCCATCATTTTGAATTTGTTTTTATTGTTTCCTGATGTTTCATAAAGTCATTAGCTTCCATTTCCTAATTCTGATTTTTAAGAAATTATTTTCTTCAGTCAACTTTTGAAACTCCTTTTCTATTTGGTCAGTACTATTTTTTAAGGAGTTATTTTTTTCCCTTTGGATTTTTTTTGTACCTCTTTTTTTCTATTTGGTCAATTTTGCTTTTCAAAGAATTGTTTAGTGGATTTTTGTATCTCCTTTACTATTTTGTCAGTTCTGCTTTTAAGGTGTCATTTTCTTCTTTCCTTGCTTTCATTTCTTTTCCCCATTTTGAAATCATTTTTGAGCTCTTACTGAGCAATTCCCATGTTTCTTTGAAGGTTTACATGCATCCGCTTTGATCTCATAGTCCCCTTCTAAATTTGTACCTTGCTCTACTTTGTCTCCAAAGTAATTTTCTATGGTTAAGTTTTTTTTTAAATAATGTTTGCTCATTTTCTCAGTCTCTTTATTTTTAATTTATCTTTATTGTGGGTCTGTTTCTTTGGTAGAGTAAGCACTCTTTTGAACTTCAGTATATCTTGAAAACTAGTTCTAGGTGTCTGCAAGTTTCAGTTGTTCCAACATGGTATGATAGCCTATGGGCTGAGAACTCAGGAAACAATTTCCTACTGCTGATTCAGTCTCCCTCAGGGCCAACTGTTCGTTTGGAAGACCAGGCACAATGTCAGGGTTTAGGTCCTCACCACAGCTGGCCAGGTACATTAGAGGGCTGCTCTGGGTCTTGCAACTTCAAGGAGATAGTCATTGGGTATTCTGCTAGTGCCTTGGGCATGGTCGAGGGTCTCACTGATGCCCTGGTCCAGGTTTAAAACCTTGAGCAATCTGGGAGAAGTGGTTCATTGTTGGCCTGTGCTGTTGGTGTGGCCTTGCTGTGGGTTGTACTCTCCTCTCACCCTAGTAAAAGAGACCTTCCCTCCCTACCTTCCAAGTTGTCTTCTGCAGAAAAATCACCTCATGCCATTCTTTTATTAGTTCTGCTACTATAATATTCATTATTTTAAGGTGTTTTGGAAGAGGTTGTCAGAGACATTTGGGAGTTCCTGCCCCTACTCCACCATTGGTTCTACCTACAGCAACTTTGTCTTTTATAATCTCTAGCTTCCTTCAAGACTTTGCCAAAGAATCACTTCCTTTACAAAGCTTATCCTGATCCCCCGGTGGCTAATGCTCCCAACCAATGGAAATAAAGTTTAAATTCCCTCAGTCTGAGCCAGTGTAGCCCAATTAGAAGGTTTTTATAGTTATCCAGATACAAGTTGATAATGGCTTGACCCAGAATGGTTACTGTGTGAGAAAAGATATGAAGCAGGAAGTGGCAAGACAAGACAAGAAAACAAGAATTAACAAAAGTTAAAAAAATTAATAAAAGTGCTGACTGTGAGATTGTATGTCTGAATGACAGGGAGGATGCTGGTTACTCTAATAATAATAAAAAAAAGTTGAAAAGAATCGTGGGAAAAGATAATAAGTTCTATTTCAAATGTGTTGAATTTGAGATGTCTATAAAGCATCCAGTTTGAAATGTTCAAAATGCAGTTGGTGATATGGGAAGATAATTTAGAAAGAGACTGATTAATTCAGGGCTAGAATCATAGATCTAGTAGTCATCTTCATAGAGAGTATAATTAAAACTCTTGGATTAAATGATATGGTTACTTTCAGTGAGCCAATGTGAATTTATTAAGTACCTACTGTATACCAGTCACTGTGCTAAGTATTAATCAAATGTAACAGACATGCAATGATCCAGGACAATCCTGGGGGACTTATGAGAAAGAATGCTATCCATATCCAAAGAAAGAATTGTGAGAGTAGAAACTCAAAAGAAAATCATATGATTTATCATGTAGTTCATGTTGGCTTAAGATCACTCCATTGCAAATATGAATAATATGGAAATAGATTTTGAACAAAGATACATATATAACATAGTGGAATCGCTCATCAGCTCTGAGAGGGGGGAGGCAAGAGAGGAGGGAAAGAACATGAATCATGTAAATATAGAAAAATATTCTAAATGAATAAATATATTTTAAAAAAATAAAAAAAGAAATACAATTGAAAAATTTTAAACTTAAAAATACAGAAATTGAAGAACATTGGCAAAATAAAGGCAAAAGAGTGTTTCTAAAAACACAAGAATTCTATTCAATTGAAAGTTATTGACTGTGAAGTCAATTTAGTAGAGATAATTTAAGAGTCATGGGATTTTCAGAAAAGATTGATTTAGAAAAGTCTGACTAGCACATACAGGAAAATTACAGGTAGGTTTTGAAAATAAATGGCAAAATTCTGATAGATTGTATTAATAGAATAATAAGAGAGAGAAATCTCTTGTTATATGGTAGTTACATTTTAAACCAAAATAAAATATTTAGGAAATTTATTTAAAATAAATCATTTAAAATAAATATCTGTAGTTATAAAGTCAAAAGAAATAGCCCAAACTTATAGCTAATCCTCAAATGAAATTAGAACATGAGACTGAACCTAATAATAATGAGAAAAGATGGACCTTTGATAGTAAACATTAAAAAAAATTCAAGGATTTAAATCTAGCACATGGAAGACCAGGTAGAAGCCCTACCTGTGATACATACAAGTTATGTGGCAATGAGCAATTAACTTAATATTTTAGTGCCCCCAAAAAACTAACACTAAGTGACAGAATTGCCAGTCTGCACGGATAAATATGATAGACATATAATATAATCTTACATTTAGAATGGACTTTAAAGTTTTCATAGTCCTTTATTGATATTTTCACCCTCCCTCTCCTCAAATGAGACCCTTTATAAGATTCTTGTTCTCCTCCCCCACCAATGTGATTCAATGGTACTAGTATATAAAGGGGATGAAATCATCTTCTTTTCACCTGAAAAAAAAAAAGATGATCAGAACTCTTGACTTAAAATTAGCAAATAAGAAAAACACAAGGAAGGTAAATAAATATATATAATTATTAATAACTGCATGTATATAATATGTTACTTCTTATATTATTGATAAAATAGAAATATATAATATGTAACAAAAATTCTTATCAATTAAATCAATTCTCTCATACCTATAGGACAAGATTTTTTTTTCCTTTTTTTTACCCTTAATTTTGGTGCATTGTCTCATAGGTGGAAGAGTGGTAAGGGTGGGCAATGGGGGTCAAGTGACTTGCCCAGGGTCACACAGCTGGGAAGTGGCTGAGGCCGGGTTTAAACCTAGGATCTCCCGTCTCTAGGCCTGACTCTCACTCCACTGAGCTACCCAGCTGCCCTGTATAGGACAAGATTTTTAAAAAATTTTAAACCTTTACCTTCTAAGGCAGAAGAGCAATAAGGCAATTAGAGTTAAGTGACTTGCCCAGGGACACACAGGAAATATCTGAGACCATATTTGAATCTAGGTTCTCCTGACTCCAGGCCTGGCTCTCTATTCCCTTTATCACCTAGCTTCCCCAGTAAGACTTAAACAACAACAACAACAACAACAACAACAAAACAATGTAAGAGCTAAAGAAATACTATATATCACTTATTTGATAGGTTGTTGTAAGGATATAAGTATTTTGAAGTAAAATCCTGAAAGTCTCCTTATTTTTCTTTAATAAAAGAGGGGAAAATACATCATTCTAAAATTGTATAATCAAAGTCTTGGACTGAGAGGGATCACTCAGAAAAATCACCTATACTAGTGATATGTAGAGAAATTTTATTGTGGATAACTTATGGATTTGTCTTTTGAAATTCCTTTTATATTTAGCACAAAAGTATCAGAGTATCAAAAAGCAATGAGTCATTGATTTAAATCAGAAAGGTAGTTCACATGTCATCTAGTTCAGCCTCCTTCAGTTTATAGAGGAGGAAAGAGATCCAGAGTGTATGAGTCACCTGTCCAAGGGCAAATTGGTAATTGCTGAGTTTTATCAAACTTGGGCCCATTGGCTTCAAGCTCAGTCCTCATTCCACAGTATTTTGCTGCTTTTCACAAGCATTCTTTCCCTAGGTTTCTGTGCTTGTGTGAATTTTTCACTTAAGATATCAGGAATATTCTTGTAGTTTATAATTTTAAAGTTTTTCCTTCCTTTTCCCTCAGTTGGATTTTTGTCTTCCAGGTTGGATGATTATAGAAGATTATTGCTTCTCTTGGACCAATCCCAATGCTGCTTTGTTATCCTTATTTGACTTCAGTTTCCCAATCTATACAAGAAAGTTGTACTAGATGATCTTTAATGTCCTTTCTACTTTTAATTCTATAAGGATGATGTTACTGATGATGTAAGAAATCTTGACATTATTAAGGTTATGTTTTTTACCATACTAAGTACATTTAATAACATTATCTCAAATATGAGGCAAGAAAGAATTGAATCACTGATTAACTCTGTCATCAATTTTCCGGTGTTTCCTGAAAAAATCAATTAATTAAAAAGAAAACAAAAATGCAGAGGCTTAATTGTTGATGTTCATTCAAGACTGATAAAAGATATCCATGGATCAGCTTTAATTAGTGGCAAGCTTATAGAACACCCTGAAAGTACAGACCATGTACCTCTTAGGTGTTCCTCTCTTGCTAAAATCTTCTGTATGGAGGGCTATCCTTGGAATCAAAGAATTGAATTCAAATGTTCATTTAGATACTTATTAGCCATGTGATCCTGGAAAAGTAACAAATTTTCTAGGCTCAGCTTCCTCAACTGTAAAACAGGGATAATAGTACCAGCATCATAGAGGTTGTTCTCAGGGTCAAATGTGATAGTATATGTAAAGAATTTTAAGGTGTATCAAATAAATATTAACTATAATTACTGAGATAAATCAATCAATAACAAGAGCCAATTAATAGAAATTACATCTTTTAAAAAAAAGAGAACCAGCATGGAATTTTTATCCAGTGATATCCTACCTTGTGAAAATGAATTTGAAATAAAAGCATACCACATTCACTCCCTTTATCATGATTCTTGCAAGGAATTTAACATATGCAAAAATAGCAATGCATTTTGGGTTGGTCTAAACTCTTTGGTCTGAGTTTTTTCTCAGTCTATGGGTTTGTTCATCATCTCTCTTGTTAATAATGGACTCTATTCAGCTTAGGCTAATTGAACTTCCTCTCACGAGACTACTAGGAGGCCCTATAAAGTGGCTAAAGCAATTAGTGACCAGTTGAGTCTGCAGAATAGCAATACTACTACACATTGGATGGCAAATAGGAATGGTATCCAACTTTAGATGGGATCAACCTGATGGAAATATCCAGGATTTATGTATTTTTAGATACTGTTGTTTTTCTAGAGCATAGTTTTAGAAAAGTAGAACCTCTATGGGTAATTAGAAAAAGTTGTGTTGACATAATGCCCAAAAACATGGACAGAGACTCATAAAAATATTCCACAGAAGGATAACTTTCTTTAATTTTTTTTACATGACACAAATTTTAATAATAATTTTTCTGACATTTTGCAATTCATGTTTTCTTCCTCTTTACCACTTCTCCCCTACCCCAAGACAAAAGGTAATATAATATACATCAAAGATGTGTTAGCATGCAATATATCTTTATTAATCATACTACAAAGGAGAGATAATCAGGAGGGCCCCCTGATGTTTTTAGAGAACAAAATTTCTTCCCTGCTCAATATAGGAAAGTTGATAGAAACTTTACATTAGAGAACACGTATCTTCGTATACTGGCTATTTAACTTTGCACAAATTAATTTACTCTTCAAATGCTGGGTGACTGTCAAAGACTGTAAATTTCAGAATGGATGCCAATATTTATTGACAGAAGACATTATCTCATATTTCCTTTATCAATGAAATCACAAAACATGACCAACCAAACTAAAAATATGAATGCATGAAACATTATCTGGAAGTTGAGGGGAAAATGATGAAACGTTCATAAACGCTGATGTCTCAGAATGAAGGGAGGCTTGCTGTCCTGCACTGAATGACCAGCCTGGAATGAAGGAAAGATTTGAATAATACCTTTTGGGATGAGTTGTTGGAGGAGATTAAAAAGATTTCTGAGTTACTGAGGGATGTGGGAGCAATAAAAGCAAAGTCTACAGAAAGGGAGTCCAATTTGGAACTGGTATACTTATAGACATATACAAACATTAGTTCCAAGTCCTCAGTAATGTCTAAACTCAGACAAGGTCTTTACTTCTGAGCCAGCAATAGGAAGGGGACCGCAAGGGCTTTCAATAGAAGCTGACAAGAGATAGGCACAGCAAGCCAGGTGGCAGAAACGGCAATACAAGTTTAAGACAGCTTTAGGATTTTGTTGGGACCTGATAAGAATAGAGAGGCACAGAGGAGATTAGGGCTGTCATGAGTATAGGAATTTGGCCTAGAGAAAATCTGTCATAAAAAGGTAGAAAACCTAGATCAAAAGAGAATGAAATAGCTCAATCTGTAATAAGCATTCACATAGAACTTAAAATGAGTTTATTTGGAATAAAAGTGAATTTATCTGGAATAAATAAGTTAAACAGATAGTGAAGAGAATCTAGGACAGATTGGAAGCAAAGAAAAAACATTAAGTCAGTAAGAAGAGATATTGGATATATCACAAATGATATGAATGTCTGGGCAACAGTATATGTCCAGTTGGCAAGTTTCTAATCATTTGTACCAGGAAAAGACTTCTAAAATTAAACTGCTTATGGAAGAGACTCTCTCTGAAATGGTAAATGGTCCCCAGGTGAAGCATGACTCCTGCCTAGTCCAAAAGCATATCAAGCATGAAAAATATCCTTTTAATGTGAATCTTTTATTTGGTTCTGGTTTTACATATATAGATTTCAGCATGCGAGGTCATCAGATTGTAGAGAACTTTAAATACCAGCTTGAGGAATTTGTATATTGTTCTAAAGTCAATAAAGAATCATTGAACTTTTTTTTGAGCACAGTAATGAAAGGATTAGATAGATGTATAATGATAAAGAATTTGGCAGCTCTCTGCTTAATGGGTAGCAGAGGTAAAGGCTAGAAGTAGAGAACCATATTAGGATGTTATTTCAGTAGTCCAATAGGAGATGAATACCTCATACAAAATGGTGGCCATGAGAATTGAGAGAAAGTGATGATAACTGTGAGGAGGAGGGTAGTCTTTTATTGGGTTGAGGAAAATGAAACAGGTTTTTTACCATTCTCAAACCTCATGTAAAAACAAAGAATCATCTTTTATGACAGAAGTTTTGCTAATGTTGTCATAAGAGACTAAGACATGGAATAACTCTGCTTCCAAAGAACTAATGGTAACCATCACATATGGTAGTGGAGAGGCTAATGGTGAGTACAAGTAGGCTATTACATGCAGTCAATGAGGATCTCTGAGGAAAAGAAGAAAATGACAATCAAGGAATTCAATGACATAAAGAGAAGAGGGGATTGTTACATGGCAGAACAAATCAAGAAATGAAACAGGTAAACATCCAGAATCATCTACAGAAAAAAAAAAAAGTGATAAGCAGGCATGGATAAGCTAAGATTTGTATCACTAAAGAAATTCCTAGTTGATAATATCACAGATACATTTGATTAAATTTATTATCTCCAGGGCTAAGGACAGTTCTAAAACAAAAAAGGAACTTTTTTAGTGTCCTCTGGTATCTCTGAATTGCAATATTGCAAATGTAGACATTGTGCAATAGGCAATCAATACATATTTGTTTAATTAAATTGTTTAACAGAACTAATCAGCCTAAAATCACAAATAGGGTCAAGAAAGGTTTAGATAAAAGCATATGTATTAGAAGAAGCATATCTAATGGGAATTAAGAAAATCCTGGCTATCAGTCAGATATGTTTAATTTATAATGGACTTTTGTATCATGTCTCTTAACAATTCAATGATTTAAATTTTGCCTGCCCAAGTAAAAATGTCAAGAACTCTATTTCCTGGAAATAAATCTAGCTTAATATAAGGATCCCATGTTCAATACCCTCCTTTTCCCCCTCATATATATGTGTATATATATTTTATATATTTTATATTTTATTACATACATTTTATATATATATATATATATCTTTTGTGGGTCTTCCTTTGAAGAAGACATTACTTCAGCATTATTACTACTTATGATTAAATATAACATGGTAATCATTAAGTATCACTGAATGATATGAACATATCACTCATATAAGTACCAGTGTCCTTTCTTAAACAAACATATAATGTACATTAGAAAATGATGCTAGGATTTTCCTATGGATCAGCTTCATTTCATTGCTCCTTGTTCAGTACATGTAATGAATTACTGTTATTGGTCGTAGACAGTTTGATTGCTATTAGATATAACATGCATACTAACCACTGACTTGGAATTTCAAAAGCACAGTAAAATGATACTTAAACTTGGACAAAAATATACTAAATATTCTCATCTTTTTTTTTATCAAAATTTGATGCACCATTTCTATTACTGTAGCAACATTCTGATGCTAGGGAATATATTAATGTATTTCTGCTGTCATCATAAAATCCATGTTTTCTGCAACTAAATGACTAAAATTTAAGGACTGCTTATATGCATTTCAGATCATTTTACTAGTTGGAGAAATGCTTTATTTTCTAATGCAATTCCTGCTATTGCACTTCAATTAATAGGAAAATAAAATATAATTTATCACATTCTGAATTAATTTCTCTCATTGAATTTTCATAAGACTTCTTGTACTTAAATTAAATATAGGAAAATAGTCTATAAGGCTTTAAAATTAATAAACAAAAACCAAGATACCTACTTGTATTTTTTCTCATAAACTTGTAAATGTATTTGTTTCAATTATTGCTCACTAGTCATTGTGCTACTTTGAGTGTAAAAATAGCAAGTTAGAATTTCCATAACAGTTTTAAATTTACATAGTGCTTTCCAAATAGCCACCTTGTAATGAATATACTAAAAACAATCTCTTTTTTAAAGTATCCAAGACAACTCCAAGGGACTCATGATGAAAAGGGCTATTCACTATAGAAGAAACTAATGGAGCTTAGGTGCAGATAGAAACATACTATTCTTCATTTTATTTATTTCATGAATTTTTCTCTAGTATAAGCAACATGTGTCTTCTTTCACAACATGATGAATATGGAAATATGCATTGCATAATAGCATATGTATACTCTATATCATATTATCTGCCATCTCAAGGAAGAGGAAGAGATGAGAGGGAGAAAGAGAACATGTATCCCAAATTGTCTGAAAATGATTATTAAAATTATATCTACATGTAATCTGGAAAAAATGTAAATATATATTTTATAGGTGACAAATTTGAAGCATCAAAAAGGGTTAAAAACATAAATAACATTATGACCTCAGATGGATTTTTTAACCTTGCTGAATCTTAGCTTACTCACCTCTAAAATGAGCTTGACTAAATTATTTCTAAAAGCTTTGTTAGCACTAAGTCCTGTGATGACTAAGAATAAATGAAAAAATTATTTTTAAACAGGAGGTAGTCAGTTGCTAGAATCTGGCAATACAAATACAAAGGTGAGTAGAACAGTCTTAGCAGACATTCTAGACTGTTATTTTACCTTCTGTTCAATATAATTTCTGGTTTCATCAAATATTTATATATTTGAAAACCCAATTTAAAAAATCCTAGAATCTTGGGGACCATTATTATATTGGAATTCAATTTAATACAATTCAATTCAATTGAACAACCATTTATAAAGTGTTTTCTGTGTGCCAAATGAAATTATGAGAGTTGGGGGCCACCAAAACAAAAATTAATTAATTCTTGCCTTGAAGGACCTTATGTTTTATTGGTAAAGAGAAACAACGTGTGTTGTCACAAGTCAAAAAAAAAAAAAGATACAGAGTAAATACAAAGTAAGAGGATCAGGAAAGACCTCATGTAGGATTTAGTAATGGTGTACATATGTTGTATTCCTATTATTTCACTAGGTAGTATGATTCTGTGTATACATGAAGGTCAGATTTTCTTAGAAGAATAGGAAAGGAAGGAGAGCACTCTATCCATGTTAGACAGACTGTGAAAACCCAACACCTTTACAATGACAGAGTGAATAAGAGATAGAATGTTTTGTATAGGGAATTTAAAGCAAGTCAGTTTGACTGGAATGCTGACTGTGTGATGAGAGTAAATGGGAAATTGGCTCAGAGATAAGAAACTATAAAAAAAGCTGCTGCCCCTAGGGCTCTTCCCTTCCTTTAAATGGAAATAGTGGAGGATGTACAAAAGAGAGCTCTTCACAGATCCTCCACTATTGACTATAATTGATTTTTTTTTAAGTACCACTTTGAGGGCAGCTGGGTAGCTCAGTGGATTGAGAGTCAGGCCTAGAGATGGGAGGTCCTAGGTTCGAATCTGGTCTCATACACTATCCAGCTGTGTGGCCCTGGGCAAGTCACTTGACCCCCAATGTCCACCCATACCACTCTTCCACCTAGGAGCCAATACACAGAAGTTAAGGGTTTAAAAACAAAAAACAAAAAACAAAATAAAGTACCACTTTGCTTCAAGACTAATGTCAAGTAATTTTTATTTAAATGGGAATACTTAGGATGAATTAAATTTTTCACCACCATCATCATCATCACCATCATTCCGGTGGGTCTGCTTGCCTCCTTTCCCTCAAGACTCTCTTCAGCAACCAAAGTGATTTACTTAGAGCATGGGCCTGACCATATTATTCCTTTACTTAGTCAAATCCAGTGGCTCACCTTCAAGATCAGTTACAAAATCCTGTTTGGTAATCAAAGCCTTTCATATCAAAGCCTTTAATTTAATTAAGGTGGTTAATAAATGTTTATCAATTAATTCATCATCATATCTCTATCTCATCTTTTCCACTGTATTTTAGATAGAAATATTTGCACACATAATTTTATCTTTTGCTTATAAAAGTGCTAAGAGATAAGAGAATATCTTAGTACTCCAAAGTATTTTGTTCTATAGTTTGTAGTTTGCCTTTATGATATTCTATATTGCTTTAATGGTTTATTTTTCAGACTACTAATTTTTGGGATAAAATTACTTAGTTTCCACATAACATTTACTCCTTTCTGCAAAGACATTTATTTATTTTACTTTATATTGGATATAGTCAGTGATTACTATGCTTTTCTTCATTTGATGATGAGGTTTTTATGTTTTAGCATGATGTTGTCATGTATATTCCTGTATTTACATGTATTAACATCTTTTGTGACTTTTGAAGATCTTGGAATACTGTTGTAACACTTATCTTTTACCAAATCCCCTTCCCCATCAGAATGTAAACATTTCCTTATTATTTGATCCTTTTTAATGTTCAATAGTATTTTTCCCAGGATTTCTTTTGACTTCAGTGTTTGCATTTCAAAGTTTCTCCTCAGGTCTGACCTTTTCATAAAGAATTCTTGAATCACCTCTTTTCTGTGAAATGGAGTGGGGGGAGACAAGATGTCAGGGAAAGCTGGAACTGCTATGAGATCCTCTCTAACCAATCTTAAAATGACACTTCAAAATGAATTCTTGGGTGAAAGAACCAATGAGGAGGCTGAGTGAAGCTATTTTCATGCAGAGAACAATTTGAAAGGTAGGCAGAGAGCATCTGGTTCTTTAGAGTGAGTAGGGAACACACCAAGGAGTACAGGAGCAAGTCAACAGTAAACCCTCCCACCTCACATCTAGTGTTTCAGGTTCTAAATCTGGGCCCAAGCTAATTTCCAGATCTTGAAACCCTGCCTAAACCAGCAGAAGTGCAAGCCCCCACACACCTGATAAAGTTCAACCTAAGCCTGTAATAAGGTCCAGAATCCCAGAGCAAGGCAATCGGCAGTAAGCCTGGTCTATGAAAGCCCATGATGAGGAGCAAGCCAGTGGGCAGCTCCCTGATCAGTATAAAGCCCAGACCTAGACCCAGAGATAGACCTACTGAAACTCAAGGCAAAATAACAAGTCCCATAGCAAGGCAATCCACAATGTCCCTGACCTGATCAAACCTAAAGTGAGACCAAATGCTCCTGCCCAAGCCTGAGGCTAGTCTTTAACCCCAGAATAGGGTAGCTCACAGTGTTCTGAGATCTCCAAGCAGTTAGCAGTCTCAGGAGTGATTAAATCAGCAATGGGAGGTAGAAAGCTTCCAGCCCATAGACCATCATACCACCTTGGAAGAACAGAAACTTGCAGAAATCCAGAAATAGAGCTAAGGTAGCAACAAGGAAAAACTGAAGTTTAAGAGAATACCCTCATTACCTTGAGAACAGAGCCCACTTTTAAGATTAGAGTGAAAGTCAAGAAAAAAGGCTGGGAAAATGAGCAAACAAAAAAAACCTAACTATAGCAAATTTTTGGGAGATAAAGAAGAGAGGCACAACACAGAGGGGAACAGTGGAAGCAAAGAAAACACACATGAAGCTTCAAAGAAAATTATGAATTTGTCTCAGGCTCTGGAAGAATGTGAATGAGATGATCTCACCCATAAAATGGAAGTAGATAGCAGAATGGCTTAAAAACCCAAAACCTACTATATGTTGTTTACAGGAAACATATTTAGGTCAGGGAAACACAAATAGAGTAAAGGTGGGGGGCTGAAGGAGAATTTATTGTGCATCATCTGAAGTAAAAAAAAAAAAGCAAGAGTAGCAATCATGATCTCAGATAAAGCTAAAGCAAAATTAGATCTGATTAAAAGAGATAAGGAAGGAAATTACATCTTGCTAAAAGGTAGTATAAACAATGAAGTACTACCAATACTAAATATATATATGCACCAAATGATATAGACTCAAATTTTTTTAAAGGAGAAATTAAATGACCTTCAGGAGGAAACAGATAGTAAAATAATACTAGTGGCGGCCTCAATTTCTCCCTTCCAGAATCTAGATAAATCAAGCAAAAATAATAAAGAAGAAAGAAGAAAAGGAAGTGAATGAAATCTTAGAAAAGTTAGAACTAATAGATCTTTGGAAAAAATTGAATGGGAATAGAAAGAAATATACTTTCTTTTTTGTAGTATTGGACACCTACAGAAAAACTGACCATATATTAGGTCACAAAATTTCATAATTAAATGAAGAAAAGCCAAAATAATAAATGTATCCTTTTCAGATTATAAAACAATAAATTATAATCAATAAAGTTCCATGAGAAGACTCTTACAAAATTAATTGGAAACTAAAGGATCTAATACTAAAAGAGGGGTATGTCAAAGAAAAAAATAGAAACAATCATTAACTTCATTTATGAGAATGACAATGAGAAGATAACTATCAAAATTAATGGGATATAGCCAAAACAGTACTTAGGGGGAAATTTATATCTCTAAATGTTTATATCAATAAAATATAGAAAAAAGTAGATCCATAAATTGGGCATGCAATTAATTAAAGGCTCAATTGAAAATCCTAAAAATTAAATGAGAAATCAATAAAATTGAAAATAAAAAAAATAGTGAACTAATAAAATAAAGACTAGGAGTTGATTTTATGAAAAATCAAATAAAACAGAGAGAGCATAGGTATAAGTAAAATGGATAAATATTTACAAAAATATATTTGCCCAGATAAACTAAAGAAGAAATAGAATTGTAATGTGGAAGAGTCCTAGAGGGTTGTTAGATGTTACAACCCTCCTAGGAACTCCCCAGGATCAGTGAACCACAAAATCCTTGGCTTATGTAAATAAAGTTTATTATAAAAAGGGAATAAAAGAAACTGGTACATAGGACCCTAGCACTATTCAAACTAACTCCACTCAACTTCTAAGTCTCCTGCTTAAGGATAGCCTTCGGTTTCTTTTCTGGGCCCTATTTATACCTCCCTGTTCTTTCTAAGAACCTCCCACCCCCAATGCTATCTGACTTAATCTAAACTTACTACCAATAATTAATAAGAAAGAAAAGGAAAAACCCTGGGTTTGGCTGTTGTATTAAGTAATCAAAGTTATATAATGGAAAACTTTGGATTATCTTAAACAATAGGAATTCTGGCAGCTGGACCATTGGCAGATGAAAACTGGACTCAGTGAAATTGGTTTCCTCTAAGGAAATCCTCTACCTGGATGCCAAGGACTTCTCCACAAATATCCTGACCCTCTAGGGAGAATCTCTCAGAAGAAAACCCTCCTTCAGCTTGACGGGAATTGCAGGCAGAAAGACAAAACCCAATCCCAGCTCAGATCAAATCCAAGAAGGAAGTGATGTTCAGTTATTTTCAGTTGTAGACCCACAAATCCTTTCTTACCCAGAATCCTTTCCCAGGACTTATCTCAAAATTCCCTTCTTTCAACTAACCCTAGAAAACCAGACTATCCCTAACTTATTCCTATTGAATACTTATAATCCCATCTTAGAAAAAGAAATTGAACAAACCACCAATGAACTACCTAAGTAAAAATCTCCAGGGCCAGATGGATTCATAAGTATATTCTATCAAATAACTAAAGAATGATTAATTTCAATTGACTATATTAACTATTTGGGAAAACAGGCAAAGAAGGTATCCTATCAAATTCTTTTTATGACTCAGATATGGTACTGTTACCCAGGCTAAGAAGATCAAAAATAGGGAAAGAAAATTATAGACCAATTTAATTGATGAATATGGAGACAAAATTACAAATAATTTATTAGCAAGGAAACTAAAGTAATATATCACATTTATTACTCAGTATGACTAGGTGAGATTTATATCAGAAATGCAAGGCTGATTTAGTATTAGTAAAACAATCAGCATAATTGACCATATCAATAGCCAAACTAACAGAAATCACATGATTATCTCAATAGATACAGAAAAAGACTTTGACAAAATATAACTCTCATTCTTATTATAAACACTAGAAGGCCAAGGAATAAATGGATCATTCCTAAAAATGATAAGTAGTATGTATCTAAAACTATCAGCAAGTATTATCAGTAAATGGGGATAATTTAGAAGCCTTCCTAATAAGATAAGTAATGAAACAAGGATACCCATTATCACCACTAATATTTAATATTGAATTAGAAAAGCTAACCTTAGCTATAAGAAAAGAAAGAGAAATTGAAGTAATTAAAGTAGGCAATGAGGAAACTAACCTAATACTCTTTGCAGATAATAAGATGGTATACTTAGAGAACCTAGAGAATCAACTAATAAACTAATTGCAATAATAATTACTTTAGTAAAATTATAGGATACAAAATAAATCCGCCTAACTCATCAGCATTTTTACATAATACAAAAAAGTTCAGCAGCAATAGATGGAAAGAGAAATTCCTTTTAAAATAACTCTAGCCAGTGATGAGCAAACTTCGGCCTGTGGGCCAGATGCAGCCCCCTGAAATGTTCTATTGACTGCGAGACATTATTCCTAATCTTAGAGATACAATGAGTAGGATACAATGCAATGAAACTTCGAAAGAGTTACCTTAGAAACAGACTGACAGATGAGCATTTCCTTTCCTTTGGCCCTCTCTTTAAAAAGTTTGCTCATCACTGGTCTAGACAATATAAAACACCTTGGAATTGACTTGCCAAGCAATCCCAGGAATTATATGATCAATTAAAAATACTTTTCACACGAATAAAGTATGATCTAAATATATTAATTGCTCATGGGTAGGATGAGGTAATATAATAAAAATGAAAATTATAGCTAAATTAATTTACTTATTCAGTGTCATACCAATCAAACTACAAAAGAGTTATTTTATAGAACAAGAAAAAATAATAACAAAATTCATCTGGAAGAACAACATGTCAAGAATATGAAGGGAATTAATGAAAATAATCTGAAGGAAAGTGGCCAGATCTCAAACTGTACTATAAAGCAGTAATGATCAAAATAGTCTGGCACTGGCTGAGAAAAAGAGTGGTAGATTGATGGACTAGATTAGCTATACAATATACAGGGGTAAATGACGTTAGTAACTTAATGTTTTATAAACCTAAACACTCCAGATTTTGGAATAGGAACTCAATGTTTAACTACTAGGGAAATCTGAAAACACTATGGCAGAAGCTAGGTATGGAAACAACATCTCACACTCTTTACCAAGATAAGGTCAAATGCATATATGATTTAGATATAAAGAATGTTACTATAACTAAATTAGGGAAATACAGAATAGGTTACCTGGCAGATCTTTGGAGAAGGGAAGAATTTATGACCAAATAAGAGAGAGAGGATTATGCTATGTAAAATAAATAATTTTTATTATATTAAATTTAAAGGCTTTTGTACAAATAAAACTAATGTTACCAAGATTAGAAGGGAAACAACAAGCTGGGAAAAATTTTTATAACAAATTTCTCTGACCAAGGTCTAATTTTTCAGATCTGTAGAGAACTAAGTCAAATTTATAAGAATACAAGTCATTCTCTAGTTGATAAATGGTAAAAGAATATGAATAAGCAATTTTAAGATGAAGAAATCAAAACTATCAATAACCTTATGAAAAAATGTTGTAAATCAATCCTGATTAGAGAAATGCAAATTAAAACAACACTGAGGTACCATCTCACACTTCTCAGATTAGCCAATATCACATTAAAGAAAAATGATAAATGTAGGATGGGATGTGGTAAAATTGAAACACTAATGCATTGTTGGTGGAGTTGTGAACTAATCCACCCATTCTAGAGGGAAAAATTGTGGGTACCCTTTGATATACATATGTATGTATATCATTCCCATATATGATGGGGAATGCTATTCACCTCTGGAGAAAGAACTGTGGAAGTTGGATGGATATGGATCAAAGTATATATATATATATATATATATATATATATCCATATCCAAGATGGAAGATAAGTGTTTTATATATATATATATTTTATATATATATATTTGGGATACAGATACA
Source organism: Gracilinanus agilis (assembly GCF_016433145.1). Taxonomy (NCBI): domain Eukaryota; kingdom Metazoa; phylum Chordata; class Mammalia; order Didelphimorphia; family Didelphidae; genus Gracilinanus; species Gracilinanus agilis. The sequence goes on from NC_058130.1 coordinate 479,114,729, forward strand.
GTAGTAGTATTATAATATCAAAGGGTTGGGGACAGCTGGGTGGCTCAGTGGATTAAGATCCAGGCCTAGAGACAGGAGGTCCTAGGTTCAAATCTGGCCTCAGACACTTCCCACCTGTGTGACCCTGGGCAAGTCACTTGACCCCTATCATCTAGCCCTTACCACTCTTCTGCCTTGGAACCAATACATAGTGTTGATTCCAAGATGGAAGATAAGTGTTTTATATATATATATATATATATATATGTATATATATATATATATATATATCAACCCTTTGATATTATAATACTACTACTGTATCTGTATCCCAAAGAGATAATAAAAAAGGTGAAAGGATCTATTTGCACAAAAATATTTATAGTAGCTCTCTTTGTAGTGGCAAAAGAATTGGAAATTATGGAAATGCCCATTAATTAAGGAATGACTCAACAAATTGTGGTACCTGTTGGTGATAGAATACTACTGTCCTATAAGAAATGCGAAGCAAGATGATTTCATAAAAAACTAGAAAGATCTGTATGAAGTAACACAGAGAAAAAGAAGCAGAACTGGGAGAACATTGCACACAGTAACAATGTTGTACAATGACCAACTGTGAAAACTTGGCTACTCTCAGCAATGCAAAGGGACAATCCTGGGAGATATATGATGGGGAATGCTATCCACTTCTGGAGAAAGAAGTGTGGAAGTTGGATGGATATGGATCAAAGCATATTGTCTTTTATATCAGTGTATTTTCAGTCTTATTTTGGGTTTTAGTTTTGTATGAGTGTGTTCTTATAAGAATGACCAATATGGAAGTGTGTTTTGCATGAAAATAAAAATAAAACTACCATAAGAAAAAAGTCCATTTTCCATTATAGAATTAAGTATAACTAGTTTTTCATGGTTAGTGTAACAATAAAAAGAGCCAGTAGCCAATGTTTGATAGAAGGGAGATAGAGAAAGTCTATGTGGTGAGTCTCTCTTCCAGACCTCCCCTGTGGCCAAATATATACTAGGAGACTTTAAGGGGGTGTCATCCTGAAACTGGGTGACCTGGATGATTGTACCATCCCATAGAATAGGGGTAGGCAACCTTTTTGGCCGTGAGAGCCATAAACGCCACATTTTTTAAAGTAATTTTATGAGAGCCGTACAGTGCTCACAGTGCGCGCTCCTGTAACAGCACCTGAAAAAAAATTGACTTTATGGTTCCTGCAGAAAGAGCCATATCTGGCCCTCAAAAGAGCCAGATATGGCTTGAGAGCCATACTTTGCTGACCCCTGCCATAGAAGTTGGGGGCGAGGCTTCCCTATGAGACGAGGTTTGTGGTACCCCAATCCGATTTTGAATAAGGATGAGGTTCACACAAACCTCCCCCAAGCAGTTAATTTCACAGTGGGAGGGTCTGGCTTCAAGATGGAGGCAGCCAGACCAAGCTGTTGTTCCCCTCTCCCTCGTATTCTCTCAGGCACACTGGAATGCTATCTTACTGTTGAAAGGCTTTTATTATTCACAATTCAGGGATTAGAGAAAGGGGTAAAGGGCAAAGGGATTTTGGGGCACCCTCTTTGCTATTTCTATGGGGTCCGTCACTTCAGTGGGAACCTTAGAGGTTTCCACTCCTAAGTTTCTTCCCTCACCCCTTCTCCTTCCGTTTCTATCCTTTTCTATAATTGTAAGTTTTGACTGAAAGGAGGTCTCTCAGCAAGGTTGGGAAATGGGAGAAGGAGAGTAAGAGATTGCTCCCAAAATGGAGTCCAAAAACTTAGCTCACTTTATGGTTGAAGTCTTGATGGGTAAGAAGCAATGGAATGGCTTTGACCAGGGAATCAGGGTTTCAGTTTCCAAAGAAAGATCCTCAGGAAGCCCTCAGGACTGGATCTGAGCTGGGATGCCCTTCTCCTCTCTCCTCCCAGTCCTCTGCCTGAAAACCTTGCCTGTCTCCTCCTTCCTCTGGAGAATCTTCCAGCATTCTCTCTGGTCTCAACTGTCAGTAACTGTCACCAACTGCCTTCTTCTGGCTCTTTTTGTCCCATCCTCCGTGCATAAACCCCATCCTTACAATAGTTACTTTTGGATATAAGTCTTATTTTTTGACATTTGGAATGTAATAGTCTACACTTTTCTCTCCTTTTTGGAAAGTGTTACTAAATCTTAGAAAGAATTATGAGGGTTTTGTAGGTGAGAAGGAACACAAGCACTCAAAGGGATCATGAATGAGGCAATTTATTCATAGATATGTAAGTATGTGACTTCTTCACCCTATAATCCTACAGGCACCATGTATAGGGATGTATAATCCAATAGACACTGTTGATCTCTTGGGTCTCTAACCTTATGTGAGTGTTGTTGCCTGGAAGATTAACAGTACTGAGAGAGAGGGGGACATGAGTGGAAGTTAATCAGCAGCTGCTCTATACTAAGAAATCCTCCTTCCTCTTTTATCAACTACATGTACACTGTAATTAGTAAATTTTGTTGATTGCATACCTGGACTAGATAAAGTTTGTAAATATTTCATTCCTAACTGTAAATGTAGCTAACCAAGTATAATAAATAATCTCTGGGAAGAAGATGGAGACCAGCTTGAGTGATAGATCATTGGTTATAGAACTTAGCATTTACTCAGATGGCATGAGCCAAGAGCAAAAGACAGTTGCTACCACCACTATCAAAGCCCAGGGGCAGAAGACTTCAGGGTCTCATTTTTGAGAAAGGCTCTTGAGTGGTGAAGGTTTGGTAGGCCTATAGACCTGCATATCCAGCACCTGTACCTGATTTTCTCATAATATCCATTAACCTATTACTGAACAAGGCTGAGACATAAACATCAGCACCTACTATCCAGAAGAATATCACACTCCCTTCCTTCCACTTGGTCTAGACCAGTGGTTCCCAAAATTTTTTGGTCTACTGCCCCCTTTCCAGAAAAAAATATTACTTAGCCCCCTGGAAATTATTTTTTTTAAATTTTAATAGTAATTAATAGGAAAGATAAATGCACCTGTGACCATCACCGCTCTCCTGGATTGCTGTAGCACCCACCGGGGGGTGGTAGCGCCCACTTTGGGAATCACTGGTCTAGACCATGGCCAGGTCTGACTAGGGGCTGGGAGAGAGAGAAGCCTCTACAGATGGCTGCCAACTTGTTACTTATTGATTAGCCTAATCTAACTCCCATAGTTTTAGCATAGCCATCCCCAACACCACTTTCCTTATCCTAAACCCTACCCCTTTGAATTATAGCATTAAACCCTTTGAAACATAGTTCAAGTGAAGACTGATTTCATTCCAAAAGCAAGTGAATAATTACTGCCAAAGGAGAAAGGGGATTTTACCAAAATCAGAGTCATTCGGCATTATCCAACTCAATACCAATAACTATCCTTACTACAAACCTTTATCCTCTAAGTCTAAACTAACCCCAAGCCAAGTAACCAGAGTAGCTGTGTGAGCAATATACAGCTTCTCACTTTATAACTTTGGCTTGGGCACTGTTTGTGGGGTTAAGTGCTTAGCTGAGCTGAATATCCATAAGCCCTGGTGGTTATCAGTACACCTTGGTGGCCACTCATGCATCTATATCCTCACTAAGCCTAGATCCATTTACCTTCTAGGGATATGGGCCAGCTTGTCAGGCCCATCTTACAGAAGCACCATACCACCCTGTATAACACAAGTCAGTTTTTGGTTTTGGCTACTCGGTGGGCTGTTGGTGAGGGTCTAGCAAGAAGTGGATCCTCAGACTTGTATGATACTGACTGTATGTCCTTGGTACTTTAACCCTTTCTGGTGGTAGACATGTTAATTTTTTCTGACTCAGTATCAAATTTTGGCTATGGCATTCCTGTATAGTTTCATTTTGATTTTTCCTTCAGAAAGTAATTGGTGAATTCTATTTCACTCTGCTCTTTAGTTCCAAGAGAGCTGAGTTTCATTATTTTTGAAATTTGGGGTCCATGCTTTTTATTTGGTTATGAATCAGGGATTTCAATTATTCTTAAAAATTCTCTCTGTGACCTTTTCAGATTAGTTGCTATTGACAGTGGATAGCATATTCTATTTGTTTTTAAATATTTTGACTTTGTGCTAATATTTCTCATATTTCCTGGAGCCAATGAGCTCTATTTACTCCATTCTAATTTTCAAGGAGACTATCACTTTTAGTCTAAGCTATTTTTTCTTTCTGAATTCTTATTTCATTTGTAATTCCTTTCCCAATTTTTTGCTTCATTTCTTCTAGCCACTTTTTTAGACCTTTAGTCCAAACCATTTTCCCCCTTTGAAGCTCTGCTTATAAATGTTTTGGAGTTACTTGCTTCTTTTGGGATTACTTCTTTGGGAACTTTTTGTTACTCAAGGCATTTCTTCATTGTATTTTCTTCCACTCACTCATATATTAAACTTCAATTCTTGGATTGGATTTTTTTGCCCAGGCCAGTATCTCTAGGAATCTGGGAAGGACTTTTCTGTTCTTGTTTCTTCTGTTGTAGGGATGCTACTGATCATACTAATTTGTTCTTTCAAGTCAAGACTGAAATTTAACTTCAGTTTCCCAATTACTAGAACTCACAGTTTTTTTGACTCTAACTCATTTATACTATAGGTTAGCTTAAAGTTTATTTATGAAAGCTTGTGTTAGCTTCCCTGGTATGACTCCTTTTCCCGCTTCTGCTGACTTTCATATTTACCTGACTTTTCTTGGCTTCCCTGGTGAGAGCCATTTACCATTCTCCACTGGACTTGTCACTTTCTTTATTTTTACTTAAAAATATGTTTTTAAGTTATCAAAAATCTACCTTCTCTCCCTCCTTTTAACTGTTTCACTTCAATACAGAATGAAAGAAAAACAAAACCCTTATGACAGACAAACTACCACATTGTCATTTAAAAAAAAGTCTCATTATATATTCTGAGAATTTCACCACTCTTATCACAAGGTGATTAGAATAATTCATTAGTCCTCTAGAATCATGGTTGCTCACTGGGGTTAGGGTTAGTATTTAGATCAGCATTTTTAATCCTTTTACAATTGCTTGTCTTTACCAAATTTTCTTCAATGTATAAATTTTTCTCCTCATTCTGTTCTTTTCACTCTGTGTCAGTTTATACAGATTTCAGGTTTCTCTTCAACCATTCCCTTCATCATTTCTTACATTACAATATGATATACCATCATGTTCATATATCATAACTTATTCATCCATTCCCCAGTTGATGGGTACCACCCCTGATTCTCATTATTTTCTACTTCAAAAACAAGTATAAATATTTTTGTATAACCTAAGCTAGAATTTATTTTTCTTAGGACTAATTCCTCCTTTAATCCAGGATTTTGCATAGTGCATGGCACATTATAGATGCTTAAATTTTATTTTGATGTAGTTTTGGTGAATAATGAAAATGTTCGTATATTCATGCATGCTCTCGATTTGCCAGCATCAGTACTAGAACATGAAGAATACTACTTGTTCTGCTGTCCTCTGTAGGATGCTGCTCATCCTAGGATGCAGGGCTATCTTGCTAGATTGCTCAGACTACACATCTATTTCTTAGATTCATAGGAACACTCATTGATAATGGTTGAGTGCCTACTTAATAAGTAGTATATCCAGATACTAATTTGATGCTATTTTAGGCTTTCTAACTGGTATTTCTGGCTTCTGAAAGATCACAAGGTAAACAAAGTCTCTATCATATATAATTATACTGACTGTCAATTCCTTATTTACAGTTATCTTTCCCTTCATGACATGGGTGAGCTTTGAGGAATTTGTTATTATTTTTATTATTCATATCATTCTTGTATCTTTAATGGAGTTCAAATAAAAAATTGTATATGGATAAGTCACTATCCTGCTATTGTGTTTTTATATTTAATGCTCTGTATCTATTGCATATTTGGATAAAATATTCAGTCTTATTCGTTTCAGCCCCCTGTGTTCCAGTCTCTTGAAATTTTATGAAAATCTGATTGTTTCCTCCATTATAGTACTATATCCCTTTCAGACTTATCTCAACTATAAATTTCATAGTCAGGATTTCAATGTTTTTGTCCAAATCATTGATAATAAATGCCATCAGTGATCTTTAATCAGAATCAGGCAACAAAGTTTAGTGGTAAGGATCATGAATCTCTCTGTACCTTAGTTTCCTCATCTGTGATATGGACAGTTTGGATTTACTGGCCTCTAAAGTCCTTTCCACTCATTCCCACCACCTGTAAACTAAATGCCATTGACTGGGCAAGCACACTGCTATAACTAAAACAGGAAGGCACCCAAAAGAAGAGACAGGAGGCAGTATTTTCTAGGCAAGTCAAAACACTACTATAACCTTGACTCCTATTTCCCCCTAGATCTTGATGGAGACAGCCCAGAACTCTGCAACCTGGGAATTACAGTATTTCTAGCCCCATGCCTATAGCCATAAATCTAGGGAAAAAACCCTATAGAGATACAGTCTAAAAACTGTTCCTGATGGATGTTATAGCCACAAGTACTGAAGAACCAGAATAGAAAGTTCTTTTTCACCAAAATGCTTGATTCTCAAATGGTTCAACATCAGAAAAATAATGGGATTTGATCAGTTGAAATGATATTAAACAAGGCTCATTATCAGAACCTTGGAACCTTCCCACCTGACTTACAGCTGAAACTTTCCATATGATATGTATTGTCTTTACCATTTGAATACTTGCTCCCAGAGAATAGAGATCGTAGTACTTTCCTGTTTGTATCTCCAGTGCTTAGCATGGTTTTTTGTGTGTGGAAAGTACAAAATAAATGCTTTATTCAATTTAACTAATTAATTCAATCTCTGATCTATGAATTTTTTGAACATTTATTAATATTTATTTTTTAGAAAATTTAACATGGTTACATAATTCATGCTCTTACTTTCCCCTTCACCCCCCGAGTTCCCCCCACCCATGGGTGATGCGCATTTCCAACAGTTTTAACATGTGTCATTGATCAAGACCTATTTCCAAATTGCTGATAGTTGCATTGGTGTGGTAGTTTCAAGTCTACATCCCCAATCATGTCTGCCTCAACCCATGTCTTCAAGCAGTTGTTTTTCTTCTGTTTCCACTCCTGTAGTTCTTCCTCTGAATGTAGGTAGCTTTCTTTTCCATAAATCCCTCAGAATTGTCCTGGGTCATTGCATTGCTGCTAGTACAGAAGTCCATTACATTTGATTTTACCACAGTGTATTGGTCTCTGTGTACAATGTTCTTCTGGCTCTGCTCCTTTCACTCTGCATCAGTTCCTGGAGGTCTTTCCAGTTCACATGGAATTCCTCCAGTTTATTATTTCTTTGACCACAGTAGTATTCCATCTGATCTATGAATTTTAGTCCATTGACCAATACTTTTTTGTTGCAATAGTAATCCATCCCATATTTCTCCATCTTTTTAACATAATCATAGCATAAATAATTTTGTAAAATGCTGGATAATATATAGAATTCTTGAGGAAAGGGGTTATTTTTTCTTTGCATTCCAATCACTTAGTCCAGTATTGCACTGAGTAGGTGCTAAATAAGTGTTCGAAGGAATTTGCCATTGCTTTTAAAAAAAGCAAAAAAGAATATATCAAATGGCCATCCTGGGTGTCAGAATCTATCACAGTCGGTAGAGTTGCTTTGGAGCTCCACCCACTTGGAAGGCTAGTTTCACTACATTGTAGTTCATTTCTTTGGCCAAATCCATGTGACATTCAAAGAAAACGAATTGTCCTGATTGTTTTGAAAAGGAAAGTTGGGATCATGGAAAATGGGATGGCAGCATCAGTGGTCATAAGCAAAGGAGAGATCACATAGCAATCCCCAAACCTAATCACTTGAAATTTTATGAATGCTAATATTTCAAAGCCAGATGTATAAAAGAGAGAGATTATTGTAATTGACAGTTCAGTGATAAATATAGAAATGACTACTGTCAAAGACAAGAAAGTTGATATCACCATAGAAAGCAGGAAAGTAGTTCTTAGAATCATAGTAGCAAGTCCTCTAGTAGAAGTAAAAGAAGTCACTATAAAAGAAAACACAAGAGTCACTGTAGTATTGCATGTTATAATTCACATGTAAAGCATTACCAAAGAAAAAGACTTTGTGTAGGGGATGGGGTGGAGGGTCATCTGATCTGTCAGAGAGGAAACATAAAGCAAGACATGAAATTATCAATTCTTTAGGTGAAGGGTCTTCTGGAAAAGTCATGGAATACATTGATCATAAAGTAGGAGGAAAATAATGAAAATGTGTATAAATGTATAAAAAGTGTATAAATAAATGTAAAAATAATGAAAATGTGTATAAATATTCTGATGTAGCTCATTCAGAAATACAAGTTTTTGAACACATAAATTCATTTGGTCCTAATAGCACATTTTGCTTAGTCTCAGCACATTGGTTACATTTGCATTGTGTTTGAACTTCTGGGACTTAGCACTTATGACTATATTAAAGAAAGCAGCCTTCCGCCTTTGGAATGGATCACATCAGGAAAATCGCATATCAGTTCTGCAAATATGTAAATTTTTTGCACAACAATAAACTAATTCCTATGGACCTGATGGCTGAAAATATTTTATTTGTTCAGTCAGTTCAGGCTACATAGAAGAGTACAATCACAAAATGAGATATGATCATACAGTAAAAAAATCCAGATATTTAAGTTATAGACTTTGGAAGTATAACATATGCATATTGGCTTCTACAAAACATTAAAGATCACCTAAAGTTATTTTAGTTCTAGAATGGTCTCAGCCATGTGATGCTTGGAGTATAGAATGCATTCTCATTGAGTACTACATGGGATTCACAATATTTCCTACACATGACATTAAGGAACATCGGGCAATGATGGAAAGGATTTTAGGACCTTTACTGAAACCTATGATTTAGAAAACCAGGATCCAAAAATATTTCCATCATTACCAATTAGATTGAGAGGAACAATGTTCTTCTGGTAGAAATATTTCATGGAGTTGTAAGCCACTATCGGAATTTATGCATTCTTAAGATGCTGACCATGAGTTTCTCTTTGACCTCATCCAGAAATGTTGGAGCATGATCCATCCACAAGAATTATTCTCAATGAAGCCTTGAAACATCCTTTCTTTTTCTCACCAAATAAAGAATATATGTAATGTGTGTTCAGTGTATTTATAGAGCTCTCCAAAGGAGAGTATGTAGACTGTGTTATTCAGAACCAATTATTTTATGTAGTTATCTTTGTAAAATTATTAAATTTTTATCACTGCTATGTTTATTTTACTTGAACAGTTTGGTTTATTGCTAAGTAACTAAATAAATTTATGAAAATATTTTTAAAAGAGCACATCAATTACTGATCTATATGCTTATGTATATATATAATTTATGAGAATAAATCTATATTTACATTGAAAGCATTCTTAATGAGGATCTTAAAGAGAGGCCCTCTTCACCATAGCATTTTTGACTGAATGATATAGGGAATACAAATTTTCACCATACTTATTGTCTGTTGACTAAAAAAATAAAGAGTATTTAGTTCAGTAAAATGAAATGCCTCCTTAAAGATTCTTTACCCATAAGTACTTTCTCATATATATCACAAAACTTTACAAAATTCCTTGAATTATATTACAAGATATTTTACAAACCGTGGTCTTAATTTTAGCTAAAGCATAAAACAGGGAGATGAATGTTTACTAGAGGTGTTTGTCTACTTTATGGCAGAAATACTGTGCTAAGCCCAAGATAAAAAGAGATTCCTTCTATGTGGTAAGGTTCTTCATACACTCCTGTTTTTAAATGACTAAATTTAAATTAATTTAAATTAAATTGTGCTCATTTTTTCAAGACTTGGAAAACTGCAAAGCAGTATACATGAGACATTTAGTTGCTCAGAAACTTCATCATAACTAACCATATTGGAAAAAAAATGATGAAACTAATTATCCTAGACCATGATAAGAAGTGAAATAGACAATCAACAGAGATCATTTATCAGTCCATTTACATATCTAATATCTAATATATACATGATATAGAAATATATTTGCTTAAATTTCTGGATTCATATGTTTACATTACTGTTTCTTCATCTTGGATGTGAGTGAGCTGGATTGCCTTTTAGGAATTACAAAGTTCTTTTAAGGATGTCAAATTCTTAACTGAAAAAAGACCTATCTTTTTAATATCAGTAACATTTCTTCCAGTTTTGAAAGAATTAAAAGATGGCTAGTTACATGGTATGTGTGTGTGTGTGTGTGTGTGTGTGTGTGTGTGTGTGTGTGTGTGTGTGTAGGCTGAAACACATTCAGAATAAACAAATTTTAAGTGTACAAAATGTAGCAAAATAAATATATAAATAAGAAGGTAAACTAACCCTATGGCTAGAATAATGGAAATACCATATGAGCATATTGCTATTCTAATTGGATAAAGTAAAGGGCAGGTTGACACCAGAACTTTTGATAGACTCTGGTGAAGTAATGGGAGAAAATGGGCAAAAATTTGACTTAAATGGAAATACATTTTGAATGATCATACAAGTAAAACCTAGATGAAATTGCTTACTGTCTTGGGGAAGGAGTGGTCGTGGAAAGGAAGGTGAGAGAGAATTTAGAGCTCAGAATTTTAGAAAATGAATGTTGAAAATTGTTATTACATATATTTAGAAAAATGAAATTATTATGAAAAATTAAACACTATGGTTCTATGGCTTTTTGAATTATCTCAAATATGCTTTTTAATTTTTTTAAAGATAATCCTCAATTTCTGATGGTAGTAAAATATATTTTGAGCTATACTACTTCCTCACTCTTATCTGGTAATTTTACACCATGATTTCAAAAAACACTTTGAAATAATTTTTTCTTGATCTAAATGTGATTTAAAAGGCAGCTTATATTTGGTTTAATATTCCCTCACACTATTCCCATATAACTGCAATTTCTAAAGAAGGAGTGTTGCTTGGTAAATAGTGTACCATGCTTAGAATGAAGACCTAAGTTGAAATTCTATCTCAGACACTTATTAACTTGTAATTCTCACTTAAGGTTTATTTAACCTCCCTCAGAAGCAGTTATTCCTTCAATCTGAATGAACTGTAATATTAGCAGCTACCTCACAGGATTATTGTAAGGATCAAATGAAATTACACACACACACATACATAGACATGCACAAACATACATATAATTTTGAAAACCTTAAAATTCCATGTGAATATTAATTGATATTATCCCTTATTTGCATGTTCCCACTGAAATAATTTTTAATATTTAATTTTTTTAAAATCTGAGGTCATTGGAAAGATCCTGTATAGCTTCACAATAATGAATTATGTGTGCCAAACTTACCATGTCCTGAACTGAACCCACTGTCTTTATTTAGGTAATTAACTTACTATCATACTTACTATCCCCCCTTGTTAATGGTGATCCCCTTCATGAATGCAGTGAGAGTTGCAGGAGAATTCTCTCCTCTGGCTATTAGCTCCTACTTGATCAAATACAGACTCTCTGTATATCTTGAATTTACAAAGTTACTACTAAGATTGGACAAATTCCCCATGAGAATTATATTTGGCTGCCTTGTCATGTAAGAGGTGAAAGGAGTTAATTCCACCAGGGGATGCTCTCTGGAACTTTTGTAGTCTAGAGGGTATACAAAAGCAAAGCACAACAAAGAATAGGGTAGAATTTGATATATTACTGAAACTGGCTAGATATAGTAGGCTAGATGATAACACATGGAAAGAGGAAAGACATAAATGGTCATTGCTTCATTGCTTTAATTAGCATCTTTAGGTTTTTCAAAGACTCAAAAATTATATTCTTTTTATACATTGTTTTCCTAGTTCTGCTTACTTTTTACTTTGTCTATTCATATTCCCTAGGATTCTCTGAAACTTTCTTTAATTCTTTACAGTTAAATAATATTCTTATATTTGTATACTACAAAAATTATCAGCCATTCCCAAATTGTCTCTCAGGGGATTGAAGGCAATTCCTTCAGATTTTAGTGCTATTTTCCCCCCTACCATGAATCGTCTCTTCAAGAACTTGAAATTCATTTTGCTTGTGAGTATACCTTCCCTGCTATTATCCTTCCTCTTAAAAGATGCCCCAAATCCAAGCTTTTTTCATTATTGATTTTGTTGTATTTTTACTCTATACAGTTTGAGTATATGCAATTCTCTCCATTTCATGAAAGAATGAGACTTGCTGATGCTTGCCTAATGCTTGCATATTCTTCTTACCTACTTTGATTATGAGAAACAGCAAGTTCCACTCCCATCTTGATCTTTTCTACTCTAGTATATTCCTCTTTTCATACTTTTTTTCTTACCTTCATAAAATCATGAGAGCCCATTCACTCAATAAACCTTTGTCTTATTTGACTCATCATCTTTTGAGAGCATTAAGATTCTGAAGAGATACTTGTTAATTTTCCTCTTATTAGAATGTTAGTACTTTATCATCATATCATTCTTTCCGGTTGACTACAATATAGTTATTTTTCTAGATTTCTCTGTGCTCCTTTTTTATATTTCAGAATTTCTACTTAGCTCTGCACAGGAATATTTGAAAATCTTTGATTCCACTTAAGTACATTCTCCGCTCCCTCCCTTTGTGTCAGATTATAGTCATTTTTAATGGTATGTTATTCTTGGTTGTAAGCCACTACTTTAAACTTTTGGAATACTGTATTCCTAAATCTCCTACAAATTTTGGTAGAAGCTGCCAGCCGCTGTATGATACTAACTCTAGTTTCTTGGTAACTTGAAATTATTCCTTCTGTGTATTTTTGTATTTTTTCTTTAATTGTAGGAACTCTGGAGAGTTTTGATATGATATTCCTTGGATTTTTCCTTTTGGATTTCTTTGATGGTAAATAATGGATTCATTCTATATTTACTTTGCCTTCTGGTTCTAGTAGATCTTGACAGTATTCAATTACTTAATTTATTAATTTGTTACTAAATTTATTAAATTTAACATCTGCCTTCATTTTATTAATCATGGTTTTTGGACAGTTCAATGATTTTTAAGTTATTTCTCTTTGACCTGTTTTTCATATCATAGTTATTTATTTTCAATGACAAATTGAAAAAAATATTTATTGGAATAGTTGAAATTGAGGTTGACCCACTCAAATATTAACCTCCTTTGTGAGTATTTTCCATAATTTTTAGTTTTACCATCAGCCAAGTATTTTTAAATCTATTTTTGTTCTCCTTTATTTGAGGAGAAATACTGCTTCTCATCTTCTTTCCTGATCAATAGCTCAATGCAATGGCAAATTACGATCCAAGGTCTACGTCTGGCCTACTGTCCATTTCTGAACAATACGTAAATTAAGAATTTCTTTTACATTTTAAGATAAAATAAATGGAAAAACATTCTTAGCTCCTGAGCTAAGTATAAAAACAGATGGTAGGCCAAATTTGACTCCTTGGCCACAATTTTCTGATTCCTCATGGCTAGGAATTATTTTTTAATGAAATTTATCATTAATTGATTTCCTGTTGTTAAAGAAAATATTCTGCATTGTATTTAGGGTCAAATTTCTAAGAATCAAATATGTATGTATATAAGTATACATAAAGACTACAAGAGGATTTTTTTCAAAAATAGCCAATGATAGTTATTTGATTCCATTAAAATTACATTCTCCCCTCCCTCTCTATCTCAGAGCCGTCTATTTTCTGATGCAGACTGATTATTTTAAAAGACCTAGCCACTTTTTAGTTATAACTAAGTGAATTGTCAGAAAAAGGATTTTCAAGGATAATTTTCATGAATAATGAACCTAATCCCCAGGTAAGATGAAATTTCATTCTAGTTTCTTAAAGAATGTCCAGTGATCACTTAATAGATACATATAAAATAATTCTCTTTATGCCATAATTACCTTATTCATTTTAATAAGAAAGGAATAAATGCAACCTTATATGCTGATTTAAAAAATAAAAACAAACCTGAAACATTGTTAATCCAAGAAATTTCAGTAACATATGATATTTAGGAATTTTATAATTCCAAACTCATTTTTAGTCCAACACTTTCTTCAAAACAGGAAAATTCAAGTAAAAAGTTAAAAAAAACCTTATTATATACATTATAGGGTCATTCTTTTAGAAGCTAATTCTGTAAAGCTAGAGATTTAAAAATGGAATAAAAAAATAGAAAATAAAAAACAACAAAAACCTCTCAACATTTTAATGAACCTGGTTCATCCACCAAATTTCATGGCATCATCTTAGAATGGAAAATGTTTGTCTTCTATTTTTATGTTTTTACTATATTGTATTCAGGAATAAAGTATTAAGCAATTAAATTTCAGAAATCATGCACAAAGCTGTTTTTTAAAAAAATCAAATTCTATATCCTTTAAATACATCTACTTCTCTACTCCTTTCAACATCTCCTTCACATTAGGATTCTTGGAAGCAGTATTTGCTTTTACCATCATGATTCTGACAGTATTCAAGATATATGGGAGTATCACCCAGCCTACTTTTCTTTGTCTATTGCTGTTTAAAGAAACTATACTTCACTAGTTTGTTATGTTTTCAGGCTAACATTGTTTCTATTTTTGTTAGTGGTAACCTATTGAAATGATCTTATGTAGAAGTCTTTTTCATGGATGTGAATTCTTTTTGTCAAATGACAAGTAGCAGCACAATTGTATTGCAAGCCTGCAAAACCAGGCAAAATGGCAAAATATGCTCAAAGTAAATCTGTGAAAAACAAATTAAAAGGTCAAAGTACAGTGACAGCTTGATATAAATAGAAGTATGGAGAAGGTTCATTTTACAAAGAAACAATAGTCTGCATTGAGCTATAGAAAATATGTTCTAACCACACAGAAGCAAACAATCTTAATCTAAATGCTACAAAAAGGATGTTGAAATGGGAAAATGTACTTTTGTTTTTCTTGAAGTATTTATAGTACCAAGTCTATAATAGTATAGTACTATAGTACCGAGTCTAATAAAAGGAATAATTTGAGGTAATTTCAATTTTTACTTTATACACATGGTCATTTTTAGTTTTCAGTTTTCTTATGATTGTAAAATAAATGTGTTTTGAAATTATTTCTCAAGTGCATTTATAATTGATGAGGAATGAACGAAATGCTCTGTCCTTTAAAATCTCCAGGCAATATTATATTGAACCTAAGGTGTATCATGGATAAATTTATAATAATTTATGAGTTCAGGTGACATATATCTGTCTTATCTCTTCAATTAGATTGTAATATCCAAAAAAGCAGAAAATAGTTTACTTTTTCTGCAATTCTTAATCTTAGACAGTTGCCTGGGAACTCAGAGGTTAAATAACTTACCTAGGGTCATACAATCCAGAGGTAGAATTTTAATGTTGAACTTCCTGAATCTGAGATTAGCTATAAAATCACTCTGCCAGCTGCCTTCTTTTATTAAAGGTTATTTGTATTTTTAAAAGAATTTTTATATATCCATTTTAGCGCAGTTGCAAATAGAAAACAAACCCAATAAATTATCAGCATGTCTATATATTACCCAATTATACCAAAAAGAAAGGAAGAGAAATTCCATTTAAAAGAACTGCAGAGAATTTAATACAGAGGTGACTACCTGCCAAGATACACACTGGAACTGTAGGAACACAATTACAGAATGCTCTTCACTTCTATAAAGAAAGATCTAAATAACTCAAGAAATATTAGTTGCTTATGAATAGATCAAGGCAGTATTATAAAAATGACAATACTACCTGAATTAATTCACTTTTTAGTGCCATAATAATCAAATTACCAAGTATTATACAGAGCTAGAAAAATTTAACAAAATTCCCTTGGAAGAACAAAAAGCCAAGAATATCCAGAGAATCAATGAAAAAAAAATTGTCAAAGAAGGTGGCCTTGCAGTATCAGACCTATAATGAATAATTATCAAAACAGTTTGGTACTGAATAAGAAATAGGATAGTTGATTGATGAAATAGATTAGATGCATGATATTCCAAAACAGACAAAAAAGGTAACTATGTTTTTAAATTTAATTAACGTAATTAATTAATTAATTAAGAATATTTTTCCATGGTTATGATTCATGTTCTTTTCCTCCCTTCCTTCCTCCTCCCTTCCACCTCCCATAGCCAATGAGCAATTCCCCTGGGTTTTATATGTATCAAGACCTATTTCCATATTATTAATGTTTGCATTAGGGTGATTGCTTAGAGAGTCTACATCCCCAATCATATCCCCATTGTACCATGTGATCAAGCTAATGTTTTTCTTCTGTGTTTCTACTCCCACAGTTCTTTCTCTGTATGTGGATAGAGCTCTTTCTCATAAGTGCCTCAGAATTGGCTAAGTAATATATATTTCACTTATAAAGTGGTAAGGATATAATTCACTGTAAATAATGGAATAATGTGTTTACCTCATTAGATGAACAATAATATGGGAAGGGCAAGTTGCAAATTGCAGAAATTTTCTATCTTAATTAGTGTCATTTTGACTTTTGTGGTTTTCTTTAATATATAACTTTTTATTTTTTTTCAGATTGCATGTTGATATGATTTAAATTTTTTTTTTTACATTTTGAGATCTATGTTCTCTCCCTCCCTCCCACTCCACATCCCTTCCTAAGAAGGCAGGCAATATGACATAGGTTGTACCTGTGTTATAATATATTACATATTTCCATGTTTGTCATATTGTGAAAGAAGACACATCACTCACTGTAGAGAAAAGTTCAAGTAGGAAATAGAATGAAGAAAGGTATACTTCAATCTCCTTTCCGACTGTCAGTTCCTCCTTTGGTGGTGGATAGCCTTTTTTTTTTTTTTCATGAGTTCTTTGGAGTTATCCTGGATCCTTGCATTGCTAATAGTTGTCATTCATAGTTGGTCATTATACATTATTGTTGTTATTGTGTGCAGTCTTCTCTTGGTTCTGCTCCTTTCACTTTGTATCACTTCATATGTCTTTCCAAGTTTCTTTTTGATTAACTTGTTCATATTTCACACGGAACAATAGTTTTATGATTATTTTCTACAATTGTTTATATTAATCACTGAATTTTTACAACTTTTCAGGCAGATGTATGAAATTAAGATGGGGAAATATTAGCTATAACATGCCTATAGTTACTTGGTGCTCACATGTTTTTTATTTGTTTTTGACGGTATTTTTATTAATTTAATTGAACTCAAGATTTTGTCAAAATAAACAGTTGATGGAAATATGTGAATAAATTGAGGAATGTTTGAACAAGTTTATGATTGTATTAAGAAATGATAAGGGGGATAATTTCAGATAAACCTGGAAAGACCTACATGAACTGAATCTGGAGGGAAGTGAGCAGAACCAAGAGTATGGTGTACACATTAAGAGCAATATTATATCATCAACAATTGGGCTATTCTTTATCAGGAGGTAGATGCTCTCATCAACTCTTGACACTTTCCTTCTATGTTAGTCTCCTTATACCTGACTCCCCCTTTCCTCTGCAGACATATGAGTTGTGATCCAATTAAACTGTCCTCCTTGCTGTTTCTCTTCTACTACACATCTCCTGACTCCCAGAGGCTTCCTTCAACAATCAGCTAAGATATCACCTATGTAAGGCCTTTTGTCTCCAATACTCTTGTAGAAATCTCATTTATACATAGTTGTTTTCACGATGGCTACCCCATAAGGCCGTGAGCTCCTTGAGAGGAGGGCATATTTTTGCCTTTCTTTGTATTTCAAATATTTAGCAAATACAATGCCACGCATATAGTGGGAACTTAATAAATGCTCACTGAAGACTAATTGGTAAAATGTGAAGGTGGTTGGGAGAACTAGTCACTATTTTAAACTATGCCAGTATCTGTTTCCTCCATTTCTAGTTCTATCTTATTTTTAATCTTTATTTTGTTTCTTTTCCTCTCTATTCTGTGCTTTTATTTTTACCATTCCAATTTTTCCTTTTACTTCTACAAGTTACTTTCTTTTATTGAGTAGTGCTGACCTTGGAGTTTTACTTCAGTTTTAGTTTAATCTTGGACTTAAAGAGTCAAAAAGTATTTATTAAGTGCCTGCTATGTACAAGGTACAACCACTTCTACCAAAGAATAGAGGGAGAAGGAATAAAGAAATCAAGAAAGGTTTGAATTATATGAGGTTTTAGAGTGCTTTTTTCAGTTCTTGAAATTATTTAATGAAAGGTAATATGAATTTATTGAACAACTGGTATATACCTTGTTCTGAGAATGGACAAGAAATACAAAATATTATATTTTTCTTCAAAGAACTAATATTGAGAAAACAAATATAGACATAAAATGAGGGATGTTAAACTAAAGTTTCTTTATTTCCCTCTACTGATCAAAATAATTATCACATTAGGAAACAGTCAGCCTTAGAAGAATGAATATCTTACTTCTGTTGCAATAAGCCTGTTTGGCTTAAATACTTCTTTACTATTTGTAATACTTGGAAAGCCTTTAGATTTTCTGAATTCTTAAGACCACACGTAAGACCATTTATGTAAAGCCTAATTCAAATTGCAATGCATAAAATATTTTAGATTTCTTTAAGCATTTGATGACAGTATTTAAAACTTGTACAAATGCCCAGCATTTAAAGAACAGGCATATTTAGAATTTTAGCAAAATGGCAGATGGGGCAATTCTGAGCTGAAGCGGCAATGAGCAAAGTTAGCAGTGACACTTAATTATAGATGTTTGGCAATTTCTCTAATTTAGTGAAAGGAATAACATAAAACACACTTTCTGACATCTATTATAGTCATTGTGTCCTTCATTATGATGCTAATAGCATTGCTGTTGACTGAGCTTGACGTGAAGCATCTGGTCTCTTTGCACTGAGGCTTCCCAAACTTGCCAAACATAAATAGTAACATAACACATGTATTAGAGCATGCACACACAGAGTTATTTTTATGTAGTGTATCCCAGCATTTTATTTCATCAAGAAAGCTATAGACATACATATATAGACACTGATGTAAATAGATTGAGATATAGAGATGGAGATATACTCCATTGGTAATGAGATCATATCAAGAAATTGATAGATTGGCTGGAAGCCCTGTGGAGAACTTGTAGAATTATGTAAACAAGAATCACACAAGATCAGAAAGTGCAAATGGAACACAGGTCCACTGGAGATGGAAACACATTATACTTAACCCAATTTCATCCCATTCTTTTTCACTTAAACTTGTGCCATCTCACATTAGCATAATTTCTTGATCACAGTAGCTATTTAGTGCAGATTTGGATTGAACTGAATTTAGTGTCTTAGACTCCATACCCCTGTCTCTGTAATGTGTTCTATTATAGCAGTCTCCAGTTAGTTTTCCTACCTCCATTCTCTCAGCCCACTAATCTGTTCTTTGTCAAATCAATATTCCTTTTGTTAGATCTAATCATGTTTCTCCTGTGCTCATAACTATTTCTTGGCTTCTTATCATTAAATAAACAATATTTTGACTCCTTAGCCTGGCACTCAAAGCCCTCCATCATGTGGAAGCTTGTTTTGTTTTTTTCCTAATCCTTGAATCAAATAATATTCCTTTTCACATATGTTACACTGCAACCAAACTGGACCACTTGCTTCCCTTGTGTGTGCCCAAGTGTTTATTTTCCTCAGTGTTTAATAATGTTCTACATATAGGAGGACTCGGTTCTTATCTTAACTCTTATCTAAACCTTTGACATGCTACTCATTTCTCAACATCCAGCTCACATCCTATGTTTTCTTACATGAAACATATGTTAATTTTTTCAGGTGCAAATGAACTTTTTCTGAAGTAATATTTTATCATGTGAAAGTCTTTTCTGTATATAGTCGCATATATATATGTGTATGCATATATATACATATACATGTATATATATATATATATCTAGAGAGAGAGAGAGATAAGATATAAAATATCTTCTTGCATATGGCAGCCATGGCCCAAGGGTGAAATATCTTCCCCAAGGGCTCTGACTCTGGGATCCCACAAAGTATAGATTCAGTCCTGAAGAAATTTGATCCCCCAAAATAAGCATCAGGGTTTTCCTACAACTCCCTGGCTTATTATGTCTCTACCCCAGAGCACTGGGGAAAATCTCTTTTCAAAAACTGGTAGATAAGTGTAAGGTTTCTCCAAAAAGGGATTAAGAGGGCATCTTATAGAACAGGGATGGCAAACCTTTTAGAGATAGAGTGCTGGGTCCCACCTCAACCTCCCCAGACTAAGTGCCCAACCTTGACCCCCAGAGACCAAGTGCCATGCCCCACCACCCCTGCAGCCCCCCTTGTTCCCCTTCCCCACCCCAGACAGGGGAGTGAGGAAGCACTCCCATTGAGCTGCTGGGCAGAGGGGCAGGTGATGAGAAGGGGAGGAGAGTGGCCCCAGCAATCTGCTCCCCTCCAACTACGTGCCACATTGTGAGGTCTGCCCCCTCAAACTCAGCTCCTCTACAACCCCACCATGGGAATCACCTTTACTGCAGACTCAACAGGCTGATGTTTGCAGTGCACCCTCATGCAGCATGTAAGCCCCTCTGCCAGTACCTTATCTCAGACAGGGGAAAGAGGAACTGCTCCCATTGGGCTGCTCAGCACTTGGAGAGGGGAAGGGGAATAGCTCCACTTTGAGTCCCTCTGGGTTTCTAGTAATTAATTCTGGCTAGTGACGGCAGATGTGCCCATAGAAAGGACTCTATGTGCCTTTTTTGGCATGCATGCCATAGGTTTGCCATCATGGTTCTAGAAAGTTACTTTTATAATGGTCAAATTTATGATAATTCTTTTCCTACCAAAAAGAAATGTTTAAAGCCCAAAGACATAAACTTGAACTGACAAATATCTAAAATATGAAATAGTGGGATATCACTACTATTATGCTCTCCTATGATGCAAAATTCCCAGATGACCTCTGGAGATATTTAAAATCCATGTAATTCTTGTTTCAAACCTGCATTGCCTGAGCAACTCACTCAAGATCTGTATCTTCTGGTTAGCTAGGCATACATGTCTCATCATAGTGTTAGTAGTTCCAAGAAATATCTTACGTACCTGAAACCATGGGTTACTGAAAACTTTAGGCTCATGACACAGCTGCTAAAGTTAGAAGTATCCATTTCAGGATCAATGTTCACTTAGCTGTGCTCAAAGGAGAAAGTTAAAAAAGAAAGACAGCCAGAGGTTTAATATCTAAGGCTTATCTAAGAAAACACAAGTTCTAGGCACCGTGGACATATAGTTGCCATTATTTCTAGGGCAGGAAGGAGAGCTTTGTCTTCCCCTTTTATAGAGGTCTGATGGAAAGATGAGAGAGAGAGAGAGAAAGAGAGAGAGAGAGAGAGAGAGAGAGAGAGAGAGAGAGAGAGAGAGAGAGAAGAGAGGAGAAGTTGGAGAGAGGGAGAGAGGAAGAGAGAGCACACCTTTCTTTTAGGGTCTATTGATACTGGGTGGACTGCTCTTCCTTTCTCAATGACCAATCTTCTTTGATGCAGTTCTATCTCTCCCGGTCACACATAGGGACCAACCAAGAATCTCTGGTCATTCATACATTTAGCAAGGGGTCAGGATACATGCAATCTCTATGCATATATTACAGTATGGACAAGCCCAGCAGTAAGAAAAATCATCTGATTTATCCTTATCATATTCAATCTAATTATACTTTAAGTTCTATGAGAATGAGAAATAAATTCAATTATACTTGCATTTGTTTTTCTCCTTAGTACTTAGAACTTTGTATAGGCTATCATTATACTGTAAACTGAACAAGCCATGGGATATGGCAGCCACAAAACACTTTGTGCTACATCAAGAGGCATAGTTTCCAGTTCTGGAGATGTAATAATCATGCTCTCTGTTTTGGTCAGACCTAATTAAGAATATAATTTTAATTTCTAGGCATTACAGTTGGTACTGGCTTTGATAAATTGGGGTGTGTTCAGAGGAGGACGACCACGATGGTAAAGAACTTTGATGCCATTTCATATGAAGATGTACTATAGGATTGGGAACATTTAGCCAGGAGAGGAGAAACTGAATCAAGCATTTGAAGGGCTGTCATGGGGAAGTTGGATTAAATTAATTCTGTTTAACCCTAGGACACAATGCAGAATAATAGGTAGAAGGGGCAAAGACACAAATTTAGACTTGATTTCAGGAAAAAAACAACCCTCCTAATTAAAACTGCCAAAAAACATAATGGGCTACCTTAAAGGGTAGTGGATTCCCTTTCTCTAGAGATATTTGAGTATAGGCTGGATGGCCATTTTCAAGTATATACTATAACATAGTAAAAATTCTCTCATGTATATATTTGCTTTGATGGCCAAAGATGTCCCTTCCAACCCCCAAATTTTGTGATTGTGTGCTTAAATTATTGGTGAATTATTAATATCCATATCTCTCTATGTAGTTGTCAATGTTTGGCATAATAATTCATATATAACTTAATACATGTTGATTAATAGGAATATCTCATCAGAATTTCATCTTTTTATACTGAAATATGTATTGTGAAAAGAAATAAAGATTTCCCAGAATTCCATAATTATAAACCATGCCTCATATCCAACTATTCTATACATCATTCCATGTGCTATGCTTCAATGCACATATATTCTTCTTCTTTACCTCTATCTTGCTTCAGAAGACAATAATTCAAAGTTACAATAAACAAAGTTATAAGTTCCCTTGTTCCAGAAACAACTAATAATTGTTTTTTGAAAGGGTGTGCCATTTCCACATACAGATTTATGTGCAATTCCTATGACTGCTTATACCAAAACTCTTTTCTCTTGCCACTATTCCCCTATATTAGTTCTGTATATTAAAATGTAAGCTTCCTGAAGGCAGAGACTCTTTCACTTTTCAGTTTGTGTCTTCATAATCTACGCCACAATTCTTGGTGCTCATAATAGGAATAAATAGTGAACACTTAACAAATCTTTTTTTTCTCATTCATTATTAATTAGTTGACCAAAATCCTATCCAGACTTCAAGATTCAACTCAAGTTCTTCCTCCTTTGATTAGCTTTCTTTGGCTTTTCAATAACACTCTAATCTCTTCCTTTCCTGAACTCCTTTTGTAGAGATATAGCATAATAAACAATTACCTTTTAATTGTTTGATAGTTAGTTTTTCAACTTTTCTTTCTCTACTTGCTAACTGGTTGTTGGCAGGAAACATATCTGTTAATTCTTTAGTTTCTCCCATAGCCCTTAGCACAGTGCTGGATGCATAGTAAATGTTTAAAAAAATGATAACCTGAGAACATGTAATTCCGGCAGGACCTGGCTGAACTGATATGTTGTTAAGTGAATTTCTAAAAATTAAAGTATCATATAAAAAGCTGTACATACACACATATTATTTGTTTCACTAAAAAAAAAACTTTCAACGAACTGTATTCATGTAAATGAATCTCTGTGGAAATTTAGTTCCAAGATTTGTCTTCTCTAAAGGCTGACCAAATTTTCAGTCAGGTGGTGTGGTTTTAATAAGTGTTTCAAAATGATACTTTAGAATTAGTCTATTAGCTTTGTTATTGTGGCTTGTGGTAGATAGTTTTTCTGCTATTATCTCCATTTAACATCATCCTATTTAGATAAAGGTGTGATAAATACATAAGTTTTGTTTTTCTTTTTTTCTGACAGGCTAACATGGCTGACCAAAGTGAGGAGCTTTATGTCTCCTAAATAAAACAACAAACAAAAAACTCTGACTGCATTTCCAGAGCCCAAAGCTCCCTGAGCAGAATAGTGTCATCAGTCTTAATCATCAATCAACAAGGATTTCTTAAGTGATTACTATGTGTTTTCCTGTTATGGAAGAAGTGATGTGTTTGGAGTTAGAAGGATTGAATCCCAGCTCAGTCACTTACCTCCTATGGGACTTTAGACATGTCACCTAATCTTTCTAGTTCTCTGCCTAATTAGCGGACTAGATTAGATGACATCTACATTTCTTTTCAGCTCTAAATCTATGATAATACATATGTGTGTAAATGTGTACACACATGTATATTTAAAAATATGAGCAAAAGTACACAATACAGTTAGGGGATAGTGCCAGACTTTCAAATCTGAGTTCATATCCTTCATCAGACACTTGCTTTTTGTGTGGACCTGGATAAGTCAGTTAACCTCTACCTACAATAGTTTCTTCAACTGTAAAAATTATGATGACAATAGCACTTATTTACCAGAGTTAGTTGTTTTGAAAATCAAGTGAGAAAATATTTATAAAGTACCCTGCCATATCTTAAAGAAACAATATATACTACTTTAGTAGTAGTAGTAGAAGTAATAGTAATAGTAGTAGTACTAGTACTAGTAAATACAAACACATAGATACTCAGGTGCTCATATGTGTAAGGATGGGGTTTGTGCAAGGGGGATGGGACAAAAGGAGCCAGAAGAAGGCAGTTGGTGACAGTTACTGACATTTAAGACCAGAGAGAATTCTGGGAATTTTTTGGAGGAGGAAGAGAAGGGAGGTCTTTGGGCAGAGGACTGGGAGGTGAGAGGAGGAAGACATCCTAGCTCAGATCCAGTCCTGAGGGCTTCCTGAGGATCATCTACTGGAAATTGAAACCCTGATTCCCTGGTCAAAGCCATCCCATTGCATCTCACCCATCAAGACTTCAACCATCGAGTGAGCTAAGTTTTTGCACTCCATTTTGGGAACAATTTCTTAGTCTCTTTCTCTCATTACCCAACCTTGCTGAGAAACCCCCTTTCAGTCAAAACTTACAATTATAGAAAAGGATAGAAACAGAAAAATAGAAATAGGAGAAGGGGTGGGGGAAGAAGCTTAGGAGTGGGAACCCCAAAGCTTCCCATCCTAGTGATAGACCCCATAGAAATAGAGAAAGAGAGAACCCCAAAATCCCTCTGCCCTTCACCCCTTTCCCCAATCCCTGAACTGTGAATAATAAAAGCCATTCATCAGTCAGATAGTGTTCCAGAATGCCTGACAGACAACAAGGGAGAAGGGAAGCACAGCTTGGTCTGGCTGCCTCCATCTTGAAGCCAGACCTCCATCTGTGAAATTAACTGATAGGGGGGAAGTTTGTTTGAACCCTCTCCTTATTCAGAATCAGATTGGGGTACCACATACCTCATCTTATAGGGAAGCCTTGCCCCCAACTCCTGTGGGGTGGCATGACCATCCAGGTCACCCAATTTTGGGGTGACATCCCCTTAAAGTCTCTCAGTGTATATTTGGCCCCAGGGAAGAGCTGGAAGAAAGACTCACTACATAGACTCTCTATCTCCTCTCTATCAAACATTGGTTAAAGGCTCTCTTTATTGTTGCATATGTGTCTGTGATAACATCAGTTTTTATTTTTCTATAATGTTGTGATAGCCCATTGATGCTATCCTATCAATGTTTTCCCATAAAATTAGCACCACCTAATATTCCTGGAGATTTATTTGCTTTTATCTTAAATTGAGCTGCCATCAATTGATCACACTGGCTTTTCAGCTTTTATTCCACATTTCCACCTTGTGACTTGTTATATTATATATTATCTCACACACAATTCATCACTGGAATGCATAATGATTTTTAAAAATTAACTTATTTTTCATTGTTTAATGAAATAGGAAAAAATTCTGAACCCAAATATATGCAATTTAGTAATTATACAAAATGTTAGTATTTCGAGAAAATGGCTAGTAACATTGTTAAAATAAATCTCTTTAATTTTGTTAAATAAAATTGTTAAATAAAGTTGTTTAAATAAAACAATATTGTTAAAATAAAGTTATATTCATCAAAATGAATATTGAACTAACTTTTCAATGTCAATCCAGTGAAAAGTCCAGATAAATAAGTCACTGGCTAAAAATATGATTATAGTGTTAAAACCAGAACAGACATCAGAGGCCATCAAGTTCAACTCCTTTATTTTATAGATGACAAAACCAAGGCAAAGGTAGGTTGAGTTCCCATCAAAGGCCACAAACCTAGTAAGTGCCAGGGTTGAAATCTGAACCCAGATCCTTTGACTCCAATGCTTTTTCCTTTGTATCAATATGAAAGGCAGCTTGGTGGAGTAAGTAAAGGACCTTCTTTGGAGTCAGGAAGAACTATGTTCAAATCCTGTTTCTGACAAATTCCAGTTGTTTGGCCCTATACTAAAATTCACTAAAATATCACTAAAATTCTGAGTGCACAAAGGAAAGTCCTTTGGTCCTAATTGGCCTAAGAATTGACTATGTGAATTAGTGAAGGGGGTTTTGGGAATGGGAGTTCTCCTACACCAAAAAACACAAATTGAAAGAATTGAACAATTATAATATGTTTACCTTTTCAATATGAGATTTTGATAGACATTTATTGTTAAAAACATTTTACATCTTTATTTTTCCAACTATGACTATTTCTTACACCTATAGTAAATCAGTAAGAGAGATTTTTCTGTGAATTTTTGACAGTACTTATGCAACTATCTTTACTGCTTTTCTCGAATATAAAAGCATAGTGCCACTAGGAAATAGAAATACATTAGACTTTTGATACACCTTATCAGAGGGTAAGATAACATAATGTAAAAAATGACAGCCTCTCAACAGATATTCCAAGTAAATACATTTCACTATCAGGGTAAAAGCAATTGCTAGGAACTTGGTGCTCACATAAAATGACTGAAAATAAAAACTTATTAATAAATGGATTGTATCTTTTAAAATATATAGCAAAATGTGACAGGTTATATGAAATATTTTTATATTGTCTAGAGAATCACAACTTTAAACAAATGTTGCTTTGGTTGTTTTGATTTCCATCAGTGATTTCATTAGTATGAAAACTTGCTCTGTCAATGAAAATTAGCCACTTATTTCTAACTTAAAAATTTTATAATACTGGATATTGGTCACACAATAAGTGTTAGAGGCAGCATTTGAATGAATCCATGTCTTCCTGCTTCAGGGGCTATCTGTTTTACTATGCTTTTATTCAAACAGATAACTGAGAAAGATTTTAGAAATGATCTTTCTGGTTGTTCAGTCAATAGACATTTGTTAATTGCCTACTATATGGCAGTATTTGTGCTAAGCACCGGGGATACAGAGAAAAGGTAAAGGATATGTTCTGTTCTCAAAGGGAGAAAACACGAAAACAACTATGTACAAAACAGCTTTATGCTGGATAAATTGAAAATAACTAATGGAAAGAATTATAATTAAAAGGGATCAGGAAAGATTTCCTGAAGATGGAGGCATTTTACAATATGGCAGCAAGGAAAAGTGATAAGTGTTGGAGGGATATGGCAAAATTGGGGCACTAATAAGCTGTTGGTGGAATTGTGAATTTATCCAACAATTCTAGAGGGCAATTTGGAATTAAGTGCAAAGGACTTGAAAAGAATGCCTGCCCTTTGATCCAGCCATACCACTGCTGGTTTGTACTCCAAAGAGATAAGAAGGAAAAATACTTGTACAAAAATATTTATAGCTGTATTTATAATGATGACAAAAAATCAGAAAATGAAGGGTTATCCCGTGATTGGGGAATGGCTGAACAAATTGTGGTATCTGATGATGATAGGCTACTATTGTGCTGAAAGGAATGAAGAACTGGAGGAATTCCATGTGAACTGGAATGATCTCCAGAAATTGATGCAGAGTGAAAGGAGCAGAACCAGGAGAACATTGTACACAGAGACTGATACACTGTGGTAAAACGAATGTAATGGACTTCTGTACTAGCAGCAATGCAATAGGACAATCCAGAGGAACTTATAAAAAAGAACACATCCAGAGAAAGAACTGTAGGAGCAGAAATTCAGAAGAAAAACACATGATTGATCACATGGTTCTATGGGGATATGTTTGGAGTTTTAATGTTAAAAGATTGCTCTACTACAAATATGAATAACATGGAAATAGGTTTTGAACAATGATACATGTATAAGCCAGTGGAACTGCTTGTCAGCTCTGTGAGGGGGGAGGGAAGAGGGGTGGGAAAAATCATGAATTATGTAACCATGGAAAAATATTCTAAATAAATTAATTAATTTTAAAAAATGATGATGACATTTTAGCAGAGACTTGAAGGAAGCCAGGATACAGAGCATTCTAGGCATGGCAGATGGCCAATAAAAATACCTCAAATGAGGAGATTGAGCATCTGGTTTGATGGACAGAAAGAAGGCCATTGTTACTGGATTGCAGGGTATGTGGGTGTGGAGGACAGCCTAAGGTTTTCTTCCTGATTTGGACCTGATCAAATTTAATTAGAAGAATATTAAACTAAAAAAAAAAGAAAAGAAAAAAAGAAAGAAAATCTTACTCATCCATATTAATTTGGGATAAAGCATGACTCTATCAGTTACAAATTGACAGTGTGTTTTCACAGAAGTGCAGCCTAATTATTTCTGAGCATATGCAAATATCCAAACTGTCAAGGAATTGCTAAGGAAAAGGGGTCTTTGTTAATTCTGATTTAATGTGAATTATATAGCATATTTTGCATATGAAAAATTAATACAAGAAAGTATTTTATTCCTACCACCAAAACCACCATCACCACCCATGATCACAACTTCAAACTATTTAGAAGGAACTAGGTCAGCCGAAACAGGCATTACTTAGGTCAATCTAATTTTGACAGCACTCACTGGAGACATTCAAAATCTACATGTCCTTTTTGAGGTTCTCATTTTATTTAAAATCAAATGTTTCTTTTCCACCTCTCTTAAATATATATTACTATACATTGGCTACCTTTCTTTCTTTCCTGAAGCATAGCCTGCAGACCATATGTAAATTCTGTAAAAAAATGGAAATAAGATATTTTTCATTCACCTTTACCAAAAGACTCCACATTCAGGATCACAATTACACATGTGTTTTCTAATTCTTAAGGGAAAGTAGTGATATTTTTAAAGGATAATGATTGGTCTGTGGTTTCTACAACAAGATAATATTTGGACCAGATTTTTTTCTTATAGGTGATCTCAGAAATTTCAGATAATTTTTTGATTTTTGTCTATAGTAGCAAAGCTTTTAAAGACAACTTGTTTTGTGAATTGGTTAATTTACCTCTCTGACTCCACATATACAAAAATGTTATTTATAAAATTTATTTTTATGTATATATACTTTTTATAAAATTTAATAAGTAGTGGAAAGATCCTCTTATGCCAGTTTGAAATATGAGTAATTCTTAGAGAAGCCTAAATTAAGAGTTTCTTTGGTTTTTATTTTTTGTAAAAAAGAATAGATTTCAAGATTGAGAAAACATTAAAGTTAATTATTATAGTATCATTTTGAGGTTCTGCTCTAAAGTTTATTACACATTCCTTCCTTTTAAAAAATCTTCAATTAGTTTCATATCAATTACAAATTCAAACTTCCTAAATAGATTATGTTGTCATTATCTTTTTTTCTTACTATACCTATGGCCTTTGGACAAGCCATTATTTTGTATGTATCTCACTTTCTTCATCTGTAAATTGTTGGAGTGGGAGCAGAGAGGCTCTGAGCTCCTTTCCAGCTATAGATTTATGATCCTGAAATGCTTATTTGCTTTACTCAGAAATCCTATGGTGTAGAAGTACCTAGGGCTGAAGATAGTCCCAATAAATTGTACCTAGGTTTTAGAGTTCGGGGGCAATAGCATGAAAAATGATAAAACGAGATTGAGTAGCATATGTAAAAGCCAGAATTTGACTTCTGCACTCCCTAAAGATCTGTCATCTTGAAGAAACATCAGACATATTCTGCTTGGCCAGAAGGCAAAACAAGGGTCAATGGATAAAAGTTTCCAAAAAGCAAATTTTGTTTTACTGTGAATTCCTCAGGTTTAAAGGTATAAAAAATGTTAAATAAATCCTAAATGTATACCCTAGGAAGATAGAATAATACTTTGTTATATTGTCACTTTGCTATAAAACAAGAGGAAATCAACAATTACTACTTCATTTTTTCTGATTCCCATTGGATGATCTTCATCTAGGCTATTCCTAAAGATGCATGCCTTTATTCCTTAGAGGAAAATTAATTATTTTCCCCCATAATATTCAGATCCTTACCTCTTTAAGAAACAGTCTTACAGTGGCAGCAAGGTGGCTCAGTGGATTGAGAGCAAGGCCTAGAGACAGAACGTTCTAGGTTTAATCTGGACTCAGACACTTCATAGCTGTATGACCCTGGGCATGTCACTTTATCCTCATTTCCTAGCCTTTACCACTCTTAGAACCAATACATAGTATTGATTCTCTGATGGAAGGTAAGGTTTTTTTTAAATTGTCTTATACCTGTGTATGTTTTTTAATACCAAAAGGGGATTTGGTGGTATTTAGACCATTCTGTAACAACCTTATACATTCCAACTTTCTGCCAAGATTCTCTTCTGCCTCTTTAATTATTAATAAAAGAGAAACATTTCTACCCCATAATCCTATAAATGATCTATGAAGAGAAAGCTAATATTACGTATATGTGTGTATTCTTTTTCCACCTCAATCAGTCAATCAATAGGATGAAGTTTTAAATGTCTAGACAATATGCTTTACAGCTGTTTATGATTTCTTTATGAGGTGTGAACCTATTTTATTGGACAGAAAAAGAAACCTTTGTAATTGACTGTGAAGACCAGCCATGCATATTAAGCTTATGCATAAAATATCAGTCAGTCTCTTGGTGAATTCAGCCTAGAGTGGTCCAACACAGCAGTGAAAGATTTCAGTTTGAGTAAGCCTTTAAGAGGAAATCATTCTAAGGGCCAGGAGTTAATTTATCCCCCCTTTCTCTTCAACCTTTATTTTCCCATTGACAAAATAATTAGAGAGAAAGACCCAATAGGAAATAACATTTCTAATTTGGAGCAGAAAGAGATCCATGATGGAAAAAATACACATAAATTTAGAAATAGCTGTTTATCCCTCTGATAATATATATGATAACTTCCATGGAAAGAAGTGTTGTCATGGAATATCAACTATATTGAATCATAAATAAACATTGACTAAAGACTTAAGAAATAACTTCCTATAATAAGGAATTGTGATTTTATACTTTGGCTGATATTCCCTCTATGTGTGTTTCACAACCAGTTTTCTTTCTTTCCCTTCACTCTGTTTAACTTGTGTTTAACTTATAATTATATAGTTATTGGGGCATAGTTTATTCCAGAATATTTTTAGAAAATGTTTTGTCCTAATTATATTTACTATATCACCCTTAAAATATGCTTTTCTAAAAGCCAATGGGAAAAAGAAATAAATAGGGAAACTAGATTATGTTAAAAGATAACATACATAATGAAGCATTATCAGTATTAAAATTATGTGCACAAAATATTTTAATATCTAGATTTTTAAATGAAAGCTAAAAGTGTTAAAGCAGGAAATACAATAAAACTATAATAGTGAGGGATTTTAACTTTCCCTTCTCAGAATTAGATAAATCTAACAAAAATGACAAAAAAAGAAATAAGTTGAAGAAATAAATAGAATCTTAGATAAGGTAGATATGATAAATATCTGGAGAGTACTGAATGGGAATAGAAAGGAATGTATGTTTTTCTCAGTGGAACATGGTACCTTTACAAAACTCAACCATCTAATAGGACACAAAAAACTTTAGAGTTAAACTTGGAAAGGCAGAAATATTAAATATATTTTGTTTAGATCATAATGCAAACATTATATTTAATAAATTGATAAGGGACCATGGAAGGACAGAATAAAATTAATTGGAGACTAAGTAATAATCTTAAAGAATGAATGGGTTAAATAATGTCATAGAAACAATAAATATTTTTATTAAAGAACATGATAATGAGACAACATACTAAAATCTATGGTATATAGTGAAAACAGAATTATAGGATGTTATATATTTATAAATTTATATCATCTATATATGTACCTATAAAACTCTCCAGATATTGACACAAAAAGAGAACTAACAGATCAATGAATTGATTATATATTTTAAAAACAAAAAAAAATTAAAAATTGAAAATTAAATGCCAAATTGGAAACCCTAAAAATTAAAGGTGGGATTAACATAATTGAATGTAAAAAACCTATTGAATTAATAAATAAAACTAAGAGTTGGTTTTATGAAAAACAAACAAAATAGATAAACCTTTGGTTAACTTTATTTATAAAAAGAGAGAAAAAAACAAATCACTAGCATTAAAGATGAAAAGATTGAATTTACAACCAATGAAGATGAAATCAAAACAATAATTAGGAATTATTTTGTCAAATTTCATGCTAACAAATTTAATGATTTAAGGGAAATGGAAGAATTCTTACATAAATATGTATTGCTTATATTAACAGAGCAAGAAACAATATTTAAATAAATCTATTTTTTAAAAAATTGATCAGGCCATAAATTCTCAAGAAAAAAAGTATCAGGACAAGATAAATTTATAAATGAATTTCATTAAACATTTGAAGTTCATCTATTTGTAAAAACAAAATGTCATTAATATTAGAGTAATTAACAAAATGTAAAGGAAGAAAGTTTAGAAATATCAAATTTTGAACTCTATTATAAAGCAGTAATTATCAAAACTATCTGGTACTGAGTAAGAAATAGAAAAGTACACCAATGGATTGGAGCAGAAACTCAACAAACAGTTTTAAAAGATTATAGCAACCTTGTGTTAGACAAAAGTAAAGATCCAAGTTTTGGGGATAAGAATAAAATTTATTGAATAAAATTTATTGGTATAAATAATGAGTAAAAATTATTGGTATAACCAGAAAGCTATCTGGCAGTAACTAGATATAGATAAATATTTTACATTACTAACCAAGATAAGACTAAAATGGATACATAACATAAAGGGAGATATCATAAGCAAATTAGAAGAACAAAGAAGAGTTTGGATTACCTATCAGAACAGAATGCAAGATTATAACCTCCCAGAGTGCTGCAACCTCTTTTGATCAGTGCAGTCTATTAATTTTCCTGGTCCAAATAATATCTCCTTAGTTCCCCTAAGATTTATTGAATGAATGGGTTCCAAGCTTTCTTTATTTAATCACCTATTTCATCTTCATGGGAAACGAGTCCCATGAAGGTAGTTTATTTTGTTTGATACTGCACTACGAACAATTTTGATTATATACTATGTATGTAGATCTAAATGGAAATAATAATAATAATGATTAAATAATAAAACCCGCTGATCAGTAAAAGAATAAAAATAATGTTTTAAATTAGATTCTGCCCTACTGATTACTTATAATCATCAGACTACATGGAATGAAAAGGTTTTAAAAAAATAAAATATCTAGCAGATGAAATCAAAACCATGTTAGAACAGGTTGAAGTCCATGCCATCTCTATCATCTTCTCTACTACTAGAGTTGAAACAAATATACCTTTGTTATTATATAGGATATAAGCATAGATCTCAATACTATCATTCCATTTACTTATACCATTCATTTTATCAATCTGTACAATAATATGCCAAATTTTAAATTAAAAATAATACTAGTTGAATAATGTCTTATCTTTGGACCTGAATCCCAACAAAAGATATTTTTAAAATGAGATCATATATAGTAGTAGTCATAATAATAATAATTAATAGTAACAATAATAAACAACTGTAATTTCCTACATATATGAAAGTTTTATTAGCTCTTTATCCAGTCTGATTTCTTCAATTTCTTTTTCATCTCTTATTGCTATTTTCTAACTCATTTTCTAACACAATATTGAATAATACTGATGTTAAAGGGCATCCTTGTTTCACTTCTGATCCTATTGGTAAGGATTCTAGCTTATCCCCCTTACAAATAAAGGTTGCTGATTATTTTAGGTAGGTGTTTCTCATTCTTTTAAGAAAAAAAATCAATTTATAATTATACTTTCCAATGTTTTTAATAGGAACGTGTTTTGTATTTTGTCAGAAGTCTTTTCTGCATCAATTGATATAATCGTGATTTTTTTTTGTTACTTTTGTTAGTGATGAAAGCAATTATTTTAAGAGTTTTCCATATATTAAAACATCCCTGCATACCTGGTGTAAATCCTGTTTGGTCACAATGTATAATCTTTGTGGTATATTTTTGAAGTCTCTGAAACAATAAAAACAAACAATTCAGTGTTTTGTAGTTTTAGAACTGTTTCTTCATAAATTAGCTTATTTGTTGTTCACAGTAACCCCATCATGAAAGAACTACTAAAGGAGGGGCAGCAAAATGGATAAAGCACCAGGCATGGAGTCAGGAGGACCTGGACTTATTAAGACACTTTTTGGGGCAAGTCACTTAACCCTGTTTGTCTAGCTCTTTCCTTTGTGTCTTAAGAGTTGTTACTAAGACAGAAAGTAAAGTTTTTAAAAATAACTAAGAAAGTTATTATTATGTCCATTTTACAGAAGAGTAAAAGTGAGGTTCAGAGATGTTGAAGCTAGTCCATGATTACACATCTAGCAAATATAGACAACATTCAAAATCATATATCATCTAACCTTAAAGATCTGTACTTTCCCCTTTATGCCAGTAACATATCAATTCAGTAGGAAAACATGCTTATTTTTAAATTGTATAAAACCTTTTGAGGCCTGGCTACTTTCCCTTGTATTTCTTTAATGGGGAGCCAAATATATTCAGATGCAAAAATTAAATTAAACACTGTGGACTTGTATTTAGTTAGTTATCTCATAACCAGAAACTCCTTTGAATTTCACTGCAGTTAATTATATTCTGAATATACCACTGTTTCTCAAACCTCCTGTTGAGGGACTCACTTGCATAGGAACCCCAGGCTATTAGAAATTGCTTCAAGAAAGACTGCTTTGTTTTCTTTCTTTAAATGTTTTGTGGGCTTCATTGATTCTACTTCTTTGTCCCTGATGGCACTCTCCCACAGGATCTCCAGAAATTTCTATTACACCTTCCCCAAAACCTTACTAATCTGTACATGCATAAGATAGATAGTACCTCTCCGAGATCTACTATTTCTTGGAAGCATCTTAGTAATAATTTGCATGGATTTTATGAAAAATGAATAATTTGAAACATTTGTTATGACATGCTCAACATAACTAAGGTTATTCTAAAATAAAATGGTTAATTTAAATAAAAATTTTCTTAGAAGAAAAAGATTTTATGTTTTCTCTTCTTAAAGGAGAAACAATTTATACCCCACAATAGTCAAATGATCTGTAGAAAAAAGTAATGATATTTTATAAATTATGATATAATAATATAATTTCAGATTATGTTGTTAAAAAACCATTGGCTATGGTATCAGAGGTCTTGAATTCAGCCTAGCTATACTTACTTATTACCTTTGTGACTGAAGTAAACTCACGTTAACTTTCTGAACTTTAGTTTATTCATCTTTTAAATGAGAAAATTGGATTTGAAGACTCCTCAGTTACCATCTAGTTCTGAATTCTAAGCAGAATAAGATAATGAAGACATACTGTATCTCTCCATTCTATAAGTTCTAAGAAGCTCTAGTCAGCCACCATAGCCTATAAAATGAGACAACTTAAAAATTGAAGAAGACCCATTTCATTTGATGAGGTCTACTCACTGTATAAAGATAAGTTATGCTTAATGATTAATAGATAATTTTCTGGACAAAATTTTGAACTCTGTCTAAGTCATTTGGAGTACTAGGGGAAGGGAAAGAAAAGAAGAAAAGGTAGAGAAGAACAGAAAAGGGATGCAATCTAGAATATTAGCAGATTTCTTTTCCCTCATATCCTTTTATGAGAAAGCAGTTAGCATGTGGAAAAAGAGAGACAGGCAGAAAGGCTTATAGATATGGTCTAATGCATCTTGGTCTCAGCTCCTATCTTAATATAATCAAGGATATTCACAGATGTTTCTTTGGGCTGTTAATGTTATTCTATATGCAAACTAGTTAACTCACCTGGGTTATTGTTTATACAAGATTTTCAGAATCCTTTCAAACAAGCAGAATACCTAGAATGTTCTTTCCAACAAACCACCTAAAAATGGTCATGTTTATCTTTTATAGCTAATAAATAGTTGTTATGGCTAATAAGAATTTATAGTCAAGCTGTTATGGGTCAACAACATTGTATAGGAGATTGATAAAGTTGTCAGGGGTTATTAGATATTGATAGGAAGTTGATAAAAACTGGGCATATCTTTCTGGTAAACCAGCAGCAGAGGATAAGTTTGATTAGGAGTAGGAGGTAGGAAAATAGGAGAGTATATTTTAAACTTCTTATTTTATGCCTAAAATTCTAATCCTTTACTAAAATTATTTAAATAACAACCCCTCAAATCTAACCGCTTTCTTTGCAGTTTCTTCTTGTCTGACAGAGCAGACCTCCTTAAACTTACTCTCACTAATCTAAAATAATAGTTCTCTATCTAACTAAACTATGCTAATTAATAAATTCTTCTTTGACCTTCTTAACTAAATATCTGAAATTCAAATGGTCAGTGGTGGAAGCACAGACAATCTTCCAGTTCTGAAGAGAAGAGCCTTTAGGGTCAGGCCCTTCTCCCTCTTGGTGCTGAGAATAAAAAAACCCCTCAGAGATAGACTTCTTTCTTAACTTCATATATAAATTCCAACTCTCAACAGCCAACTGCCAGATATTTGTGACAGAGAGCACACTCACTCAGAAACCTCCAAACACCCTCCCTCCTCTAAAAACAGAGAAAATGGAAAGCTGCTTTACTGACAATCCCTGTTTTCTAGTTTTCTCTTAAAGAGATGGAGGTCAAAAATCTGTCTACTATTGCCTCTTAAAGAAACAGCATGAGATTGAAAAGACTTCTGTTCTTAAAGAGACAGAGTGATATTATTTAACTTCTAACCTAGAAATTCTGCTCCCAAGGAGACAGTGCAAAATAAAACAAATTCCTTATAACACTTTCCAGTATCTTGGACAGAAATAGTTCTGCTGCTCTTGGAGGGCAATAGTTGCAACATCTCCCATGGGCTTTAATAATATACAATTTGAGGATTTATCATTGTATAACTTGGAATTTCTGATCTGAGTGATCAAGATAACTGAGAGAAAAGCAGAGTTAGGGCTTTTTTTATTTCTTTTCATACTTTGCTGTTGTTATTGAGTTCTTTTTTCAGTCCTGTCTGACTCTTCTTGACTCCATTTGTAGTTTTCATGGCAAGGGTACTGGATGTTGTCATTTCCTTTCCCAGCTTATTTACAATTGCAGAAACTGAGGT
Source organism: Gracilinanus agilis (assembly GCF_016433145.1). Lineage (NCBI taxonomy): Eukaryota > Metazoa > Chordata > Mammalia > Didelphimorphia > Didelphidae > Gracilinanus > Gracilinanus agilis. The sequence continues at coordinate 479,151,901 of NC_058130.1, forward strand.
ACATGGTTAAGTGACTTGTCTAAGGTCTCTTAGCTAGTAAGTATTTGAGACCAGATTTGAACTCAAGAAGATGCCTTCCTGATTCTACTCCCAGCACTCTACCACTGAGTCAGTTATTTGTGCTGTTAAAGTATATTATTTTTAATTTTAAAAACATCCTTATGATTGGTAAAATGATAACACCAATGATAACTTTTTATTGTCATTTATTAGATTTATAATCTAAACATTGCAAGTGATATCTGTGTTGGGTGATCTCATCTATTTAATTCTATGCATTAAATTATTTTTCTAAGGAATTCCATGAATATCAACAAAATAATTATTTGAATTTTGGGTATAATTTCTCACTCTTTCACATTCTCTAAGGGAAGGAAATTGGCAGGATGAATATAATGTGAGACTTGACAGGGACCCCTCTGCTAGGAATCCCAATTCCACCAGTTATTAGCTTTGAAACCATCAGCAATAATTTGTAAAGGAGGGATAATATTTAAAGAACCTAAAACTTCTAACTTATTGGTTTGCTGTGAACCCCTAATTAGGTGATGAATGCATACATAAAAATATGTATGCATCTACATATGTACATGTATATATTCACACATTTTCATATTGGCAGTTCTCATTTTTTATTAAACAATTCAACTTCAGGTACAGAATTTTGAAAAAAATTTCAGCTAATGACTAGTAAAAGGCTAGGTGCAGTGGGTGGGGAAGTGGCAATCCTGTGCACCTATGTCAATATTACTGTACACTACTGTGTATACTTTATCATTAACGTTTCCACTTAAAATTCTGCTTATTATCATGGTACAGTACTTATAGATCTACATTCTTAGTACATTTTATGACTTGCATAAGGATATTATTTTGTGTATGCCTTTGTGATATAGGCTAAGTGAAGTGGGTGAGTAGGGACAAAAATCTAATTTTAATCCTGAATTTGTCTCTGTCTCTTCCTCTAACCCTAATCTTAAATGACTCTAGCCCTAACCTTGATCTTAATCCTCTAACTGGAATCCTAAATTCACCTCATTTGTATTTTGTATGATTCACTTTATATAGAGATTTGCAGAGCTTTCCCCTTACATAAAGGGAAAATCACCCCCCTCACACAGGTGAGAATGCATGAATATATGTATGAATGTGTGCACATGGAGCATTTTGCAAACATTAAAATACCTTATAAATCCTGTATATTCTTAATTGAAAATATGAAAACAAAACAAGAAACATATATTAGGCATATTTGTTGCTTGAAACCCAAAATATCCGTAAAATTTTTTTCTAATAGGAATCTAAAGAAAATCAAGTATTGTTGAAATTCATTTGTTCTTAATAGTAGAATGTTTATTTTTGCAACGACATGGCCCTGGGAACATATGCTGTTAGCATGATTTTCGGCAATCGAGCTAGTGTGAACTGTGAGTAAATCAGTCCTGTAATCTTCAAACATACTCCCTAGGCCGTGAGTCTGAAACCATCTGGACACCATGACAGTGTTCTATTTATTACATACAAATGCCTGGATCCTGCCGAAGCATAAACAGTAATTAAACACACAAGCCAACCATGCATGCCAGATTTGCTAGAACTATCCTTTGAGTATCTTACAGTTTCCATGCCAGTGAACTTATTGAGGAATTGGCTGGTGATTAAAGATTAATGATTTATGGTTGCAAGTAAGGTTCATTTGCTGCCTACTGAAATATATTTGACAGCATCTTTGTGATTTCTTTGGAACTCATACCTATATAGGTAATCATTCTTAAGTCAATTTCTCAATTAATTTCAGGAAAAACATGACATAAGTTTAATATGTCAGTTTTTAGAGTTCTTTTTGAAAGCTCTAGGTCTCTTAGAGCTAGGTTGTTAACTTCAGTTTTACCTGCTCAGCTTATTGCTGCCTGGCCCTTCACTCATCCTTGTATGATGCAATTTAAAAAAGAATTTCCCTTTATGTCATCAGAGCACTTTCACATTTCAGCCTGCTTCTTGGATGTGGGTAGAACCCACTTTGGGGTGGAACCCTCTCCTTCAGCCTAACTCTGTCTTTTGGTCTTTTCTCTCTTTTAGTTCAAACATCTAAATGTTCCTAGCATTCTTGAAATTACTTCATATAGACTGCCTATGTATAAAGTCAATATTTTTTTAAAATAATGACATATGATAATTATTTATGTTCTTATGCATTTATCAGGGTACCCTTATGAGGAAGGGTATTTTAATTTATTAATTTATTATTTTATTAAATTAAATTTATTTTATTATATTTTTAATTTATTTTTATTAATTTATTAATTTATTTTATTAAAACAAATTTATTTGATATTTATTAAATTTATTAATTTATTAAAAAATATCAATTTGCTTCGAGTAAAACATTTTTCAAGTACCCATTATGGCAAAACTGTGTGATCGAGGTCTAGGTAGAAAAGTAAAACAATTTTTGTTTTCAAGTAATTTCCATTTGGTGTCTGAAGAGGATATATAGTAGCATCCATGATTCTGTGAGGCAGCTTTGACCCCTTTCAGGATTATGGATGTTACAGTAAATACACACACACACACACACACATACACACACACACACACGCAGAGATATGTGAAGATTTTGCGGAAAAAAGATAGTATATATTCCTGGGAAAATAAGGACTTTTTACCACAGGCACTGGCTTGAAGGAAGATAAAAATTTTGTGAGGCAAAAATCTAGACAAGAATACATTCCAAGCATCAGGGACAATTGGTGTGAATGCATGGAATATGGACTGGATAGAATATAGAATGCTTGGGGAAAGTAATATAAAATAAACCTCTAAAGGTAGGCTAGAGATAGATTGTGGAGGCCTTTGAATTGTTCCAGAATTCCTCGATTGAATATATCCCTTCAAAGTAGTCATCTTGGGAGATATATAACTATTCCAATGATTATTCCATTGTTCATAACATTTCTGGAACTCCTCTTTGGAAATTGTATTCAAGATAAAGATACCATGATTTCCTGTGGATTGAACTTTATCTCGAAGTCCCATATACTGTTTTGGCAACCATATTTTTATTATAGATAGTAGTTCTGTGGACTTAACTTCTGTCAAAACTCAAGTAACTTCTTTATTCCATTATCTCTCCACTTAACTGATTTCTGTTAAATCACCACTATTCTAGTCCAGAAGACTTGAAATGTATTTGATTCGTCTTTTTTTCTCCTTTAGCCCAGTTCTTTGAGATTAATGATTTGTCCAGTTCTTGTCCTTGCCAATCTATACCGAATATATCTCTCTCATCTGTCCGTCCCCTTGTTGCCATTCAGATTGCCACCACCCTAGTAGAGCCCCTCATTGCCCCATATCAGCACTATTGCAATAGCATGCTGTTTGGTCTTTGTGTCACTAGTTCCTTCCCCACTTCAGTTCATCCTATTCAGTTGTCAAAATGATTTTTTAAAAAATTAAGTCCAGCCATGTCACATTCTTGCTCAATAAACTCCAGTGGCTTCCATCCACCTCTAGGATGAAATATAAAATCCTCCTTTTAGTGTTCAAAGCCCTTCTAGTTTTCTATACCTCTTCTTTTTTTTTTTACTATCAGTAAACATTTATTAAGCACCCAATGTGTTCCAGGGACTATGCTAAACACTGGGGATACAAAAACAGGCAAAAGAGGGTCCCAGATCTCAAGAAGTTTGGTCTATTTGGAGAGACAATATGTAAATAGTTTTATATAATCAAAGTATATACAAGATAAATAGGAAATAACTGGAGGATATGCAATAGAATGGAGATTCAGAAATGCTTCTATTCAAGATAGAATTTTAGCTGGTACTTGAAGGTATCCAGAGAAGCTAGGAGGTAGAGATGAGGAAGCAGCACATCCTAGGCATGTGGGACAGTCAGAGAAAATGTCCAGAGCTGAGTGATGGAGTATTTTTGTTCAAGAAACAGCAAGGAGGTTAGTGTCACTAGATCAGAGTACATGGAGGACTATTAAAGTGTAAGAAAACTGACAAGGTATAGAAAACTAGCTAGTTGTGATGGCTGGATGAAATGTTTCTTTTTTTTTTTTAATATATAGGAGATATGATCATGTTTTTTAGATATAATACTGAAATAGCCCATTGACTGGGGAAAATGAAGATAAATGAGAGTAGGGATAAGAGAGGGGCAATCTGGTAGAGAAGATGGAAGAAAATGAAGCCCCTTATGGGCATATTCTGGAAGACCCTTAGAAGAATAATGCAATTTTAGTAACTTTCTTTAATTGTCTTATTCCTTCACCAAGAGTAACAATGGGGAATTTTCTTCTTTCATGAGTTAGCTCTTGTTCTATCTCAAACAACGAATTTATATGCCTAGACAAAATTGATTATTAATGGTTATGTAATTTAGTATTAATATTAAGCCATATAGAAATCACTTATGATTGGCCTCCCTCCAAATCTGAGGAGAGGGAGGTGTTATGAAGACAGAATTTATGAGTTTTAACTTTCATAAGAGTGGAGGGAGAGTGGATAAAAGACCTGTTGACTTTACTTTCACCAATTTGTCATTTCTTATCGCATCTAAAACTCTTAACTTATGCAAGAAACTTTCCCTACCCCCACTTACTGCTAGGTCCTTCCTTCTAAGATTACTTCCAATTTATCTAGTATATATCTTATCTGTATCTAGTTATTTACATAATCTTTCCCTAACTTGAAAGTGAGCAAATTAAGGGCAAGGATTGCTTTTGCCTTTTTCCTTATCTCTGGTGCTTAGAACAGAGCTGGCCACACACAGTAAATAAGCACAATAAATGTTTGTTGTCTTGAGTAATTATCACAACTGCCTGTGTAGCCTCATTTAAGCTCTATAACAGTGATGGTGAACCTTTTGGAGACTCAGTGCCCAAACCAAGTGCCATTCCCTTAACCCAGGCAGAGGAGAGAGGAACTATTCCCATTGGGCTGCTCAGCAGAAGGGCAGGGAAAATGAGGAATGTCCTCAGGCTCATGCAGAGGGGGAAGGGAGCAATTGGGCCTTTTGTCCCTCTAGTAATGAACACTGGTGAACTCTGTGCTGTGGTGACTATAGGCATGCCCACAGAGGGGCCTCTGCATGCTGCCTGTGGCATGCATGTCATAGATTCACCATCAAGACTCTATAAAATATCACTTTCAGAGTTTCTTCTTGCTCCCCAGTATGTGATATCCTCAGCATATATTTTGTTCTTTCTCTCATCCTCCTGTATCTGAAGTCCTTAAATATGGGTTTATTGATCAGTTAATTTATCAGTAAACTACTATACGTAAAATACTGTGCTGGGGTGATGGAGAGTTGATGTGAAGTGATGGGAATTCAAAGCACTGGAAAAAACAGTCCCTACTTTCAAGAAAGTCACAATATAATAGAGGAGACAACACACAAACAACTATGTACAAATAAGTTATATACAGAAAAAGTAGAGAATAATCAGTTGAAGGAAGGCACTACAATGAAAAGAAATTGTGAAAATTTTTTTAATTAAAATTTATTTTTTAACTTTATTTTTTCTAGATTACATGTTTATGTAGTTTTCAACAACTACTTTCTAACATTTTGTTATCTATCTTCTCTCTCTTCTACTCCTCCACCAATTCCCCAGGATGACAAGTAATATGATAAATGTGGTATGTGTGTTATATACAATACATATTCCCATGTTTTTCATTTTGTGAAAGAATACACATCACTTACAGTAGAGAAAAGTTCATGGAGACATGAAGAAAACCGTGGATGCCACAAAACAGAGATGAGGAAAAAGAACATTCCAGGCTTAAGTGACAGGTAGTGAAAATGTCTGGAGTTGGGAGATTGAATATCTTGAAGAGTAAGGAGGTGATTGTCAAAGGATCAAAGTGTAGGTGGAGGAATTTAAGGCATAAAGAATTAGAAATTTGTACGTGTATGTAGTAGGTGAGAGTAGGTTATAAAGGGTTTTGAATGACAAATAGATGATTTTATATTTGAACCTAAAGTCAATAAGAAATCATTAGATTTTATTTTATTAAAGGGGGTTGGTATGGTTGAACCTGTGCACTGGGGTGACTGAGTAGAGGATGGATTAAAGTAGAGAGAAACTGGATGCAACCAGATTAGCAGACTATTGAAATAGTCAAGGCATAAGGAGGTGAAGATCTGAACCAAGATGGTAGCAACATCAGAGGAATATTCCTTCTTTAATTTCTGGGTCTTTAAAAATAAACAGAATTCTCTTGGTTGCTAGCAAATTGCCTATGCCAAGAAGTTTCTGTTGCTCTAGGAAATCCTTAAAAGTCTATGATTTGGGGAAAGTTTTCCAGAGTTTCTTTAATTTGGAGTCTCAGCAACTCAGAACCATCTAAGAATTTTGCTTTACTACAATTTGGTAACTATAGTACTAGAAGAGTTCTTCATTTTTAACACTTTTTAACACTTACAATCACATATCTTAGAGGATTTATTTGAATATGATATTTAGGATCTTTGCTTATTATTATTTTTATGAGAAATCAAGAACTCTTAGTTTGTCTCATCAGGCCCGATCATGTAATTTCATAGCTTTGATTTGTAGAGTCTTTAATGAATTTTCCAATTGTGGTTTTTTTGTTTTTTTGTTTTTAAACCCTTACCTTCTGTCTTGGAGTCAATACTGTGTATTGGCTCCAAGGCAAAAGAGTGGTAAGGGTAGGCAATGGGGGTCAAGTGACTTGCCCAGGGTCACGCAGCTGGGAAGTGTTTGAGGTCAGATTTGAACCTAAGACCTCCTGTCTCTAGGCCTGACTCTCAATCCACTGAGCTACCCAGCTGCCCTCCTTGGTTTGTTTTTGTTATTAGTATTAATTTATTTCCATTTTTGTTCTACAGGTAGGTGATTCTAGTCTTCTGAGAATCCATTATTATAATAACAATTTCTACTACATATTAGAATATATAATTGTATGAATATGCTTTTGTGTTTTTCAATGAACATATATCAATTTTGATAGATTCCTGATCTTTTTAATATCATTTGTTGAAATTTTTTGCTTTTAATAACAACATTGGTAAGTCTTTTTTTCCTAGGAATTCTTTTTCTCAGTTTTATATATATGTATATTTCTGTTATATACATGTCTTGTGTATATATGTAGATATATACATGCATATATACACATAAATGTATATATTTGCATATCTGTAGCATAATAATGTGTCTATGAATATATATGTGTATATATAATGTAGTCAATCTGTACATTTTTCATCTTTTCTTTTCATTGTCATCACATTTCTTCATTGTAATAGGATCTCTTTATATGTATTCAATTTTTTAAAATTTTATATTTTACAATTTACATTTTTCTCTATGAAGATCTTTTCCTTTCTGTTCCCACAATTTTTTGTTTCGATTGGCACATTTGTTACTATTTTGAGGTGATCACCTTAAACATGACCATTCACTCAGCAATTTATGAACTGTTTAAAATATCTTTATAACATTATATTTGACACTTGAGAATAAACTATTTTATAACATATATATGTAATGATTTGTGTTCCTTCTATTACATTAATTGTTCATTGAAGGGAACAATTGTTTCTCATTAAGTTTTTTATCTTCAAAACTTATCAAATTCTATTTTACACAGTAGGTAATTAATAAAATTTGTTAAATTAAATTGAATTAAACCCTCAAATCCAGAGGAAGCCTGGAACAAATAGTTACCAAGTCATTAATTAAAGACTTTTAATGAGATGGAATACACTACATTCAATAATGGCCTCTTCCATTTTGACCTAGTTATATTTTTTCAGAAAATTTTCCCAACACCAAACTGTAACCTCTTTCTTTCCAACTTCTCTAATCACTATTTCTAATTCTTCCCTCTGGGGATATGAAGAACAAAGCAATTCATTTTCTATTTGATATCCCTGTAAACACTTGAAGACTGCTATCATCTCTACACAAAGAGCCCTATAAAACATAATAAATGAACTAATTTGTTTAAATTGATCATTATATGACATGATCTTGAGTTCTTAGACATGTTTGTAATCAATTAAATAATCATTCCATCACTCATCCCAAAATATTTTGTCTGGAAAACACAAGACTGTTAAGATTTTGACTTATATATACATATAAATGTATATCTGTACATATGTATGTATATATGTGTGTATACATACATACTTGAAAACATTACCCTCTGCTTTAGAATTGATACTGAATATGATTCCAAGAGAGGGGACTGGGAAGGGCTAGGCACTTAGAATTAAGAGACTTACCCAGGGTCACAAAGCTAGGAAATATCTGAGGCCAGATTTGTACTCAGAAACTCCTATCTCTAGGCCTAGCTCTCAATCTACTGCTTCAGACTGTTTTTTTATAGTAGAATTTCAACAAACTAAGAACCTCAAAAGAAGGTAATATATGACAAATCAATAATAATGAAAGAATCAAAATTATAAGTAGAACAATACTTCAAAAAGTAAAAGCTACATGAAGTAATATCAAAGAGCTAAAATGCTTACTACTATAATTCATCAGAGATAATAGTCTTTTATGCATTTTAGAATAGCAACAGTAATATTGATTTGGTTATCAATCACTGAACAGAAATGTGGATTAAGGGAGAGTGATGATAGAGTAGGTGGTGTTAGTTCTTTGGACTTTTCCTGAAAGGTCAGTTCAGACACACATAATTGGAATATCAGGTCAAGCTTTCACAATCCCTCCTCTCTCAATTCTACTTTTTAGTGGCTGTCCCAAATATGTGGCATATCTTCCTTCCTCATGTCCCCCTCATAGATTTCAGGGTTTCCTTTAAGACTCAGTTTTTATCATACCTTCAGGAGAAATCTTTTTCTAGTTCTCTTTACTGCTACTGTCTTCTCTCTGAGATTATCTTCCATTTATATTATATATACATATATATATGTGTATATATATATGTGTGTGTGTTTGTGTTTTGATTTCCCCCTTAGAATGCAAATGCTTGAAGACAAGGAAAATGTTATTTGCATTTGTTTTATTCCTTGCTCTTGCCATATTGCCTGGTGCATAATAAGAGCTTAATAAATGCTTATTGACTGATTGCCAATAGTGTTATTTAAGGTTGTTAAAAGTCTGGTTTTCTCCCAGTAAGACTGGTTGAGAAAAATTTATTCTTGTCTTCATTCAGCTTTCTTAGAATCTGGCCTTTTTATTGTCTGTTGCTCCCATAAATGTCTCTACCTTATCCTCAAATAAGTGCCTAATTTTTTAAAAGTAAAATTTTTCCAGTAGCATGATATAGATACAAATCTTGGAATACAGCAGAGTGTCTAAAGAATTAAAGTTTAGACTAGGATTGAGTAATAGAAAGAATAACAACCATATTTTCTTATCCTATAGAGAAGTAGGAGGGGAAGAATAAAGGGGGAGACATTAATAGAAAAGGAGTTTGAAGTGGGGGAAGCAGTAGTAACAAAGCAAAATAGCTGTGAGGAGGGAGAGATTAAAAGGTGAAAAAAAGAATAGGATTAAAAGGAGAAAATAAGATGGAAGGAATATACAGTTGGTAACCATAATTATGGATGTGAACTTATAAAACTTCACCTATAAAATGGAAATAGATAGCAGAATGGATTAAAAACAAGAAAGCTATGCTATATTGTTTATAAGAAACACATTTCAAGCAGGGAGACACACAGAGTAATGATACAGGGTTGGAATAGATTTTGCTATATTTCAGTTGAAGAGGAATAAAAGCAGATGTAGCAATCAATCTCAGATAAAGATAAAGCAAAAATGGATCTAATTAAAAGAGATAAGGAAACAAATTGCATCTTAATAAGAGGTAGTATAAATGATGAAGAAATATCAATACTAAACATGTATGCACTAAATGATATAGCCTCCAAATTTTTAAAGGAGAAATTAAATTAGATATAGGATGAAATAGACAGCAAAACTATACTAGTGGGGGACCTAAACTTTCCCTTCTCAGAACTAGATAAATTTAAATGAAAAATAAAAAAGAAAGAAGTTAAGGTGGTGAATGGAATTTTAGAAAAGTTAGATTTAATAGATCTCTGGAAAAAATAAAATGGGAATAGAAAGGAATATACCTTTTTTTCCTTGGCATTGAATAGCATGTACACACAAGCAAATCATGTTTATTTATGTATAAAGCATCACAATCAAATGCAGAAAAGCAGAAATAATAAATGTATCCTTCTAAGATCATATTATAATAAAAATTACAATCAGTAAGGACCAAATAAAGACAAATTAAAAATTAATTGAAAACTAATCTAATTCTAAAAAGGAGTGAATCAAAGAAGAAATCATAGAAACAATCAACTTCATTAAAAAGAATGACAACAATGAGACAACATATAAAAATCTTTAGGATGCAGCCAAAGCCGTATTTAGGTAAAATTTATATTGCTAATGCTTACACCAATAAAATAGAGGGAAAACAGATCATTGAATTGGGCATGAAATTAAAAAAAAAACAGAAAAAGAATAAATTTGAAATCCCAAATTAAAGATCAAATTGGAAATTCTGAAACTCACAGGAGAAATTAATAAAATCAAATGTAAGAAAACCGTTGATTAGTAGTTGGTTTAATGGGGAAATACCAAATAAAATAGATAATTAGTTAATTTGATTTAAAAAAGGAAAGAAAAAATAAAATTACCACTGTCAGAATGAAGCAATAATTGGAAGCTGGGCTTCTACTTCTAGAAGTAGAGCTGGTATGGGTAAGAACTTATAACTAAAATAAATTTCTAGTGAAAAGTCATATGAAAATTGAACCAAGAGTCAGTAAAGTTCCAGCAAATGGAAGAATAATTCAAAAGAAGAATTCAAAGGAGAAAGATCATTGTAGTTTGGGTGTTAGTTTGCTACTTTGTCTATGGTAGTTATTCAAGGGGAAATAATTCATAGCCAATATTTGAAAATGCAAAGGAGATTGGAATTATAGGAATCTAAGTGAAGGAGGATAGTTGAAGTCCCTGAATAGAGCACATTAGCTGAGTCACCATGAGAGACTGAAATAACTAATAATTCTTATCTTTAGAGGAGAGGAATATTATCTATAACAAATCTGAGTAGATGGTGGAGGTCATTGAAAAAGATGACATGTTGTAGCCCTCTTCTACAGGAGAAGCCTAACATCTGGTGAATGACATACAGGTCATTAGTTAATTAAGATAGTAGAAGTGAAAATCAACTGAGGAGAAATGATATGATACTGGGCAGGGACCAAATGAATTGAGGAACTTTGGGAGAAGTATTGGAAAGCAACCATTAGAGACCCAAAAGATTAATACATAGTGATATCTCAAGAATATAACAAATTGTATTGCTGCACTAGAAGTGTGAATAACCCTTCTACATTTGCACTCTTGCCATATGTATTTCCTATGCATGTAATGACCCATGTTAATTCTCTGAGCTCATCTGCTTTCTCTATGTGTAATCTCCTATGTGATTCCTATGAGTTTCTACTTCTCTCCTTAAAGACATAAGTTCTTGTGGAAGAGATAGCTCAAGGTTTGTGAGAGGAATGTTCTATTGTTGTTTTTTCACTGTGACATTTAACTAAATGTCTTTAATTTAAATTGTTTTCTTTTTGACTAATAAAAATAATATAGCAGTAGAAGTTTTAGCTTATAATTTAAAGAGCATTTTGTCTTACAAAATTCCTAGAATTTGGGATGCTTTCCTGAAGAGTAGGTACATAGAAGAAGGAAGCCTTAAATACCACAAAAGTTTAAGTTCAAGTTTTATTTCTAGCATGCATTTGGAGAGAATGAAAAATGGTAAAAATCCCATTATTTGAGATTCTAATGCTTAAAATGTACATTTGAGAACTTGGTCTATATGCATAAAAATGTACGATTGGTTATATTAACCTATTGGCTTACTAAGTCTTTTAATACTTGATCTTATTTCTCACATTGACTGATAAAAATTATATTGCTATTGATCCTTGGCATGCTAGACCTACTAAACTTTTATTGCTTCCTATGCCCATCCATGCATGACAGCATTTTATTTATTACTTGGCTGGTTCTCAGTTGAGTCTTTTGGTGTATCTAATAATTCATTTAAATCTGCACTACACCCCTCCTTCAAATGTACATGTGTATAAACTTGCTGAAATCTGTCAGAAACATGCCTCCTTTTCCATTTTGCTTGTCTCTTTAGTATTTTTTTCATCATGAACTCTTGCATATGAGTATTTCAGTCAAGCATTTTTATATTGCACACTTCAGTGTTATGTGATTCCCATAGGATTGTGTGGGCTTAGAGAAACTACTATATATGCCATTTTCTTTTCAATTTTTTTCCAGATTACATGTTGATACAATTTTATTATTCATTTTTTGATATTTGCAAACCATATTCTTTCCATCCCTTTTGCCCCTCCAGCTGCCTAGGAAGGCAGTAAATATGATACAGGTTGCTCATATATTATCATATAATGTATATTTTCATGTTTGTCACACTGTGAAACAACACATCAATTGCTAACACTAGAGAAAAATTCATGGAGGAAATAGTGAAAGATAGTCTTATTTTATTTAATCCCCCCAAATACATGTAAAAACAGTTTTCAACATTTTTCAAATAATTTTTGACTCAAATTCTCTCCTTCTACCCCAACCCCGCACCACTACATTGCTGAGATCATAAGTAATCTCATATAGATTTGACATGTAAAACAATGTAAAACATTTTTCCATGTTAATCTTTTTGTACAAGAAAACTAGAACAAAACAAAATAAAGAGTGAAAGTGAAATAAGTTTGTGTTGTTCTGAATTCAGGCTCCATCAGTTCTTTCTCTGGAAGCAGATGGCAGTTTTTAAAATCATGACTCCTTTGGGATTATGTTCACTGTATTGCTGAGAACAAATAAATTATTCACCATTGTTCATTGTAGGGTATTCTTGACTCTGTACACAGTGTTTTTCTGGTTCTGCTTATTTTGCTTGCTTTCAGTTTATGTGAGTCTTTCCATATTTTTCTGAGCTTCTTCTGCTCATCATTTCTTAGAGCATAATAGTGTTCCATTAAAATTATGTCCTATAAATTACTCAGCCATTTCCCAATTGATGGGTTTCTTCTCACTTTCAAATTCTTTGCCTCTACAAAAGGAGCTGCTTTAAATATTTTTTATACATATAGGTCCTTCTTTTTCTTTTTTATCTTTTAAGGATACAAGCTTAACAATGGTATTGCTGAGTCTAAGGGTAAGGACCGATTTATAGCTTTTTGGAAATAGGTCCAAATTGCTCTCCAGAGTGAATGAATCAGTTCACAACACACATTCCTCTCTGTTCTTCTATATACTCAACATTATACTAAGTGCCATAGGAATAATTTAGACATATTACAATTTTGGGTGAAAAAATATTTTTGGTGGGAATGAATCTTTTGTTCTTCCTCATTACTGCTCACGCTATAGGCAAAAAATTCTTAGGTTTAGAAGTCAAGAGAGAAAGGAATTCTCTGAAGAACTCTTGAGGCTCTCATGTTAAGAAAATAGGAATCACATTTTCTTATGATTATTAAAACAAACTGAAAAAGACTTATGAAGGCAAATTTGTTCTGAAATCACATAAGAGGAAATTTAACAAACTATGTCTGCATACATCTGAGTATCTATTGATAAATATGTACTAGTAATGAAAAAGACAATATGTAAACATCTTGAATATTAGCATTTGAATTCTAGAGGCTGTGACTGGTCCTAGGGGAAAGGAATTAGGACTCAAATTTCACTGGTGTAGGGAATATTTGGGTAAGGACACTACCTCAACTAATGCAAGTTGCTATGTTCTCTCTAATAGTCTTAGAAAAACACCTAGAACATAGGTGGTCAGGAAGGGATGCGAAACATTCTTGATACTACCCAAATTAGCTGAAATTTCACTGAGAAATATTTAAAAATAAAAATATAATTCAAGTATATAATTTGTGGTTTTCTAAGTCAATGGGCTTTCTGCTATTTGTGTTTGACACCACTGACCTAGAACACCAAGAGGGTTAAGTGACTTTTCCAGGGTCATACAGACTGTAAGTATTAGATGTGAGATTTGATACAGATCTTCTTGGCACTGAAACCAATTCTTTATGTTATAAACTCGACTAGGTCTGTGCCATCTAAACCATGGAAACCTTACCTCTCTGCCCTTGAAGGTAGTTATTTTGTGTTCATTAAATTTGAGCTGATTTGAAATGTTAAAGAATACACTTATCAGGGGCTATATTATGAAGCAGACTTCCTCTTCTTGGTCTCCAGGAAGTAAAATTAAGAGAGATGGGTGTTTCAAAGTTAAAGGGCAGCAGCTTTTGACTCAGTAAATGAAAAAAAAAACTTGTTAACAATTAAAGCTGTCCTCAAGTGTGATGAACTTCTATACAGGTGACAGTGAGATAATAAAAATAATTCAAATTTATAAAGAGCTCTCAGCCAAGCTGGAAAGGTTTTGGATACAAGCCTCACAAAATATTATCTGTTATTCAAACAGCAGCTCAGCTAAATTTAGAGACATCACCTGAGAGCTGGCCAGTGAATGATTAATATTTTTTATCACAAAAGCTCATGTGAATGTGTGGTCAACAGTACTGTATCTCTCTCTCTCTCTCTCTCTCTCTCTCTCTCTCTCACACACACACACACACACACACACACACACACACACACACACACATATATATATATATATATACTAACTTAGAACTGGAAGGAAGCCTAGGTTATCTAATATAACCCCTTATTTTTACATATGAAGAAATTGAGGTCAAAAGTGGTTTAATCCTACTGTTAGTATTTAAATCCATGTCCTCTGACTCCAAACTCAGCACTCTCTGCACAGTGTCATTTTGTACATTGCTGAAATCATGCATTATTTGAAGGAGTTTCACTAATACATGACAGATTGGCCAGTCCAACCTTAAAAGCAATTATAAATTAAACACCACTTTGATTTTAAATGTAAAGAATGGATTCTCTTATTATTTCAATGTAAATGCTTGACAAATCATAGATGCTGCAGGAGATAACAAAGTTTATGGCAAAAGGTATGTGGGACAATTCACAAAAATAGGAGACGGTGTTAAAAATAGATATTGCTCTAAAGTCTGTAAATCCACTAAGACCATCAATTATCTTTACTTGGCAAAGGCAAGGCAATAACAGTAAAATGCATATCTGCACCAACTGTGATGTGAAATTTAAGGCTCTAAAACTCCATTAAAATCAGGCTGGTAATGATGTACCATATGCACGGATCTAAGTTGCCTGAGGATCCCCAACCTGTGGCTCCTTTTCTTCTGTCACATCACCTTGTTTATAAGGATGAGTTGTGAAATTCTGTTTAAGCATTCAATAGCTTAGAGATGACATAAAGCTTGGTTCTTTTTAGGACATATATTTGTTCTTTCCTACCATGATGATTTATAACATATATCTGCTTCAATTTTCCATGCATGCTTATTTCTTAAGAAAGTCATAAATGTGACAAATAAAGCTATTTCCATACACGGTAAAACAAATTAGGCATGCAGACCTCCAAATTATGTATCCATCCTGGTGAGGGAACAGACATCATTGGATGATTATGGTGACTTATTAATCAACTGGCTGATTAGGAATCCTAGACAAGAGCTCCATATTTCAGCACCATCTTCCAATTCATCCTGTTTCTTTACACTTCTTCACTATTCACCTTTATAAATAATTCAGTGTCTATTTTCTTCTCATACACTTACATAAGTTTCATTAACACCCCTGAAAGTTGTGATGACATTCCAGATAGAGGTAATCTAAGCCTTTTCAGATGTAGCAGAGATTTTTCAATTTAGGTCAGAAGAAAGACTTGATAAACAAATTTGTGGTTGATATAAATAAAATAACTTGTTTCTATTGAATGTTCTTTTTCGTTGTTTGAATATTTGTTATTTCCTCCTTTGGATATTGAATACTTTGTCTTTAATCCATATGTTGCTAATACTTGGCCCAGCAGGAGAACATTCTCTTGGACTGAATTAGCTTCATAGTTGTAACCTAGAACTTGTAAAAATACTTCTCACCACTTTTTTGAACTTATTTCCTACAATATGAACCTATCATCCTTGGAGATTGATATAGAAAATAAGCTTTTAAAAAATGAGATCCATAATTTTATTTTTTAAAATTAATTTATTACAGTTTTTATTTGGTGCTTAGAATTGTATAGTATATTACCATGAATACTAGGTGAAAGGAAGTGAAAGGAAGTATGTCATGCATACAAGTTATAACTATCATAATTCATTTCATAATGAGTATATAATTTATTTATTAAATGCCTATCTATCAGGCACTGCGCTAAACACTGGGGATACAAATGGGGGAAAAGAGACAGTCTTGGCTTATGAGGAGCTTTCAGTTGAATAGGGAAGGACAAAACATAAAAGTGAATGAGTGGAGGAGGAGATAGCAAATGTGGTGGCATGATGGAAAAGTTAGAGAAATCTCAAACTAGTCCAGCCAGGTGAGAAATGAGATATTTCACTTTTTTGGCTATGACTTTTCCTATAATATATGGAAAGAACTTTTTTACTGTTTTTTATTCTGGTACTACAAGTTCCATCTATGTTTTATGAATGTAAGTAAGCATATATATATATGCATATATATATATACTGTATGCAGCATACATACATACATGGATATACATATTAAATACCTAGTGCAGTGATGGGCAACCTTTTGAATTTGCTGTGCCAAAATTCACCAAAAAACTGAGCATAACTCAGGTGGTGTGTCACTTCAAGAAAAAAAAACACATAATTTTGTGATATTTATAGTTTAAATAACAAAAATGTATAATTGTAATATATAACTATATTTAATAAACCAAAAACTAATTATTTAACTTACCTGCTTAGTGACTTCTTCGTTTATCTGTCACTCAGTTTCTTTTGTTGGTCTTGATATTATTTAAATTGTGTTAGGTGCTATGAACTAAGATAAATGAGGGGGAGGGGTAATTCTTTAACTAACCTGCCAATTAGTGACTTTTTTTGTTGCTGAGTTTCATTGGCTAATGAAAATTCATTTAGCTACTTTATCTTCAATTAAAGGTTAAAATTCAAATTTAAATTCAATTAATCTTCAATTAAACAAAGGTATTTTGTACACTTCAAGCCCAAGCAAGCACTACTAACTTCATCTGTTAATCTGTTTCTTTTTTTGTTTTGATATGATTTAATGCTGAGAATAAGGTCTCACAAAAGTACATAGAGGGAAAAATTGTGAGTAAAGCCATTGCTATATTTTTCAGGGTACTAAAAGGGTCTGGTAATCTGGTCTGGTAATCTGTTCTAGGCACTCCAAATTTCCTGTTCATAATGGCAGTCCTCTTGATTCTCCAATTGGCACCTTTCCAGATTCTCAAACTTTGACCTCAAGTCAAACAAATACCTGAGCCCAGATGCTGTCTTGAAATTCTGCAAGTTGCATCTCCAAATCATCAATTTACATCCATTGGAAACCATTTAATTCCAAACTAATGTAGGATATTTAATTATTTTCATGGTCTGTTCTAGGCTTCTAAGTTGATTAATCTATTACTGAACTGGTCAAGTAATGAGTCTAAAACATGCTGGTACTTTATATGTAAGGGTTCCATTTCATTTTGTACAGTTGTGCTGGCCTTCTCAAAATACTTTGTTACTCAAGGAAAATACTTATAAGTTTTAGTTTCTACATCTTGCTTGAAAATTTTAAGTTTATTTTCAAAGGTTTTTAAGTATCAAAACATAACATCAGTACTTTTGCCAAAACCTTGTAACTTTAAATTCAGTTAATTAATATGAACCGAGAGATCTGTAAAAAACATCAGGGTGTTAACCCACTTATCATCACTGAGCTGAGGAAAGTTTCCCAGATCCTTATCTTCAAGAAATACCTTAATTTCTTCAAAGCACTCCACAAAGCGCTCAAGAACTTTAACTCAGCTCAACCATCTTACATTATTGTACATCAGCAGTCCACTATGGGTGGAATCAACTGCAGAAAATTCTCACTTATAAAGGGGGCAAGCAGCTATTAAATTAACTATTTTTGTAACAACTGACATTAAGTCATTTAAGTCTTAATCCTGCCTTGGCAACATAAAGCTTCCTGATGGATAATACAATTAAAAGGCACAATCAGATGTTCAATAGGTTACATAAACAATTTGACAAATCTGACTTTTTTTCCCCACCATGTTTGGTGTCCCATCTGTTGTCACTGACACAACATTAGGATATCAATGCTTAGGTAATGGAATGTTTGTATAACAACCTTACATATTTTGCTTCCTGATGTACTTGTTGGCACTGATACTAACTTCATCAACTCTTCTCTCATCGTAAGACCATCTAAACATCGACCAATAATAGCCAAATGAGCATGTGATGTGACATTAATAGTTTCATCAAGAGAGATAGAAAAATATTTACAATTACTTATGTCTCTCTTTAATTGATATTGTATGTTTGTGTTCAGTCTCATTATTTAGTCTTTTATGATATTTCTACTGAGTGGTAACTCAGATATTCTCTTAATCATTGCATCTTTATTCTGCATATCATGAAATAGAACTGGTGCACATCTTAGGAGAGTTTCTTTAATAAATTCTCCCTCACTGAGTGCTTGTCCATGCTGAGCTATGGAGTGAGCAATGCTCAAACTTGCAGATATTAAACTTGTAAAGCCTTTTACAAATTTAAGGATGGAATTAGATTAGATCTTATAAAGGTGTAGCTGCCTGGAAACTTATTCCTTCCTTTCATCCTCACTTTTTTTCAAGAGCTGGGAATGATTAGTTTCAAAATGTCTTTTATATTCCACATTCTACTTACTATTGTTTCAGTAGAATGCAAAATGATCCATCATTTTTTTCTATAATGCCATACATCTCAATCCATGTCTCTTGAAAGGGTTGACTACTGCTACTACTACTTCCTTTATTACTTCCTTTATTTAACCTTTGTTTTTCATTTTTTGGGTTCTCCATCAGGGAGGCAGTGACAGAAGATAGAATTATAGATAGCCTGTTAGCCCTGCAGGCAATTAGGGGTTAACTAGCCTAACTGACCACAACATGGCACATGTAACTGTCTGTCTTTTAGGAAAAGGCAGTGTTAATGAGCAGAAATAGTGGTTAATAAGGATGCACAACAGTAATAGTGGTGAAATGGATTCTGTACTATGCTGCAAATGGCGTTCCTTATGTAAATTAAGATGGCTGCCACTATTTCTAATAGCGGGAAACAGCACCCATAGCAGAGACCCTTGCCTCTCTCAGCCTCCCCCTCACCTATCTCAGTAATAATGGTCAATTAGAAATCCACGATACCCCAGAACAGTAGATTGGATGATGGTTGCTGTGGTTATGTGGTTGCTGGCAATGGCTATCACAGGGCCCCCAGAGATGCATCCCCTGTAGAATTCTGCTGCTCCTTGCTCCTCTGGCTGGAAGTGAGGTCAAAGGTCCCCTAATGGCCTGGAAGTCCCAGAACTAGACACTCTGTACTGGAGTTCTGTTGTTTTGTTCTACAGACCTCCAGCACAGAGTGTCTATACTAAACTACAGCAAATGTTTCATCCTTGGCATGTGGCCCTATACTTTTCTGTATGTGGCCAGATGGAGCCACATGTCATCTAAAATGGCTACATGTGTCAGTGCTGACATGTATGCCATAGGTTCGCCATCAGGGGCCTAGTGCCTAATGCAATAGAAATGATCTACCCTAATATATAAACTAATGAATAGAAAGTACTCAGTGAAAGCTAAACAAATAGCTAGACTCTCATTGCTAAACTTCTCTAAGTGACTGGGGTCCACTTGCTCTAAAACATCCTTTGGCCATGGCAAACCTATTCTCACATTGATGAATTCATCTTAGGTCTTCTACTTTGGGAAGAGATCTAGTCTCATCAATCTTTTTTGTAAAACAAATTATATTTTTCCAGATTACAAGTCAATGTAATTTCTTAATATTTGTCTTCATGAAGGAAATAATAGTATATTCCAATTTTAATTCAGAGTATGTATATTTCTTCTCTAGCCCAGAGGGATTGCCTTGCTATCACAGCTACTTGAGCCTCAGGTCTCTGACCATAGCTGATAGGGAGGCAGCTGGAGGAGTGGACCAAAGAGGAGGGCAGCCTTGTCATAGCCTTTAGCCCCCACTCCTCCATTTTGGGTCTCTGCCACTGGAAGTTTTGGCCTCAGGGCACATCCACATCTGCAGATCAGCTTGGTCATCTTAATCCAATCTAGCAATAGTGCAGATAAGAAGCCTTTAGCAGGCAGAAAAGCTTAATCTGCAACACAATCCCCTACTTACTGTATCAAGACCAGCATTAAAAAACTGGGTGACTGGGATCCCAGGGTGAAGGCTCCAACTGTGACAGAGTACCTTGGTACTACCACAAGAAGCTCAGGGCTCTGACCTGGCAGCTGGCAGGGAGGTAGCTGGCAAAAAGGAAGAGAGGAGGATGAAGGTAACTATGTTCAGTCTCCACATCTTCACCTTCACCTTCACCTTCAGCTTCTGCTGGCAGCTAAGGAAAATCTGGACTCAGGGCTCATTAATAAAACAAGCCAGCTCCATAAACTTATTTCAGTCAATCAGTAGAACAGAAAAGAAGCTCCTTCAGAACAGAATAGCCCAAACCAATAGATCCAACAAATAAACAGAGAAGCAAGAATGCAACCAATGTTGGGGAGGTTGGAGGGGAAGAAGGAAAAAAATGAGTAAACAACAAGAAAAAAAAAGAATTTACAATCTACAGCTTCTATCCAGGTAATGAACAAAGAACAATTGGAACAGAGGAAGACCAAGGAACACTAAGCAAAAACTCAGGAACTCCAGTGAATTGTACTCAACCTTTGGAAGAACTCAAAACACAATTCAAAAAACAATTAAGAGAGGCTGAAGATAATTGAGAAAAGAACTTAAAAAGAAAACTAGGTCCTCTGGAAACAGAGACACATGAACTAAAATGAGAAACTAATATCTTAAAAGTCAGAATTGACCGGCTTGAAAATGAGATAAAGAAAGTGAAAGATGACCTACAAAGAAAAATAGTCCCAAAGGAAAAGGATCAAAAAGCCAGGGATGAAATCCAGTCTTCAAAATTGGAATTGAACAACTAGAAGCAAATGACTTTTAGTCTAGGCAGCAAAAGTCTATAAAACAAAATCAAAAGAATGAAAAAATTAAGGAAAATATGAAATACCTCACTAATAAAAGAAAAGACCTGGAAAATATATCTAGGAGAGACAATTTAAGGATTATTGGACTACTGGAAAATCATGACAAAAGAAAAAGCCTGGACATCATTCTATAGGAAATTATCCAAGAAAACTGCCATGACAATCTTGAACAAGAGGGTAAGGTAGAGATCAAAAGAATCCACAGATCACCTCCTACATTAAATCCCCAATTGAAAACAACTAGGAATGCTGTAGCCAAGTTCAAGAAATTCCAGACCAAGCAAAAGATAGTACAAGCTGCTAAAAATAAACCATTCAAATATCATGGAATCGCAGTCCAGATAACACAGGACCTGGCTGCATCTACACTGAAGGACTAGAAGGCATGGAATATGATATTCCGGAAAGCAAGGGAAATGAGTCTACAACCAAGAATGAACTACCCAGCAAAACTGACTATATTCTTGCAGGGGAAAGTATGGTCATTTAATAAAATAGAAGACTTGCTAGCATTCCTAAAGAAAATACGTGACAAACTAAAATTTGATGCCCAAACACAGAACTCAAGAGAATCACCAAAAGGTAATTAAGAAAGGGAAAAAAAAAATTCAAGGTACTCAATAAGTTGAAATGATTTGTATTCCTATAAGAAAAGATGATATTGGTAATTCTTAAAGATTGTTATTATCATCAGGTTAGCTAGAAGAAGCAGACTTAGTAGGTACAGTGAAAACTATATAGGATGATATGTCTATCTATAATCTATATCTATATCTATAACTATATCTTTGTCCAATCTATATATCTATATAGTTATCTCTCTCTCTCTCTCTCTCTCTCTCTCTCTCTCTC